>NW_005054441.1:241062-246084 GCF_000277835.1 Geospiza fortis
CCTGAGCGGCGGCTGCCGTGCTGCAGGGAGCAGGCAGCTGTGAGCCCCCAGGGCTGAGTTCCCAGTGCTGAGCCCTCCAGGCTGGGCACCCCAAACTGCGGCCCCAGTGCTGAGCACCACAAGCTGAGCTCCCTGAGCTGAGCCCAGCCTGGCCAGGGGCTTTAGCCTTGACCAGGACCTCTGGGTGCTTTCACTGCTCACCCCCCTGCCACAGGGTGGGTGCAGAGGCATCACAAAGGCTGCGCTGAGAACCCAGAGAACAGCTTTGCAGATCTGCACTGCAGGGCCTGGGCTGAGCAGGTAGAGTGCCCAGGGCTCCAGCAGCCTCCCCTCTGCAGGGCTGATCCCTTCCCAAAAAGCACAGATGGCATCTGCCCTGGAGCTGGAGCGGGCACAGGCTGGCAGCACAGAGCGGGCTGTGGCTGCCGTATGTTCCGAGGGAAATGCTCCTTTCCTGTGCTTCAGAGCAGGGTCTCCTGCTGCTCCCAGGAAGCCATGGCTCGTTCTGATCCTCCCCTGCTGAGTTTCTCCATCCCTTGAACCCTCAGGAGCTTAAGGGCCTCAGCTCTGCCATGAATGTGGATTTAGGATCCTGCCAACAACATCCGTTTGTCACAGATGAGTGATTTAAGGTCAGTCAAAGAGTCACTGTCAACTCTGTTAGCAAAAGTTATTTTAATATGAATCTATGAAAGTGTGATTTAACAGGGTACAATGATGAGGTTCCCTCTGGTACTTCCTATGTGGATGTAAGAGACTAAGGAAAATCAAGTTGGAATTGAGCTGGAATGATTTACCCTAAGACTGAGGATGTAAAAGGGTAAGAGAGACCCTTCTGTTGAGTACAAGGTTCAGACAAGACTCCCCTGCTTCTTAAACTCCTGATGGACCTTAGGTACAGCCCAGGTCCAGTCTTAGTCTCAGACTTGGACAGTGGTTCACATTTGAAGGCATTAAATACATGGATTTCATTGGTGTTAATTCAGGGTGTTGTCAGGAACTTGTCAAGGGAGCTGTTCCAAGTAAGGGTCTCAGTCTCATCCCAAGCCCTGAGATGTATCCCACCTGCAGAGGAGATCACAGATGTGCAGTCCAGCTGCAGATTAGGGGGAACTCAAACTGGACTCATCCAAAGATCTGTTGTTGGTGGAAAGGTCTCTGTTCCTTGAGGCACAGCTCGGGAGGTGTCCCTGCTCCAGGACACCATGGCACAGTCACCCTGCCAGGCAGGGAGAGCTCAAGGCACCCACTGGTGCCTTGCTGGCAGGGGGATGGGGTGAAGCAGTTGGGTCACAGGGAAGAGTGCAGGGGGCTCCTTGTACCCACAACTTCCATTGTTCTTGATAAATAAGTCTTGGAAAAGCCACCTGCTCTCCATGTGTTAATCCCACACAAGGTTCTGAGCTCACCAGCATCGATGCTCCCTGGGGCACTCTGCTCCTTCGTGGGTTTCCTGGACTTCTTGGCCTGGCTCTGGCCTTTCCCCCTCTGGATCCCAGACCAGACCATTGCTGGGCTGGTGGAAGGGTCGAGCACATCCATCACGAGTCCCATCAGGGTTTGCTTAGAGAGGGAAGCTGGGGAATGGGGGCAGCCTTTGCAGGGACCCTTGGAAAGCAGCCAAGGGGGAGCAGGGGCTGGGGGTCTCCTATGGCCCCTGTGGCTGTGTGTCTGTCGGTCTGTGCCAGAGCCATGTCCTGCTGGGTGAGGACAGGGGTGTCCCCACCTGCCACCACCTCCTTGCTCAGCGTTGCTGGGGCTGTGCTGTGACAGAAGGATGTCCTTACACTGCCCTGCCATGCCCCTCCAGCCCTGGGCACTGTCCCAGAGACAGCAGGGGGACCCCTCCAGAGGGGCCATGGGGCCCATGGACTGTGTTCCCATCCCCAGGAGGTGCTGCCTCATTCCGTGCACCTTTTGAGCTGGGGAAACAGGAGCACAGGTGGCACAGGACATGTCCCTGCACGGCTCTGCTGTCACACTCAGCCCCCCAGATCCCGGCAGTGCCTCTGTCCCTCATCCCTGCACAGGCAGTGGAGGCTTTCCAAGCTCTGAAATGTGCTTTTTGTTTGTTCTGTGTTCCCTGGACAGCTGATGCCTCTGGAGCCAGATTCCCCAGGGTCCCTGGCAGCCCCCCAGCCCTGATCTGTGCCCTCCTCCTTCCCAGGCAGGGCCCTGGGCTTGCTCTCCTCCAGTTTTGGAGGAGGTGACAGCCGTTGCTGGGACAAGGGAACAGTCACCAGCATGGCACGTGCTCCCTCTGCCTTGTATGGCACAGGCCAGGCCGGGAGCCAGCAGCTCCAGGAACATGGGCAGGACCTGGAATGCTTCTGGGAAAATGCTGGAGCAGGGAGGACATGTCCCATCCCCTGGTGACACTGATACCCAGGGCACCTGCTGCTCGGGCCCCACGGGGACAGCAGCTCCCTCCTCACCAGGAGAAGGGGCCCCAGGATCGTTTTTGGTCCTGGTGAACAAATCCCTGCTAACCCCAGAGGCTGCCAGCACCGACCCAGCACAGGCTGTACAGGCCCTGCTGTGGTTTCAGTGCCCTTTCCAAGGGAGCAGGGGGAATTTTTTGATGGTTTGGGAGTTTTTCTGCTCCTTCTAAGAAAATGTGCCACGTGCCAGCCTGCACCTCTTCCTGCCACGTCCCTGGGCTTCCCCAGAGTGACCCAGCTGCAGGGGTCAGGGCTGCTGTGCAGATTTCCCCCTTCCCAGGGAACTGGGAGGGTGGAGGAGGGTGACAAGAGCCTGGGGTATTTGAAGTCCTCCTGGAAATGCTTTGCCCATTTGCTGCTCTCTGCTAAGACAGGACTCCCACTGTGGCACAGCATGAGCCCTGTCCCTGCTCCCAGACACCCCAAAACCACAGCTCCTGCAGCCCCTGCCCCTTGTTTTGGGCACTGCAGAGATTTCCCTCCTGGAGGAACTTGCTCAGTCTTTCCAGTAGAGGCCTGGGCCAAGCCCCATCCCAATCCCATCATCTCCATGTCCTTGTCCCCTGGGTTTGGGCTGGTGTGGGCTGTCAGGGACTGGGGGCTGGGGACAGAGGATGCTCCCCACTGAGCTGGCACCTCCCTTGAAGGACTTTTTGGGGCTGAAACCAGGGTGTGTTTGTACCCTCCCTCAGGACACTTCCCTGCAGCTTCTATGCTGGGTTCCAGCTACTCTCTCCCCTTGTGGCATCTCTTCCAGCTGGGGAAACAGGAACAACACCACCATCCCCGTCCTTGTGACCCCTCTCACTCTGCCTGTCCCCCTGCTGTCCCTGGGACCCTCTGGGCAGCTCTGCTGGGGGCTCCTGGGCAGGGGGCAGCCCTGAAATGGGGGGCTAAAGCCAAGCAGGGCTCACCCCAGCCCTGTCCCTGCAGCAGATGGGGACTGAGGGACCAGGGCTGTGTCCCTGGGAGAGCCCCAGGGTGGCAGGAGGGGACTTGGGGTGCACTGGAGGCCTGGCAGGAGCTGCCAAAACTTCCCAGTGGCTTCAAGGTGAGGGGGAAATCGAGGATCCACCAGCACAGGAACCAGCTCGGTCATGAGCCTGTGTGTGCCCTGGGCATGGGGGGAGGGATGTCCTTTGTGTCCCTCCCATCCCTCCTGTCCCACCCCAGCGCCAGGAGTGTCAAACCTCCGATTTCTGCCCAGCAGGAAATTCCAGGTTTTTTGCAGAATTTTTTCATTTGACACACAGCCAGGGTTCCAAATCCTCCTGCTTCCAGGGCCAGGAAGCTGGGCCCTCCTTGGGCTGGGGAAGTAACACACGGAAAAAAAAACCAAAACGTTTATTTATTTTCCCTTCCAAAGCAGAGCAGTGGGGTGGGAGGGGAAGCCCTGCACAGCCCCAGGCAGCGCCTGCACAGGGTGGCCACGATGCCTCCGGCCCCTGCCGCTCCCTCTGCTCCCCGGCCAACAATAGCTGCCTTCCGGCACAGCCCCGCTCACTTTCCTGTTTTCCCTCGGCCGGTCTTGGAGTGTGGGGCTCCAACAGCTCCTGGAGACCCCACAAGATTGGGGGTCCTGGTGTGGGGACAGGTGACACCGTGGGGACACAGCAGGGGACTCACCATGAGTGGATCCTGGGCAGAACTGGGACATGGGGAATTCGCTGCTATTGGCACCCCTGGGGCAGTGGATTTGATCAGGAGCAGAGAGGGGGCTCAGATGTATCAAAATTTGTGTTTCACTGAAAAAAACATTAGGAAGGCCTGAGCTGTGCTCTATGAGCTGCCAGTGCTGGCCCTTTCCACTGTCCACAGGCACGTGTGTCCCCAGAGCAGGAGCCACCAGTGCAGGGACCTGGGGGCCAGGCTGGGCCTCACGGGGGGATCCTGGCTGCACCCTCTGCCCAGCAGGAGAGGGGGAGCCCTGGTCCTGTGGGGGAAACACGGGGGGTGCCCTGGGATGGACACGTGTGCAGACACGAAACAACACATGGACACATGTAGGTGTGTGTGTGCTTGTGCAAACACCCCCTGGGCCATGCTCTGGCCTTGCTCACACGTGTGTGGTTTCGTGCACATTCCCTGGCAGCCAATTCCACAGGGATCAACACTGGGAAGGGGAGCCTTGGGAAGAGGAGCCTGTCCTGATGTCCCTGTTGCCACACAGGGCTGGAAACCTCCCCTTGAGTGTGTGTGACCAGCACAGGGGGAAAACACGCCAAGGTCACGCCAGGGCCACACGGGGAGCAGGGGTGGGCACTGAGCACACGCTGGGTGTGCACAGAGGGCATAGTGACATGTGGGGACACGCAGGGGACACACAGGGGACACGCAGGGGACATGCAGGGGACACAGAGGTAACGTGACACGCAGCACATGGCACATGTGGCACACACAGCGAACACGCTGCCACTGTCCCAGCTTACACACCCAGGGACGCCCCTGGGCCGGGTGAGCCCCCAGCCCAGCCCTGGGTGTCCCCCCACACCAGGCACCCCTGGTGGCCCCAGGGCTGTGGGCCCGGCTGTGCTGCCCTGTCACTCCCGCCTCCATGACCTACGTGGTGGCAGGCACGGTT
>NW_005054441.1:249772-252012 GCF_000277835.1 Geospiza fortis
CTCCCCAAATCCAGGTTTTGAGGGGGAGGAAAGCTGGGAAAATGCAGCACAGCAGAGTTTTGGTCCCGGAGATCCAGAGTGGTGCTTGGTGGGGGGAGAGCTCCTGCTGTGATCCTGCCCCCCGTTCCGCTGCGGACCCCCGGCCCCCCCAGAGCTGCAGTAAACAGGAGCCTTCTGGGTGTTTCTGCCGGTGGCCGGGGTTGGCCGTGCTGGGGCTGGCAGCCGGGCCGGGGCCCGCGCCGGGCACCGGGCGGGTTTGGGAACGCCGCTGGAGCTGCCACCTCCACCCAAACAGATTTCATAATCCTGGGGAGGAGGGGGCCCTTTTACCCCTAGCACTGCCCCATCCCACGGGTGGCTCAGGGGAGCAGGAAGCAGAGGGTCCCCATGTCCCTTCGGGTGCCACTGGGGTTCAGCATGGGGGAAGGAGCAGGTCCATGCCCTCCGTGGATTCTGGGGTGCAGGAGGGTTTGGAGTGAGGCCTGATCCTGCCAGGTCGGGGGTGTCCTGCAGCCCAGTGGACACGATGTCCACAGAGCAGGCTCTAGCCACTGTGACCTTGCAGGGAGCTGGGAGGACATGGAGGGCTGCCTCTGGAGCCTGTCTTGCCCTGTGACTTCTCTTCCTCCCCCTCCTACCTCACTGTGGTTCAGCTTTGGGTGGAGATTTGGGGTTGGGTTGGTGTGGGCGGCTGCGGTCCCTCTCATCATCCCCCGTGTGCTGGCCTGGGGCTGGCTGGAGGAGTGACCCTGCAGCACCATCCCCATCAGGAGATGTGGTCAAAGCCTTTCCTCCTCATCCTCTGGCTCTCCCTGGAGCTCTGCTGTGTCCCACCATGGGCTGGTGTCCTGCACCATGGGGCAGTGAGCAGAATGTGTCCCAGAGCACGCTGGGCTGTGTGTGCTGGGCTCAGGGTGGCAGCTGCTGGTGGCTGATCCAGCAGCTGCCACCTCACTCCTGCTCTTGGCTCCCACAGGGGCAAAACCCTTTCGACCTGGAGTTCGACCAGTCCAACCACCTGGAGCCCGTCTTCAACTTCGAGTGCCCGCCCCGTCCTGGTGAGTCCCAGCTGCTCCTCGGGGGCTCCCCCCCAGCAGGGCTCCTCCCTCCCATCCTGCCCGTGGGAATTGGGCCCTGAGGGCTTTGGGGGCAGCCCTGGCGCTGCTGGGGGAGCTGTGGGTGGGCAGGGATGGCTGACACCGCTGGCTTTGCTCTGGCACAGACATGCCTTCAAGTCAACCCATCGACATCCCTGATGCCAAGAAAAGGAACAAGAAGAAGAAGCGCTGCAGAGCCACCGACAGCTTCTCGGGCAGGTTCGAAGGTGAGCGGGGCTGCTCAGGGACCCTAGGGGCTCCCCTTGGCCTGGGGCAGGGCTGGGCCCTGCTGGTGTCCCCAGGCTGTGTGCAGGGGGCTGCAGCTCAGGTGGCCTCTCCCCTGGCAGATGTTTACCAGCTGCAGGAGGAGGTGCTGGGAGAAGGGGCCCACGCCAGAGTCCAGTCCTGCGTGAACCTCATCACCAACAAGGAGTACGCGGTGAAGGTAAAGCTCCCCTGCCGGGGCTGCAGGGCCGCCCTCCTCCCACCCCTGCCTCAGTTTCCTGTCTGCCCTCCACTCCTGGGGCTCTCCCAGCTCCCAGGACCATCCTGTGCTGGCCCAGGACTGCAGCTTTGGGCTGGAGGGAAGGGAGAGGGGTGGGGATGCAGCAGCACTGGGCTGTGGTGGTGGCACATCGACCTCTGCCACCACCCAGCTCAGGCTCCTCGATGGCCCCCCTTAGCCATGCTCCTCTCTCTATGAGGGCAGGCCAGAGACTAAATTAACACTCAGGATGTGTCTGGGGACTTGGGGCAGGGTGGTGCTGGCAGGGTGGTCAGCTCCTGATCACTCCAGGGAGATCTCTCTCATGTGGGTGCTGGAAGGGGTTGGGGTGAGCTTTTGGGGTCAGGGGTGGTGGTCCCGTGGCCCTGCACCCCACAGACTCCAGGCCATGGCACGGGGGCTCTGGGATGGGCACTGTGTCAAAAAGCAGCCAAATGCTGGGGGAGCTTTGTCTCTCCCATCGCTCCATGGGGGCCTTTGGGTGCCCCAGAGGGGAAGCTGAGGCAGCTGGGAGGGCTGTGCTGGTGGAGTGCTCTGTGTGCCCCAAAGGACAATGACAGCACCCATCCATCTGCCCTCCCCACCGTGTGGGGTGTCCCCCTGCCCACCCTTGGCACGGGCAGCCAGCCCCGCCCTGC
>NW_005054441.1:252113-254102 GCF_000277835.1 Geospiza fortis
CGGGAGGGGCAGCGGTGCCCCGGCCCCTCCCTGGCAGCGCTCAGCCTCCCCCTCTTGGCCTTCCAGATCATCGAGAAGCGCCTGGGACACATCCGGAGCAGGGTTTTCCGGGAGGTGGAGATGCTCTATCAGTGCCAGGGACACAGGTACTGGGGGGCATCCCCCACGGTGGGCACCGGGAGTGGGCTGGGACCTGATGCTGATGTTTGTGACACCCACGGGTCAGAGCCAGCCCGCCCTCTGCCCCACGCTCCCTCCCCCTGACCCCGCTGGCCATGGTGGAGCATCCACAGGGGACATTCAGTGGTTTGCCATGACGGCAGGGCCTCGGTGGCCAAGCTGGAGCCGAGCCCGAGCCCCTGCTGTGTGTGGGGCGGGCCAGGAGGGGCTGTGAGCAATTAGGGAGGAGCGGAGCCGGGCGCTGCAAGCCCCTCTCCCTCCTGGAATTCGGCCAGGGGGGCCCTGGCCGTGTGGTTTCAATCACTGCAAGCCCAGTTTTCCCATCCCACATCCCTCCCGGGGTCCTGTGCTGGATGGGGCTGTGGTGGGGACCCCAGGAGGTGTTTGGGGGGGATGCTGGACTGATGCCATGGTCCTTGCAGAAATGTCCTGGAGCTGATTGAGTTCTTCGAGGAGGAGGAGAGGTTTTACTTGGTGTTTGAGAAGATGAGGGGAGGTGAGTGCAGCCCCAGGGTGGGGGGATCTGGGGCAGCAGGACCCTAATGAGCCCCAGCTCTGCTCTCACCTGGCCACAGGCTCCATCCTGACCCACATCCACCGGAGACGCCACTTCAACGAGCTGGAGGCCAGCGTGGTGGTGCAGGATATCGCCAGCGCCCTGCACTTTCTGCACAACAAAGGTGAGCTGGGGCGCCCCAGGTGCCACCGAGGAGACCCTGGGGTGCACTGGGCCCTCCCGGGGGTGTCACTGCCTCCCCCCATCCTCCTGCCCAGGGGACAGTGCCCGTCCCAGCACGCAGGGTCAGGCCCAGCTGCATCACAAGGCTTTTTGTGGTGCAGATCCTGTTCCTCCAGTTTGGTTGGGATTCGGGGCCAGCAGCAAATTTTGCCTTTTGCCAGGGTGCAGGCAGTGATTTGGGGTGGGGAGGGAGGGGTCCCTGTGCCACCCCCAGACTTTACACTATAGCAGTTCTTGTAAGAGGGGGATTTTTACCCTCATTGGCTCTTTTGCCCCCAGGGATTGCACACAGGGATCTGAAACCAGAAAATATCCTGTGTGAGAGCCCAGACCAGGTGAGCGGGGAGCAGCCAGGGTGGGTGCAGGGTGTGCTGCCAGGGGGGGGTGGGCACAGTGGGTGCAGGAGGGTCCTGCCAGGGACACACACACACACACCAGGTCCTGCCAGGGACACATACACACACCAAGTCCTGCCAGGGACACACACACCCCCCATATGCCACAGCACAGCGTGGTGTGAAGCATGACACAACCTGGCATTGAGCAGCTGTGGCCTGAAAACGCGGCTGTGGTCCCCGGGGGCTGCCGGCTGTGGTTCCTGCAGGATGCCGGGGGGGTCACTGACCACTCCTTCCCCTCTGTCCCCAGGTCTCCCCCGTGAAGATCTGCGACTTTGACCTGGGAAGTGGCATCAAACTGAACGGTGACTGCTCCCCCATCTCCACTCCGGAGCTGCTCACCCCGGTAAGCGTGCGAGCCCCCCACATTGTGGGGTCCCCTTGGCCCCCCCAGCTGCCCTGCAGCCTCCAGGCACTCCTTCCCCTCTGTCCCCAGGTCTCCCCCGTGAAGATCTGCGACTTTGACCTGGGAAGTGGCATCAAACTGAACGGTGACTGCTCCCCCATCTCCACTCCGGAGCTGCTCACCCCGGTAAGCGTGCGAGCCCCCCACATTGTGGGGTCCCCTTGGCCCCCCCAGCTGCCCTGCAGCCTCCAGGAGCAGGGCTCTGCACGGACACCCCCCTGCTCGCCGCTGCTGTCGCTGATGCAGCGTGTCCCCCGTATTCCCCC
>NW_005054441.1:254967-257538 GCF_000277835.1 Geospiza fortis
TTTTTTTTTTTTTTTCCTTCGGGGTGGCGGCTGCTGTTGGGTGACCCCAGAGAGGCGGGTCTGTGTCATCCTCTGTGGTGGGAAACCCAGCAGGATGATGAGGCAGGAGCAAACCTGGGGAGCGCCTTCTGTTCAGAGGTGCAGCCCTGGAGATCTGGCAGGACCCTCCCAGTCCCCCCTGCCCCATCAGTCCCCACCCTCGGGGCTCACCCTGCCTGTCCCTGCAGTGTGGCTCAGCCGAGTACATGGCCCCAGAGGTGGTGGAAGCCTTCAACGAGGAGGCCTCAATCTATGACAAGCGCTGTGACCTGTGGAGCCTGGGTGTCATCCTGTACATCATGCTGAGCGGGTACCCCCCCTTTGTGGGCCACTGCGGCTCTGACTGCGGCTGGGACCGGGGTGAGGCGTGCCACACCTGCCAGGTGAGTGGGGGACCCCAGCAGCCCCCAAACACACCCCCAGTTTGGCTGCAGCACTCCTGGCTGAGGCACTGTTATTTCTCCCCTTGCTCAGAACATGCTCTTTGAGAGCATCCAGGAGGGGAAGTACGAGTTTCCTGACAAGGACTGGGCACACATCTCCTTTGGAGCCAAAGACCTCATTTCCAAGCTGCTGGTGAGAGATGCCAAGAAGCGGCTCAGCGCAGCCCAGGTCCTGGAGCACCCCTGGGTGCAGGGGGTGAGTGTTGATATCCCCTCCCCGCTCTCTGCTCCCAAAATCTGGGGTAGGGAACACTTATCTGCACAATCCTGGCTCTGACTGGCTGCATTTTGTTGCAGTGTGCTCCGGACAATACCCTGCCAACCCCCATCATCCTGCAGAGGTGAGTGTGGGTTCCAACCCCCTGAATCCTGATTCCACTCCTCAGCACTACTGTGTGTTCCTTCTGCTTTCTGGGAACTCTACCACGACTCTGTGTCTGGGCAGCCCTGCCACTTTGGGTTTGATTTTTGGTTTCTGACCAGTCTGGCATGGCCAGCATGTGAGGAGGGACACCTGGATATTTGATCCCAACCTCCCTCCAGCCCCCCACAACCCCCTGAGCCTGTGCCTCTCCTGCAGGAACAGCAGTGCCAAAGAGCTCACCTCCTTTGCTGCTGAGGCCATCGCTGTCAACCGCCAGCTGACACGGCATGACGAGGACGAGGAGGAAGAGGCGGAGGAGGAAGCACGACCCATCATCATCAAAGCTACCTCACGGGCCATGCAGCTCTCCCCCCCCTCTGAGTCCAAGCTGGCCAAGCGGCGGCAGAAGAGCAGCCTGGCCAAGGCAGTGGCCTCTGGGCAGCACCTGGTGGCCCCGCTGGTCCTGGTGGCCGACCAAGCCTGAGTGGTGCCCCTCACACCTGCTGTACCCTATGTCCCCCCTTCTCCTCCTTTCTTTCTTCCCCTTTCCCTCCCTGACCCCACCGTTTCTGGCTAGTGACAAGATCAGGACTCGTCCCTGTGGCTGGTTTCCAAGGTTTTGCTGATCTTGTAGGTCTGGGGGTGGGAGGGTTTGTTTAAGATCTTTTTTTTTTTTAAAGGTATTAAATCAAGTGTGAGGTTGCTTCACCCAGGGCACACTCAAGGACATCTGACAGACACACGGACTTTTGTTTCCCAGCTCTTGGTTTCTCCTCTGACATTTTCCCCCCTCCCTGACACCAAAGGACTCTTTGTATCCGCGGCTGCTTTGACGATTTCAGCTCATTTCATACTGTGAACAAAAGACCCTCGGTCGCGTTTTCAACAACGGGAGTTGCGTTTTAACCTCGTCCCTCCCCTCAGAGCTGCAGGTTTCTCTCCTTGTTGGGGTAGATCCCACAAAAACCCCTTCCTGGGGGTCTGGGAGGCACCTCCCAGCTGTGGGAGGAGTGGGGAGCCCCTCTGTCCTGTGCTTGGGGGTGTCCCCAGCTCAGCTCCAGGGGGACACAGTGCAGGGAACAGCTCGGGCTGGGGAGAGACGGTGCCAGCAAGGGAGCAGCGCCCAACCCACCTTCTCTCCTCGGCATCCTGCTTCCAGAATAAGCTATTCACCCCTTTTCTTTTTGCCCTTTGGTTTTTTCCTTTCCTTTTAAATTATTATTGGTTTTAAACTGCCAGCTGTGCTTCTCTGCAGGGCACAGAGAGATGTCTTCCTTTCCTCCCACGCTCCAGCTGGCGGCTCCCTGGGGATGCATGGGCATCCAGGGCTGTGCTCTTGTGCCAGGTCAGGTGTTGCACCCCGGGTTTTGGAAGGGCTGGTGGCTGTGCCCTTGGGGATGTGCATGGGGGATGAGGTGTTCAGGGTGGCCAGAGCAGCCAGAAACACTCTCTGGGAATTTTGTGCTCTGTGGAAAGCAAGGACCCCCTTAAAGAGCATCAGGACCTGCTGCAGGACAGTGAGACCTGCCATGGCTTCAGGCTGGCCCCGAGGCTGCCATGGCAGGAGGGTCGGGGGCACAGAGGGTGCCCAATGCCCCGGGGGTGCCAGTGGGTGAGCAGTCAGGCTGGTGGCAGCACCCAAAGGCTAAGGCATGGGGAAGCAGCCTGGGGACAGCTTGGAATGCAGGGCTGGAAGGTTTGGGGTCAGAGCAGCAGGGTGTTCAG
>NW_005054441.1:257548-266010 GCF_000277835.1 Geospiza fortis
AGGGAGGGCACTGCTGTGGGTGGTCATGCACAGGCATCCCTGCTCACGTGTTCAGGCATGCATGGCGTTGTCTTTTCCTTGGAGTTCGCTTCAGGGTGGGAAGGACTCAGGATGCTGAGTTGGGGCTCGGCCCTTGGCTGGTTTCTGGGTCTGTCCAGCGGAGCAGAGCCTGTGCTCGGGGCCAGACTGGCCTCCAGATCCCCCTGACACCCCCTGCTCCCTGCCACAGGCACTGCCTGGGGTTGTGCCACCAAGCTGCCCCTGCTGCCAGCCCCCATCCTGCTGGGAAGGCAGTGCTCCCTTCACAGCCTCCTCCTGTTCCTTCTGACTCAGTGCTTTGAGCTTTATATTTTGCAAAAGCAGCCTCGGCCCATTGTGTGCACAGGTGAGGGTTTGGGAGCTCTGAGCTGGGGAACAGACTTCCCTGGGTCTTCAGCTGAAGACAGTCGCTGTCTCTGGAAAAAAAAAGAAAAGAAAGTTCTCCTTTTTATTTTAAGACTGCTGACAGCAATACTATGCAATATATGTTGTTTTTTGTTTCAGGGAGGTGTGTGTGTTATCTTGGGAGATGATGATCTCGGGTGTTGGTGGAGTTTAGGGCAGGGGCCATCTTCTCTAACCTTTCCCAGCTTTTCTGCTGACCCAGGGGGGCTGGGGAGGGTGACTCCATCCCCATCCCACCCCCAAAACTGCCTCGCACTTGTGATCTCCCTCTCCCTTGTGTGTCCCCAGTCCCACTGTGCTGGGTGGCGAGGAGCAAGGCAGTGGTGAGGGGAGACCCTCCCCGCAGGCACCAGGACACCCTGGAGAGGCCTCCTTTAACAGAAAGAAAAAAAAATCCATCTTGATTGTACGTTGTTACTTTTTATAGCTTATTTTGTTTTATCAGTTGTAGATAATTCCTTGTTGTCTTATATTAAGAAATACTTGAATGATGTACAGTACGCGATGCCTTGAGCTGGTATTGTGAAGCTATCGTTGATGCTGCACGCTGCAGCCTTTTTTTAAAAAACAAAAAAATCATGGGAAGGGGATGGCAGGGGGATGTCTTCAAAATTTATCTGTCCCCCATGCTGCATTTGTTGGCAAACTGAGTTTCCCCTTTTCCCCCATGCATAAGAGCGATCTCTTTTATATCTCTATATATAAAGTACACCACACACTCTGGGGAAGGCCTGGGTGACCCTGCCTGTGTCCCGTGGGTGTCTTCGGCCGGGGATGTGCAGCCAGAAGATGCTGTGGGAGTTTGTGGGACTTGGAGGATGTGCTGGGAGCATCCGAGCTCGGCCTGGGCTCGGCTTTGCATTTTGGGCGGGGTTTGGTGTGGACCCGGCGCTCCTGGCTGGGTACTGGGGGTGACCCAAGGCCAGGTCTGTGCATTGGTAGAGAATCTTTAAATGCCTCTAGAGCTGGGATGGACTGGAAGACCTCCAGCCTGGCTGGTGGCAGCACTGGGCACCCACAGGTGCCCTGGCAGGGCAGGCATGGCTTGGGACACCCTTGTGCCAGGGCCAGGTGTCCCCTCCCTGCTGCCAGCACCTCTCCTGGGGCGGTTTCCAGACAGATGCTCCCGGGGTCCAGCACCAGCGACCCCCTCTCGCCAGCACCCTTCTTCCTCCTCTCCCTCTTTCCAAACTTTCCCCCCATAGAGCATCTATCTTGGAAACCAACTTCAAAAATATATATATTTTTTTTTAAGCTGGAAATGTTAAGTGTTTTTGCTTCCTCCCCTTCCCCCCCACCCTTCCTCCAGCCAACTAACTCGACTTAGAACTGGTTAGAAATGTTTACTGTGAAGCTAACTCTTTTTTATCAAACCAGGAGAAACTTTCTCCACTTTACAATTGATGAAGACTGCCAAAGCTGGTTCAACAAGAGTCACGTTAACGCACTGTTGGTTTGTGCAACAGCGGCCTCTGCTCAGGGGCTGGCTGGGAAATAAAAATAAAAATAAAAAAAAAGACAAAAAACAAAAACAAAAAAAAAGAAAAAAAATCCACACAAAAAGAAGCACTTTACTGTATGTACCAGGTGATCTGATACAGCTGAATTGAAGTTTTCCTTTATAACAATTGTTGATGCCAGAATTTTGTATTCTGTTTTGTAAGAATTTAATAAAAATGCATTGAGACCTATATGGTGGGCAGGTGGCTGTGGCAGGTGGGGCATGTGGGATAGGGGGGTTGGGGAATTGGGTGGCACTCCATCCAGGGGCTCCTCTCCCCACAATCCTTCCCAGCTCTCACTTGTTCCTTCCCAGCCTGCTGCTGGCCCCAGGGGGCTGGGAGTGTGGCTGGGGTGGGAGGCCAGGAATAGGGGCTGGCAGAGGCTCAGGCCCTGACTCACTTTTCCCAGCGGGATGGTGTGATCATCTCAATCCCAGTGGGAGCTGGGGGGCACGGGGCAGGGCTCTGCTCCCTGCCAGCCGAACCCAGCCTTGGGCCTGCCCTGCCACCCCCAGAGACACTTCTGGCACATCCCCCCCACCCCTCCATGGGTCAGGGGCCAGAGGGGGGCACTGAGGCAAGATGAAAATGTGGTGGGATAGGAAAGGCAGTGGGGACTGAAGGCTGGGGATCTGGGTGTGGGGAAAAGGCTGTAGAGGCCCTGCTGAGCTTTCTTACATGGACAAGCTAAGACCTTGTGGAATTTAAAATAAAAATTTAAAATCCTGACTTCTCCAGCCCTGCTGCTATGCTGGGGGATGGAGCTGGATCCCTCTGGATGCTACTGCCATGGTGTTGCTGCCCTGGCAGAATATCCTCGGCACCCCAGGTTTGGGGCATGGGCTATGGGCTCTGCCATGGGCCAGCTGCTGCTCCCAGCTGTGAGCTGAGAGAGCCCCACTGCAACACTGCTGAGAATCCAGGCTCACTGCTTGGTAAATGCTGCAGCTGCTTCTTGCAGCATCTGGATCAGGACAGGACAGCGCCAGAAGTCTCTCTTCCCTGGCTGTTCCAGGATGGCATGTGGTGAGAACAGAGCTGGAGTTCCCTCCATGCTGAGGATGAAGAGCATGTCCCATCCCATGGTGCTGTTCCTGCCTCTGTTGAGCCATTGCTCCCTCCTGGGCCTGGTGACCCTGAACATTTTAGGAGCATCCAGCTCTTGGCTCTTCTTCCTCTCTTGCATGTTGTTTCACCATCATTGGGCCCTCAGCTGTGTGCTTCAGAAATCATTCCTCTCCTGCCTTTTGCTCAAGAGGTGTCCTGCAGACAATCCTCCTTCCAAGATTCCAGCTGGATCCCAGACAGGTGTGTCAAAGGCAGCTTTGCTGCAGATGCTGGTTTAACTTTAAATCCCTGAAATTCCTTCACATGGTCCCTCTTCTCCCCCTTCCCCAGTTTCCCCAACCCCAGAAAGCGCCTGGCAGTTGGAAACCATTCCTGAGCACGTGCAGAGAAGGGCAGCTCTGAAAATAACCCAGCGCTGGGTTAAAATAACCTGTGCTGCTCTGGTGCCTGAGCATCAGCCCAAAATAGGCTCCGCCGGGATAAGGGTGCTATAAATACCCTGGTGTGGATTTGCATTGGAGAAAAGCCCCGCAGCAGGAGCAGCGCCCACGCTGGCCCAGAGGGAAGGGGCCACTGCAGAGCCACCAGGGTGGCCTGGCTGACGCAGGGGGTCAGCCAGGCTTGGGTGACGTGGTGGCTTTGTGCCAGTCCGCCTGGCTTCTGGATTTAATGGAGCCATCAGGTCATGGCTGGATCTGAGTGGCCGCTGGGGTGGCTGGTGGGGTCACATCTGGCTTCAGCCCAGGGCACTGAGGCACCTGGGCAGGAGCAAAGATGAAGTGTCCTCAGTATTTTGGGTCTGAGCCCGGCTCTGCTGGTGACAAATGATGACCTGGGTGATTAGCCAACATTTTGATTCAACGTCTGCCCAAAAAAACACCCTGGAGTGAGTAACACGCATTCCCTCAGACCAGACTGCTCTTCTGAACCATCAGTGAACCCCAAACCCACACTGGGCAATGTGGAGTGGAAGGTGTGAAGTGTGTTTTGATGCAAAACAGCTGCTTTGGATCAAAAAAATATTTAATTTTCCTTTTTATGCTTTTAAAATGTTTTCTGGGATGGGGCAGAGAAGGAAAGAGCTCCTAAGCATTTTGCAGAGAGTCATATCTCCCATCCAGGCAACCCAAACCAGCCATCTGGGGTGGTTCTTTGGTAGGATCTGCCATTTTGGCATGGTTTTGACAGGTGAGTGCAGGTTCTCCCTCTGAAGTCATCTCAGGGAGTGAGTGATGTGCACCCCAGCAGGGCCCAGCACACAGGTCTGGCCCTGCTTGTGTTTCCTGTGGCTGCTCCCTCTGCACCAGGAGCCTCGGTGGCACTGGCACAGCATGGCATGACTGTTTCCTCCACTATCTGGAAAGGACCTTGGTCAGCCTTGTTTGTGGATTTGGATGGTGAAATGTGAATTTTGGAGAGCCATGGGGTGCAGGTCTGGCTTTGCCACAGGATTCCAGCTCTGGGTGGCATTGCACGGGCAATGGGAGCTGTGGTCAGCAGGAGCAGAGCAGGGTCAGGTTTTCCCAAAACCAGGAGAGCTGGGCCCATGGCTGCACTGGCCCTGGGCCTCGTGAGTCACCTTCTCACCTGGCTGGAGGTTTAGATCAGGGTTTTGTGCTAAGGCACAGGGTTTGGCAGGTCCCACTTTGCCCTCCTCTGGCTCACACCCAGCATGTCTCTGTCTGCCATGCAGTCTTCCTTGGAGCTTCCTACATCCTAAAATGCCTCCTTTGAGGTGAGCTGCTCAAGCAGGGGAGAGCTGCATCTGCCTGGCTTTTGCTTGGAACACACATTTCCAGCTTTTGCTTGGAGCACACATTCTAAATGTTTTTTTCTGCCTCCACAATGTGAAGAAAGGCCAGATATTCTCTGCTCTCCGACTCTGAGCACTCTGGTGCCACTGGTTTAATTCCAGCTGCTCGAAGCCTTGTGAGACCCTTCATGTCCAGCCCTGGATGGGGTCAGACTTTATCCCACCAGCTGAATCCCAGCTCTGATTTCCCTGCCCAGAGTTAGTGCTGGGATGAGGCTTTTGTTCACCCTGTGAATGGCCCAGCTAAAACAGCACTGCCTTTGCCCAGTGCCTGATCTCTGAAGGAATCTGTTGGCTACCAGACCCAGAAATAATGACGCCGAGCCTTTTATAGGAGTGTTTGTTCCCAGGTTTATTTTTGGGATGGTAAACTCTCCTGTATGACACTCCTCTTTTTATTCCTCTGGTCTAACACACCACTGATCACCGTGGTGTTGGTGCTGGGTCCCTGCAGCAAACCCATCACCTCATCCCACAGGCCATGGTGAGTGTCCCACAGAGATCCATTATCCCTGAGATCCACAGCTGTGTTTCCTTACACTGGTCTCGAGTTAAGCCTCTGGCTCCTGTCACAACACAAATCACCCTGATTTAGTTTACTACGGGCTGAATAACCAGGATCTGTCAGATGCAGGGTGGCAGGGCTGGCACAGGGAGCATGGCACAGAGCAGGCTGGTGGTGCTGGAAGATCAGGATGGAACGGGTGCAGAATCCCCTCCCCAGGTGATGGAGAAGCACTCGTCCTCCCTGGCAGGCACACAACAGTTTGTCGAGGGTGAATTTGCTGGGATTTTGGAGCAGTGTTGAGGAAACTCAGCCTCCACCAGCAGCATGGGCTGGATGATCCTGCACCTCCCAGGCAGGGCAGGAGCCCCTCAGTGGCGCTCCTGGAGCTGGATCCGTGTGGGATGACACAGCCGGTGTCCCCCGGCGCTTGGGACGTGCCTGCAGGCCATTCCTGCCAGCCAGCAGCCGCGTCCGGCCATCCAGCCGGGCACTGCGAGTCTCCAGCTCCCTCTAATGTTTGTGGCCCGAAAGGAGCTCCCGCAAGCAGGACAGGCCCGAGCAGCGAGCCAGGCTGCACGGCCCCGAGGGAAAAGTGCGACGCTGAAATCTGTGGAAGCAGCTGGGCTAGAAAGGGGGGAGTTATATGCCGAGGAAATGGTGCTGAAGAGTAAAGGATGCAGTGTTTTAAGAGAGAATGCGGTTGCACTGAATGCTTGGTTATTATTAATAAATGAAAGATTTCACAGGAAAAAGGATTATGCCTCTGAAAAATACTATTTCTAATACTCTAAATAGATACTCGAAAATGGTGTATTTCCAGCCCTGGAAGTGCTCAAAAAATATGTGGTGACATGGTTTAGTGGTGAACGTGGGGGTGATGCTGGGGTAACAGCTGGACTTGATCTTAAAAATATTTTTTTATATTAATGATTCTATGGTTCTGTGGTTCTCTGATTTTAAAGGTTCCTACTCATTCCTACCTACCCTGAGACTGTTAGGACAAGAGGTCTGCATAGGAGTTTCCCAAACTTGTCCATGTGAAATTCAGCTTTAAAAATGCAGCAAGAAACATGACAGCACAGAATGCAGCAGAAACGGGTATTGACAACACAACACAAAGCCAGGCTGGACTCTCAGTCAAAATCAGTGGAGTAGCAGCACTGCTGTGTCTGGTCATAGTGGCTCATGGGGAGATCCCAGAGCTGTGTGAGTGTCTGGAAGTGTTAAATCCACACAAACAGCACACAATCCACACAAACAGCATGTCTCTGTTTGCTACAGAAGCTGTAACACCAAGGCACAGGAAGCAGAAGGGGCAGCCAGGCCATCTCCCCTCTGACACATGGACTCATGGACCACACGCCTGCTCCTGACTGGGTGTGTGTGCGGCACAGATCAGGGGATGGATAACAGAGAGAGGGGGAATGTAATTACCCTGCAAAGAATAAATCACTTTAACGGTTCAGTTACTGAGATCACAGCGAGGCAGTGGCACAGCCTCTTAATTAATCTTCTGCTTTGCAGCCGGCTCCTGCCCCCGCACCATCTCCACCTCACACTGCCTGGCAAGGAGATGCCATCGGTGGGGACAAAACTGGCCAGTGGTTTCTGGCTGAGCAGGCCCAGCAAGAGCAGCAGGGCACAACCAGGTGAGGGATCAGGATGCTGTGGCTCCCAGGTTTGTGCAGGGTAACATCTGGTTATGTGGTGCTCCAGGCCTGTGTCAGCAGCAGCAGCCAGTAACTCGGATTATTGTGAGGAATTGCTGGGCATGAAGCAGAGGCCCAGGGATGCTGGAGGCCTGGGTCTGCTGCAGAGGAATGGCTGGTGTGTGAGATCATGAAGGGAAAACCTCCAATTCACCTTCACCTCCACAAGGCCCAAACTTCACCTCCCTGGCTCCTCATCCCCAGCACTGATCCCCTTCAGCCCCTTAAGTCTCAACATCTTCTCTGTGAATTGCATCCCCATTTCTCATCCCTTCACAAACTGCTCTCTGGGCTCCCTCATCCTCCTCAGAATAACCCCTTTCACAGGATCCTCCCCTTATCCCTCAAAATTGCCCCTCAGAGATGGCTCCCCTTTGACCCCCTCACATTGCTCCTTGGGGAATCACCATTATCTCCAAACTGGTTCTCAGGGATTGCCTCTGTCACAGCCCCACACTGATCCTCAGGCAACCTTATCCCTCAAAACTGCCCCTCAGGGATTGCTTCCCTCACCCCCTGCCCTTCTCATTGCTCCTCAGGAAATCGCTCCCATTTCCTTGCTCCTCCTCCTTCCACCCCAGGGATGTGCCCTCATCCTCCTCAGGGATCGCTCCCTCATCCCCAAAACTGTCCCTCAAGGATTGCTCCTCTTGCCACCCCTTCCACATTGCTCCTCAGGGAAATGCTCCCTTTTCCTTAACACTGTCCCTCAGGTTTGGCCCCTCATCACCTTCAGGGGTTATTCCCTCATGGATCATCCTTTTACTGCCCCTCATGGATCACACCGTCATCCCCAAAACTGTCCCTCAAGGATTGCTCCTCTTGCCGCCCCCTCTATGTTGCCCCTCAGGGAAATGCTCCAGGCCTCAAAACTGTCCCTCATGTTTGGCCCTTCATCATCTTCAGGGGTTATTCCCTCGTGGATCATCCATTTATTCCCCTCAGGGATCACCCCCTCATTCCCAAAACCTTCCCTCAGGGACTGATCCTCACCTTCTCAAAGGTCACCCTCTTTGTTCCTCAGACTGCCCCTCAGGAATGGTCCCCATCCTTTTCAGGGATCAGCCCTTCAGGGATCATCTCTTTATTCTTCCTAAGAGATCGTCCTCTCATCCCCCAAACTGTCCCCAGGGATCGCCCATCAAAATTGCCTTTCTCATTCCTCCACACTGGTTCCTCAGGGTCTCATCCCCTCTTGCCCCAAAAGGGCCCTTCAGGGATTGCTTCCCTCTGCTCCTCGTCAGGGAAATGCCCCGTTACCCTCAAAAGAGCCCCTCAGGGATCGCCCCCTCATCTCCAAAAGTGCTCCTCAGGGATGGACCCTCATCCTCCTCAAGGATCGCCCCCTCAGGAATCATCCCCTTAGGTATCATCCCCTCACTCCCCCTCGCATCGCCCTCCATCCTCCCCCTCCGTGC
>NW_005054441.1:266578-278962 GCF_000277835.1 Geospiza fortis
GGGCGGCGCCTCCCGGCGCCTCCCGGCGCACAGGTGGGGCGGGGGGCGCGGGGATCCCACGCGTGGGGATCCGGGAATGCGGGAGGGGTGAGGGGTGTGGGGGCACCCAGCTCCATGGCCCTGCGGGGTGGCCGCGGGTCCCGGGCCTCGGGAGGGTCGTGGGGGCCGGCCCGATGGGCCTGGGGGCGTCCCCTCACTCTCCCCCCACTGCTAAAGGAAATCGCCCGTTTATTTGACAGAAGTGCCCCTAAGGCATCGCTCCTCCTCCTCCTGTCAGGGATCACCCTCTCAACCCCCAAATTGCCCTTCGAGGATGGCTCGTCTCCCCCTCCCTCCCCGCCCCCCGTTATTCCCTGAGGGAATTGCTCACATATTCCCTCGGAGCACTGCATCCTTATCCCCCTCACTTCCCATCAGAGATTGCTCTTCTCACCCCTCTGTGTTGTTCCTCAGGGAATCACTCCCTTATCCCCCAGAACTACTTCTCGGTGATTGCTCCCTTTGCTCCCTCGTGTTTCTCCTCAGGGAACTGTCCCCTTATCCACCAAAACTGCCCCTCAGGGAATGTCTCCTTATTCTCAGAACAGTTCCTCAGGTATGGCCCTTCGTCCTCTTCAGGGATGATCCCTTTGCTCTCCCATCGGGGATGGCCCCTCATCCCCAAAACTGCCCCTCAGACATGGCCCTGGGAGTGCTGTGGGTTCTCCTGCAGCCTTGGGTGGTGATGTGCCATCGAGTGGGGTACAGGGTACAGGGTTTTGGCTGCTGCACCCTCCCCTGTGAGGAGAGAAGAAGGGGTCACATAATTGCACCCCACATTTCACCCCCTGCTCAGGGACATGTCCTGAGCACAGGACCCCCACTGTGGTCAGTCCGTGCTGCCCCAGATCTCTCCCAGCCTTGGGTCAGTGTCGTGCCTCTCCTCAGGGTCACCAGCTCAGGATGCATCCAGGGTTTGGGTGAGAGTGTTTTATCCAGAGGGATGACATGAGTGGGACAGGCACAGCATGGAAAACCCCACATCCCTGGGTGTCACTTGGAAGTAACCCTTGGTTTGGTGGGAAGCAGAGGAGAGGAGGAATAGTCTCCCTCATCTGCCTGATCCCTGCTGACAGAGATCACCAAAATCCGTGAGAGCATTGGGGATGGAATTGAAGGAACAATTATTTGAGACCCCAAATTTCAGGTGGAACATTTTAATTTTAAAATGACCTTTATTGCATCTTTTCTGAAGCCCTGTGTTTTGGGGGTTAATCCACTACCATGAAGAGCTGTGTTGAGAATGACACCTGGGCGTGAATAACCCGTGGTGGTTAATGCTTAAGGCTGAGCTGCCATTTAAGAATTTGCAGCTCAGAGGAGCTGGGAATCGTGGAGCTGGGAATCGCCTCCACCTGGATGATGCAGATCTGATGTGGCTGATTGACATTCAGCTGGTTCCTTGGGGGAGCTCCAGTGAATCCATATGTGCCTCCCTCTTCCTCCCAAGGAAGAGCTCAGAGATGGAACCAACTTTAATTGGGTGGGGGAGGTTCCTTGGTGTGCCTGGAAGTGGTGCTTGGCAAAGGGAGCCTCACTCCAAACAATTTCAAACTATTGCTTTTCTCCTAAGTGCTCATATTACTGGAAGTTCCCCCTTCAGATTTCCCCCTTTTCTCTCACTTTAAGAACAAGCCACACTTGTTCTAGGCTGGTTTGAGTGTTTAGGGTGTCAGGTTTGCTCTCTTATAATTTGAAGCTTAATTAGTATTTGGGTAAGCTTGGTCCTGTCCTGAGAACTAGGCTTGCTGGGTGGGGACAGGTGATGTTCAGCCCAGAAATAAATGGAAAATAAATGAAGATTTGGAAAAAAAAAATGTCCCCAAAGTGAGATGCTGCTTAATTGCTATGAAATTCATCTGGTGCTCTGGGTGGTAAAGATAGAATGGAGTGTGTCATGGTGTGACATCCCACCTAAGGGTTCTAGAGATTTTAGTAAAACATGTCCGTGTGATGTTACAGCTGGGATATCCTGGTGATTTATGAAGTACTGTGGTTATTTCAGAAATAAGAGAGCCTAAAATAAAACCACCCAGACCCCTTCTGTGCTCAGTTCTTCCACAGCACCTCAAGAGTAGAAGATACTTTGGGTTGGAATTGAGTTGCAAAGCAGCCATGGGTTCAGTTGGAGAGGTGCTGTTTTGTTTCAGCGATCAGGGCAGGTGCTGGTGCTTTGTCAGATGTCTGAAATCATAAACTCATGGAGTTATTAATGCTGGAAAACACCTTTAAGATCATCAAATCCAATCATCAGCCCAGTGAAGCCACTTAAACCATGTCCCCAAGTGCCACATCCATGTTTTTTGCACACTTCAGGGATGATAACTCCACCACCACTCTGAGCAGCCCATTCCAGTGCTTTACAATTTTTTCTGTAAAGACATTTTCCCTAATATCCAATCTAAACCACCCCTGGCACAATAGTGCACAGTTCCCACATAAGTATTTCTGCATTCTGGTTTAATTGTGTAAATTTTTAAACCAGGCCAGGTACCCAAGCATAGCTGCAGGAGGAGCAACTCCTAAATAGAGTTCTTGGACAGCTCCTTGTGGTGCCTTGAGGAGTGGTCTGCAGCATCCTGCCTGTCATCCTCAATATGACTTCACTGTGTGCTGGGAATGGCTTTGGCAGACTGGGAAGAACAAATAATCCAAGAGATACAGTCCTGTGGGAGCTGGAAGTGATGGTGCAGGTGATTCCTGGTCTGTCTTCTCCTGGATGGAGCTGAGGGAATGTGGAGGGTTTGTAGGTTGAGGTGATGAAGTGGGATGTGCCCAGTGAGCACAGGTGATGTTGTCCACAGGTGCTGGTGCCAGAAGAGGTTTCTGTCAGAGCTGTAGGTTCAGGAGTGTTTCTGAGTGCACTTGGAAAATTCAGTTAATGGCCCTAATCTGAAAGGAGGGGAGATTTAGATTAGATATTGGGAAGGAATTCTTCCTTGTGAGGGTGGGCAGGCCCTGGCACAGGGTGCCCAGAGCAGCTGGGGCTGCCCCTGGATCCCTGGCAGTGCCCAAGGCCAGGCTGGACAGGGCTGGGAGCAGCCTGGGACAGTGGGAGGTGTCCCTGCCATGGCAGGGGTGGCACTGGATGGGCTTTGAGGTATCTCACAACCCAAACCAATCTGGGATTCTGTGCCTCAGGAGTTCGTATCAAGCCACAGAAACAGACAAAAGAAACCTCACAGAGCAGCCAAGAGCAAACATTTATTTGATGTGTGAGAGCCCAGTTTGTAGATAAAAGGTGTGAATGCGTTTGACTAAAGGATCAGCTGTCCAAGTATCTGCAGCCCTGAGAAGTTCAGGTGTTTCCCACCTGGAGGAGACTCCAGACCCTGTGGAAGTTCCTTGCCTACCTTGAAGCAGGCCCTGTCTCTGAGCCTTCAGCTCATTCCCTCTTGCTGCTGAATCAGCCATGAAGAAGATGGGATGGCCTTAAATTTTTTTTTATGTCAAGGCCAGGCTGAGCAGCTGCCTCGAAGCTTCATGGCACCAGCATGGCCAAGGTCAACACATTGATTAGACCCAGCAATAAGAGGGAAGGGTTTTTTTTCTTTACCCAGATCTGCTTCATCGTGCACAGTATCAATGGGATTAGAAATGTCTAAACCTCATCAGCCAGGAACTGCATGGGTGCATAATTAAACTTGTTAATTGGCCAGAAAATAGGGCCTGAGAGTGAGCAGGGCAAGCATGTGGGGATGCAGCCCTGTGTGTGCTCCAGCCTGGGAGATCTACAGCTTGGTGACAGCCTGAGTAAGATTCTGGCTGTTGTTTCCAGGAGTCTCTTCTGAGCCCATCCTGTCTTTTCTCAGGCATGTATTCACTCACAGTTCCTGTGTCCCATGGCTCCTGCTCCCCTGCAGGGCTGCTCCTGCCTCCTGCTCCTTTCACCCAGGGTCTGCATCCTCTGCAGCCAGCACTCCACCAGCAGCAGCAGCTTCTCATCACCTCTGGAGTCACCGAGCTCCAGCATGTCATGTGTTGCTGTGTTCCTGTGCCAGCTCTTCTGGAATAGATATTTTAAGGTTTCTCTGCAGTGGTGCAGATGGAGGAGGGAGCTGTTCAGTGGGGTAGTTGTGGGTTTTGAGTGGTTTCTTATGTTATTGGTGTTACTGTAGTGCCTGGACAGGGAGCAGCACTGGTGGGTGTGCAGATGCAACCAGGTGACAAGTGGTGCCAAGGTGAGCATGAAGCAGTGAAAGTTGTGTCAGGAAACAAAATAGCAGAAGGAAAGACATTTTCTTGCAGGCCTTCCACAGCCTGTAGTCAGCTTTGGGTCCTTTTGAAGACAAATTAACCTCAAGGAAGTTCCTGTGACTCTTACTGCTGACAGTCAGTTTACTTTGGCTCTTCCTGGTGCAGAGGGAATGAGGAGAAATCAGGTGTTGCTTTCTTAATTCTTTAGTTCTATTTCTGCTTATTTCTCTGCCTCCTTTCAGTAGTCCACTCTGTTTTGGCCACAAAAGTGTTTTAAAATAACTCTCTGTTGGATTTTCCCATCTAAAACAAACCCCATCTCTTCCTCCTGCAGACCTGCATGGCTGGGGGAAGCTGGTGGATGGTGTAGGAGGAGTGGTGAGCATCCCTGCTTTTCCTGGAGTGTCTTTAGAGCAGCTTAAGAAAACACTGGAGAGAGAGAGGGATTTTCTTATGTTAATTATGTTCTCTTAGTGTTTTAAGAGAACTTCAAATGTAGAGTCCTGGGTTTCTCTGGCACCTCCTGGGATCCTGTTAGGGCTCAGCAGTTTACAAAATCTGACTGATTTGTTCCCGACTGAAATGGAAGCAAACATTTGAGAGTTTTTTTAAATGAATGCCCTTTTCAAATAGCTTCTGAAAGCTCTTGCTCATTGAGGACCTGTACTGTGCTGGCTGTGAGAATGAAAATTTGAGACTGCAATTAATATATGTTAATTTTTAGTATCAGACAAAGCCGGCAATTGTTTTGCCACCGTCGCTGCTTTTGGAGGAACAAGGATTTTTGTTTCATCTGGCAATTCTGGTATTGTGAGGAAGGTTTTTATTTTTCTTGACATTTTTCTTGAGAATGGTTTGACAGAAATATGCATGTGTGTACTTTTTTGTAACCACTGTGGTTTGTCCCGAGCTCCCTGAGCCCATCAGGAACAATGAGCCAGCTCGTCAGCCAAACTCCGTCACAGCAAATGAGCCTGGCACATCCACGGAGCTTCCCTCCACTGTATCCCTGGGAAGCCTCTTCTGGATGGGAGGGGAGGGAAAAGGGAGAAAATGAAAACATTGTTTAAATGGAAATTTCCTACTTTTGAAAGGTCATTTCCTGTTAAATCTGACTGAAATTCCTCCGTAGTGCTGGACTTTCCTTGGGCTGGAGGTTTCTGCCCCAAGCCTGCTGTCTTCTGTGGATTTCTGTCTGCAGTTCTTGCTGCTTCTCTGGAAGTGTCCATCAAACCCCTGCAGCAAGAACCTGGAATATTCCAGCTTTTTTCTTTTCCTAGTTGGTAGAGGAGTGGTTGTAGTCATCTCCTGCAGCCTGGGCTGCAGTGCTTCCCTTCTGTGCTGAGTTGTGACCTTCAGTTTAACTTCAGGGAGCTGCATGGTGGCAGACACAGGAATCCTTCATGGCAAAGGCTCACCTCTGCATTTTTGAATAAGAAAGTTGGCAAAATGGCTTTTTAAGTCCTGAGGCAGGTACAGCAGTTTGAATATACAAAGACCTCTCAGCAGCCCAGGCCTGAGCCTCTTCCTAAAACAGGAGATGTCTGTTGAGGGGAGGATCACCTTGTTTGCATGGGAGTGCTGGGACATAATTTTTGCTATCAAACCTGTTTTGTGCAGGTTCCTGCTTTCAGTCTCTTTAGAGCTTATAGCACCCTTCTCTGTGCCAGTATTGCCATGTAAGCTCCCAGCAGTGCTGAGGTTTGTGTGCACCTCTCTGTGCTGGTTTGCTCTGAGGGAGGTTTGTTCTTCCCTCTGGCCTGAGCCAGAGCAGGTTATCCATGGAAGTGCTCAGCAACATGGGGAGGGCAGCTCCTGTGCCAGGGCTTGGGGTCTGCAGCTCCTGGTGCAGTTTTGTGTTTTGGGAACTTGCTCTGCCATCACCAAAGATGTGTGCCTGGGCCTGTGGGTAGTGTGCAGTGACAAGTTTTCCATAAGTGTTTCCAATAGGTGACTGTGGGGAGTTGCAGCAAGACTTGGGCTCTGTTTACTGGAAGAACTTGAACTCCTTAACTTTGCTGTTTCTTTGCTTCTCAACATTGGGATTATGTGAAAAATGCTAATCACTTGTTTTTAAAATTTTAAAAGTTTAATAGTAATAAAATGGTTATAAAAATAGTAATACAATTAGAGTAATTATAATTTGGACAATTTGAATTAGGACAATATGAGACAATAGAGACAAAGAGTTACGGACGTCCGGGTACCTTTTTTCTGGGCAGCACAAGCCTGAAAAAGGACACAGTTAACAGAAGATTAACCCTTAAAAACAATAACCTGTTGCATATTCATACACTTCATACATGATGCATAAATTCTATTCAAATACAGGATTCTGTCTGGTCATTGTTAACATCTTCTGAATCTTAACAGCACCTTCAAGGTGGGAAGAAGTTCGTTTCTTCTGATAAGAGGGCAATAAATTCTTTTTCTCTGAAAGATTCAGGTGTCCTGTGGCTGCTATTTTGCTGCAAGTCCTTTCTTTAAAAAAAAGTATCTTACATAGCATAGTTTCTATTTTAACATTTTTTTAAACCCAAAACTGTATTTAACACACTGCTTAAGAGAATTAATACAGCATTACTTTCTAACACAACACATATAATATTCATTTGAATATTTGTGAAAAACCAATCATAAAATGTGCATTTTTCACAGATTATACATAGGCTCCTACAGGGGCTTTACAAAGCATGTGTATTCTCTTCCATAATGCCCAAAATCTGGCCTTTGGGGAACCATTCCTGTGCTGTATGCCAGGGCAGGCTCAGAAGGAAGTTCCTTGCAGCTTTGGTGCTTTGCAGCAAGCCTGACCCTCCCTGCTCTTGCAAAACACTTTTGCTTTAACTCCACAAATGATTTGCCTTCCCTGAGGGTGGCTTTGGGGATAAGCAACCAGCCTGGGATTATTTTGGAATATAACTATGACTTAACATAAGGTTTTATTTGCATGTTTGTGTTTTTTCCACGTTAGGTTCGTGCTGGCCGTGGGCAGCGCTGTCTTCGATGCGATGTTCAATGGTGGGATGGCCACAACCTCCACAGAGATTGAGCTGCCTGACGTGGAGCCTGCTGCCTTCCTGGCTCTGCTCAAGTAAGCTGCTTCTAAAGCACAGCATAACTGGGATGCACAGACTTAGTGTAGCAAAAAAATGGTTTTAATGAAAGCAGGGAAGTATTTGTAGAGTGGAGATTGTTAATTTCCAAAATGAAATGCCTCTTTGATCTGTTCAATGGTATTTAAATGCTGGTGTTAAATCCCAGTTTTCTTGGGTAAAAGTCTACTGCAGCTACTGCATTAAAAGAAAAATTATATATATATGTATAATATTGTCCATTGTGTTATAGCTTCTTATTCACTAATTGGTTTGGTTTCATCTTAATGCTCTTTGAGAGAAGAGAGGAAAAGTGATCTTTTGAAAGCTGTGTAAGTTACAAACACTTGGAGCTTGTTTAGGTTGTGAGCAAGTTGTAACAGGTGAGCAGGGGTGTGTAATAAATCTCAGCCATTCCATGTGGTATCAGCCTTTGTGTGGATTTTATCCCTCTTTTGGAGAGCTGGGTTGGAATTTCCATTTCCAGTGTGTGTTGCAAGTCTGTGTGCTGGAGGAGGAGGAAGAAGGGGCTGTAACATCCTATTCACCAATTCCTTTAAGCTTGGCTGCTGCTGTACAACATCCAGCAGCAATCCTGAATGGATGCTGGAAAGTCATTGTCCTGTTTCTATAGGATTTCTGTAACCTACTTCCAGGGGTTTCCAGTCCTGTGCTCTTGTTCCCCACTCGCTTCCTGCTGGGAGCAGTCACTATATATAGCTCTGGCACACTTTTTGCTTTACCTTCAGAAAGTGCTTTGGTCGTGCCTGTGCTGTCTTGGAATATTTTAAAATTGATCTGGGCTAGAATGAAAGGCCAGAAATAATTGGGAGCCCCGAGCCCCTTCCCCTTTGGCTCGCTTTAAAGCAGACACCAGCACGTGGGGAATCCCTCTAATTGGGGTGTGCCTACCAGCCATGTGGATCTCTCTGGAGTGCAGAGCTTGTAACTATCTTTAAATCAAATTCACAAATTCACTAGATATTTGTGAGGCCCAAATATCCTGTGAATTAGAGGCAAAAATCCTGATGTTTCCCTGCCAGTGCTGAGATTTCAGCACTTGATTAAACAGCGATTTCAGAAGAGAACCCATCATGTCAAAAGACAAAGTGTTGAGTTTAGGTGGATTTCAACAGAAATATTGACTTTTTTTTATGGAAGAAGTCATTGGTGGATTACCTCAGTGCTTCTGAGCTGTGTCCATGGTCCAGTGACATCTTGGGTGCTTAAATCTAGAAATGAATTTTTAAGTTGCTTTTAAAATGCTCAGAGCTTGTACCAGAGGAAGTTTGGGTGCTGCTTTCCAGGAGAGAGCTGACCAAATATGTGGTATGAGTTCCTGGAGTAAAACCAGTCCCTCCAACACTGATCTGGAATGGCAGCTGATCCTTACATATGTCTCTGGACTTGGTCCAAGCCATGATCTAATGCTGTAGGATCAGGAGCTTATCCAGGGACAAAGTGCCCATCCTGAATGTTCTGCAGAAGGTCCTATCTGGATGCTGGATTGTGATGGAATTTGTGGGCTAGTGACCTTTAATAGGTCTGCTGTAATTGTGTAAGACATTATTTTTATTATTATTATTATTATGTTAACCTAAAGATGAGAACACATCTGATTGTCTGGGATTACAGTCTAAATGTTCTTTTAAATTGATACTGGGTTTTTTCACAATATCACAGTTTTTTTACTCTTGTTGTCTCTCTCTCAGCACCCACTGGACTGTGGTAAACAGAAATACTGACACAGTCACTGAAGTAAACAAATAATTGGTTTTAGAGCCACTGTGTTCTTTTAATCTTGGAATAGAAAGGATTGCTCAGTGCAAATGGGGCTGGGAAAGGGTGTGTGCAAAACACATTGATTAACCTGTGGCATGATGCTGCTACTGACAAATGCCCTGGAGCAGCACAAAGCCTGCTTTCAGCAGTGACAGTGCTTCCCTGCCTGTGGATCACACTGTTGATGCTTCCCTGAGTGGCATCCTGGTCTTCTCTAGCTGGAGGAGCAGGAGTTCCTCTGCTGCAGATGGGAATGCTGCCTGGCATTCCCCTGGAAGAGCCCTTCCAGGAATAGCAGCCACACAACCTGCTCCTGTGTCCCCTTCACAGAATGCAGAGCAAAACATTGCTGGAGTTTCCAAAATATCCCCTGGAACAGGCATGCCAAGCACAGTTAACACAATATTGCATCTCTGTGCTTTGTGTCCTTGAGATCCTGACTGGCAAATGCTCCACTGGTTAAAGGAGATAGAGTAAAAAAAACTCTGCATGAGCTGTTCAGCCTGGAGAAGAAAAGGCTCTGGGAAGAGCTCAGAGCCCCTTGCAGGGCCTGAAGGGGCTCCAGGAGAGCTGCAGAAGGACTGGGGACAAGGCCTGGAGGGACAGGAGCCAGGCAATGGCTCCCACTGCAGAGGGCAGGGCTGGATGGGATCTTGGGCAGGAATTGTTCCCTGTGAGGGTGGGCAGGCCCTGGCACAGGGTGCCCAGAGCAGCTGGGGCTGCTGGCAGGGGCTGGAACAAAAGAGTCTTTAAGGTCTCTTCCAAGCCAAACCATTCTGGAATTCTGTGATAAGGACTAAACCACTGCATTACTAATTTTACTGAGCTCAGCCTCAGTTCCTGCTGTCTCTGGTCAGTGAGTTCAGGTATTAGGGGGCTCAGTCAGGTTTCTTTTGTTTTTCAGATCATGAATGTACTTCCTTGTTTTGGCCTAACAGTGGAGGCTGGTGCTTTGCTGCAGCATGGCAGTCCTTGTTTTTCACTGCAGTTAACTCTTGCTTTGTGCTGAAATTACACTGTGAACTGTACTTAAACATCTGTGTCATGAAATGAAACAGTTCAATCTGTAAAGAGATGAGAAAGGGGAGTGTGGGTAAAGCACCTCGTGTGCAGTGGATGGATATGTCTGAGTGCTTCTCAGCACTTCTGAATTAGTAGTGTAAAATGGAGTTTCTCTTCTGAGGGAGGCAGGCAAGATTGAAGATTGATTTGTCCTTGTTTATTCTAACAGCCAAAAATATGAATTTTAAGGGGTGCCCTTGGCCAGAGACTGTTTTAGCCTGGTATAAGTGGTAGGCTGAGAGCTCACTGGTGGTGAGATGCAAGCCAGTTTGAGCTGCTTCTTCAGTGGAAATCCCAGCTGTTAAAAGTTATACTGTAAAATGTCTGCTAAAAAAAACCAATCTTGGTAAACCAGAGTCAGAGGAAAGGATGTGAAAACCCTTCTACCTCTCCAGTAGGGGAAATGGACCAGGATGACAGGCAGAGGCACAACCATGTTTTCTATAAATTACAGGGGTTTTACCCTGTTACCTTAATTCACCACAGCAATGTTTGTTTGCATGTTTTCAGATTTCTTTACTCAGACGAAGTTCAGATCGGACCAGAGACTGTTATGACAACACTTTACACAGCTAAGAAATATGCAGTTCCAGCCCTTGAAGCTCATTGTGTGGAGTTTCTTAAAAAAAACCTCAGAGCAGACAATGCATTCATGCTATTAACTCAGGTGAGTTTGTGATCATCTGCTGTCAGCAAGGTCCAGCACAGTCAGAAAATGGGAATTTTCTGGGTGTTCCAGAGTTGATCATCCAAAGTGGAGCAGCTCTGGGTTGCTTTGAATTCTTCCTCACAGGAGTCCAGCACTGCTGAGCAGGTTCTTACAAAGAACAATATACAGCAAACGTTGCTGCTGTTTCAGATCTTTCTGTTTCACTGTGGCAGGTGGTTCCTTCCAGAGTGTGAGCTGGGGATGGAGTTAACAGGGTGGAAAGATTTCATCTGCCAAGAAGAAAAGTGGAATGAGAGGATTTCCGTGTGTTACAGAATCAGGACTGGTAATGCTGAGCTTTCTCTCAGTGCTGTGTCTGGCTGCTCAGCCATTCCTTGAAGGACTTTTGTGCAATACTTTTCCTGAAGTGGGGGTGAAAGAAAACCTTTTCATGAGTGCTTTGGTTTATTTTCCTGGGAGAGGAGGAAAGAGGTGCTCTCTTCCTCAGCCTGTTCCAGCTGCACCTCCTGCACTGAAGGCTCACAGACCCGGAGTGTCAGAGCAGCTGTTCCTTGCCCTGAGTCTGATCCAGTCTCTGAGGGTTGGGCTCCTCCACCTTCCACTTGACTCTTGAAGCAGCAAAGTAGGAGACAATGTTTATAACTTCTGCTTAGTTTGGAAAAGATCAGACTTTGCATCCAGGTTGATTAAATGAGCATCAGTCATCCCCATTTCCCAGCCCTATCTTCTCTCTCTGGTCCCTGTCGCTCTCTCTCAGACAGCTGATGCCATATTGGTGACATCCACAGTGCTGTCATCTGTGTGGTGGAGTCTGGCACTGCCAGGGACGCCCTGTTCTGGGTGCTGTAGGAATAAGAAACACACAGGCTTTGTGTGTGACTTTCTTTCCTTCGGGGAATGGGCAGACTGGAGTGGCTCTGGAGGGATATTTCTGATCAGCCAGCTCAGGAGAGCTGCCGTGATGTCTGATGTTAAATAGAGCTTGCAGAGGAGTTTCCCAGCTGCACTGAGGTGGGAACCAGCACACCAAGGTGCCCTGGCTCTGAGGGATTGCCTGTCTCAGCCAGCATTCCTGTCTGCTGGACTTTTCCCCTTGTCAGGAGTACAGGTGTCTCAGGCTCTGGCTGTAGGTACCATGTGGGTGGCAGTTGTGCAGATATTGAAGCAGTGCTGGCCTGAAGCAGTCACTGCTGGGCTATTTTCTCAGGATTAGACTGGGATTTTTTTTTTGTTTAAATATTTGGATCAGTTCTCAAAGTAGTTCCATGTTACACTGCTGTTTGCAGGCACTTGTCACCACTTAGGTTCAGCTCCTGCTGCAACACTCCATGTCCTTCTTCTTCACCTATCCTCTTTAACCTGGCCCTTTTCCACATGCCATGGACAGATGAGGCAGCCCCTGAGATGGGGGGATCCACCCTGCACTTCCCAGAGGCAGATTCGGGACTTGAAGGCTCTTGATTGGGCAATGGCAGCCAAATCTGTGCTCTCATCTGATGCATGGTGGGACAATTGCAGCTCCTCTGCTGCAGCTTTCCT
>NW_005054441.1:279001-290507 GCF_000277835.1 Geospiza fortis
TGGGAACAGATCTTTCCCATAGACTGAAGTTTTGGGGAGGAATATTAAACTAGCCATTGCCTCATGATGGGTTAGAGGTGTTGGCTTTTGGTGGTATTCCTCATGCTGAGATTTTTTGTGGCTTCCTGTGTCTCTGCACTTGAGTTTGTAGCTTTGGCAAGGTAGTATTTAGGTTTATGGTGACTTCTTTACAAAGGTCCTTCTTTGGCGAAGGAGGAAGGTATCCCTGTGTTTCAGGTGCCAAAACCAAAATACTGCCTGGCACTCTATCAGTGGCACTGAGGCAGGTGAAATGCCAGATGGGGAAAGGCTTTCTTGATGCCCTTTGTTTGTGGCTTGCTCATTCTGTATGATCATCAGTGATGATTCCCATCTAGTTTTATGTTCACTATTTCTCTGTATCAAGTCTGAGATGTTTGAGGCAGGTCTTGCTTGAGAAACGTGCCTGATCTTCATCACTGGCTGCACCTCACTGAAAGGATCTCTTCTCACAGCCCTCTTGTTTCTGGTCCTGCAGTGTGAAAACCTACCTGTTTTCTGCTTTCACTGCATCAAACCAACACCCTCTTCAGTAAATTACAGACCTGAGATAGATCTTGTACAAGGCATTGCCCAATAGTTTTAAGATCATGGAGCTGAGATCCCAGTAGAGCCCCAAACCTCCTTTTTGTGTGTGCCTGCCCAATCTGCTGGTCCAGCAGCTGTGTCACTGTCTGTCTCAAGCAACTGCTGATCAGTGGCAGAAATATCAGAGGCAAACAGCTTTCCTAATTGATTGTGCCTCTTAGTGAGCTGTGATCCTCTTTCATGCCAGACACGCATCCAAGTGTCACTTTGATCAGCAAGGAAATAAAGCTTGCCTGGAGCTGCTGTGGGGGAGAGCTCTGTGAGTGTAACTGAAGTCCTCACGTGTCCAAAGAGCCACTCCAGTAGTAAAGTCTGAGTCAGTCACAGCTCTTGATGCCAAGAGTGTAAAGGCACTGGCAGCCCTCCAGCCCCTGGAGCAGGTGACAACTGCTGAAGTTTCCCTGGGCCCTGAGAAACTGTTGTTTCAGCTTCCTGCACTTGAGGTCTCAGCACAAAGATTGGCCTTGCTGAGCTCTGCGTGCCACAAGCGGGGCTGAAGCAGAAGATGCTGGAAGGCACCTCCTGAGTGATGGAATTCCCAGCTCAAAACAAGAGTTTTAAACCTTACCTATGGCAGCGAGTTCAAGTCTGGTGTGTTCTTGTTAGGTGTGAAGTCAGGGCAGTTCCTTCCTAAACAACAAAACCAAAGCACTGAAGTAAGAGATCATTTTGTGTTTTTTGTGTGTTCCTCCCATTTCTGCTTATGCTGGGCACAGGGCTGCTAACACGTGGCAGTCCAGGGTGATCTGAAGTGGCAGCAAAATTGTTACAAGACTTCACTTAAGTTGGGCAGAGAAATTCTGAGCAGCTCTCTAGGCTGTTGTAAGGCTTTTCTTGGAATAGTAACCTATTTTGGGACAAATTCTTTAAGGTAACTGGATTAGAGTAGCTGTTTCTGTGCAAAACATGGAAATGCACTAAGCAGGCTGTGTACCCTGTAGGGCTCCCCAGGACACCCAGGCACTGCTGCTACAGCTTTTTCTTGCTAATGCACAAGATCAGTGTGGCTGTTCTTACAGAATAAGCTGCCTCTGCATTATTCCTAGAGCAAGCAGGCCTGGAGTCACTGGGCAAAGCTTTCTTGTAAATAGAAAAATGAAGTAAAAATTGCCTGTGCTCAGCTGCCAGGGTCAGTGTGGTGCTGGAGAGCACGATTGGTGCCTGCACCCAGGCTGTGTTAAAACAAAGACGTGCCTGAAGACATGTACAGCTGAACCAGGGCTGCTGCCAAACACAGAATTTTCTAGTGTTTGCCTTGTCATGCTTAACTGCTTGTGAAAGGCCCAGTGGATTCCTGGTGCAGTCAGGCATGGTATTGCTAATGAAGATGGGCTGTGTGAGGGGAAGGGGGATTCCTAGAGTAAACTTTAAAATACCTTTCTGTTAATGATGCTCTTTCCTGCCTAGGCCCGGCTGTTTGATGAGCCCCAGCTGGCCAGCCTGTGCCTGGAGAACATAGACAAGAACACCTCAGATGCCCTCAATGCAGAGGGGTTTACAGACATTGACCTGGGTAAGCTCTTTTCCACCCCTCCATCTCTCTCCCTGCTTTCATAACCAGCTTGTCTCCAAAGTTGTTACAGGTTAGTAATGCTTGGCACTTGTGGCTTGGCTGTTCTGGAGCAATCAGTTGAATAGTCTCTGGCACAAAGTGGCTGGAAACAGGGAAACTGCCAAAGAGTTTGCTGCCTTGCCTGCAGAAATACCCTGGAATCTGCTTACTTTGGTGCAACTTGAGTTTTCTGGGCATGACACAAAGCCCGCTTCCTGTGTTGATGTTGGCAGGTTTTGGGTGGGTGTAAACTTGCCTTTTTTTGTAGAGTTGGCTTTCTTCCCCAAGTCTTTGTCAGGTTTTGGAGTTAAAAAGGTGTTGTGTTTTTGGAAGCAAGGACTGGCTATTTTAATTACTGTCTGCAGTTTCCAAACTTGCTGGGCACAGTTAATGAACATTAAAATTCAGGCTTTAACCTTCTTCTAATGAGATGGGCTGTGGAGGTAAGGCACGGGTCACCTTCTGGCTTTCATGCTGCTTGTTTCATCCAAATTTGACGTCAAGCAAGTGGCAATTCATCCTCCTGCACTTGCATTAACATGCCAATTAAATGGGCTCTGTTTGCTGCTCCAGTGAGCTCCTTGCTGATGGAATATTCAGATAAATCTTCCTCAGAGGCTGCAGGCAGCACTTTTGGGAGATGCTGTCGGTTCAGCCGCTTCCCCTTTTCCCTTGGCTGTGCACGGGGTACTCCTGGCGAGGTGCAGGGCGGCTGATTTGGGGTTCAGAGGCTGAAGCTGTGCCTGTTGTGGTGCCCTGCAGACACGCTGGTGGCAGTGCTGGAGAGGGACACGCTGGGGATCCGGGAGGTTCGCCTGTTCAACGCCGTGGTGCGCTGGTCCGAGGCCGAGTGTCAGCGGCAGCAGCTCCAGGTGATTCCAGAGAACAAGCGGAAGGTTCTGGGCAAAGCTCTCTCCCTTATCCGCTTCCCACTGATGACTATTGAGGAGTTTGCAGCAGGTAACTCAACAAAGGTGTTTCTGGCAATCCTGGTCTTTGCTTTCCCTCAGCTACAGAGAGACAAGTCACACAAAAGAGGGTTTTCTCCGTGTATGCTGTAGTGATTTAAATATGGGAATCCCCCTGCATTCCTCCCCATTTTCCCTCATTCTCCCCCTAAAAGGCTGGAAAGGGACATTTCATAAGGGCCTGGAGTGATAGAAAAGGGGGAATGGCCTCCTGAAGGAGGGCAGGGTTAGACTGGATGTCAGAAGGCAATCCTGTAGTATAATAATATATAATTCTGTAGTATTCCAGTGCCATAGGGTGTGAGGCCCTGGCACAGGGTGTCCATGGCAATGTCCAAGGTCAGGTTGGACAGGGCTTGGAGTACTCTTGGATAGTGGAAGATGTCCCTGCCATGGCAGAGGGTGGCACTGGATAAGCCTTAAGAGCCCTTCCAACACTCTTCTGTGATTCTATGATTACAAAATCTACTGTCTGAATGTTGTTTTCATCCATGCCCATCCTCTCATTTTAAAGCCTGCGGTGCTCCCCTGGGAAGAGCAGGGGGACCACAGCTGTGTTTGCTCTCACAGCATGGTTGGATGGTTACTGTCCCATTCAGCTGAGAGCAAAGATCCGAACTGGGATTCACCTGCTCCCCTTCCCAGCCATCCTGAGTGTTTAAACTGCACAAAGCTAGTGGAGTTGCAAATAATTGGTGTTGATCATAGCCTGTTCCCAAAGAGAAATGGGGATGTTTCTCCCCATCCTCTGCCTGTGGTGGTGTTGGCCCTGTCTTGCCAATGCTGTTCAGAGCAGAGCCCCATATCTCAAAAACTTTGAAAATGTTCTTTGAGCTGCAGGCTGGGTGTTGTTTAGTCTGTGTCTCAAAGTATTTTTCAAGTTTACATTAAGATCTTGATTCACAGAGATGTCTAACTCATTTCACAGCTTGGACTATAGATTGCCTTGTTTTCTTTTCATTGCTTGTTGTCTTTCACTTCATCCTCTGGGGATTCCCCGGGGATTGGAAGCTGGCAATTGGCTTAAAGAGTTTTCATGCTAAAAAGACACAGTGGAGCCATTTTCCAGACTGTAACTTGTTTCAGGCTGCAGTGCTGTGTACACAGGAGCAAACAGGGGCACTGACCCTTCCTTTGCAGGTCACTTCTCAGGGCAGCGCTGGCATCAGCTGCTCAGTCCTTCATGTCCCTGTTCCCACGTGAGGAGGGCTGTTAGTAAGGAGAAAATCTGGGCTTCAGACTTGGTCCCCACTCTCTGCTTGACCTGTCACAGCTGTGATGTGGCCTTAGGGAATGTGGATTTCTTCAGTGAAGCAGAGACCTTTGCATCTTTCTGCAGATCCCATTTCTTTCAATCCTTCATTGTGACCTTGTATCATTCTCTCACTGGAAGGAAAGTGTTAATTTTGGCATGTTTGGGTTGAAGGCTTTGAGCTGGGAGTGCCAGTGCCCCTCCTCATGTTGTCTGTCCCAAACTGCCTGTCCTACTTGGGCCTTTCTGCTTTAAGAGAAATTCTTAAGTTTTCTCCATCCACTTTAACCTAAAAGATGAACAAAACCCCCAAACCTGGGGGACTGCAATGATCAGGTGTTCTTTAAACAAGGAATTAACTCGGAATTCCTTCAGCTTTGTCTTTTTTCTGAGTAACTCTGATTTCTGTGGTGATCACAGCAGAGACAGAGGAGGGAAACCTTTCCCCTCCACACCCCTCTCCCCCAAAAGCCAAGAAAAGAGGGAATTTTACAGCAGTGATTTCACCAGTTTATTGTATAATCTGCTATCAAACCTGGGGTTTTGCATGAAGATGTTTTAACTGGCAAATGTGTCCCTCCCTCCCCTTAGAGCAGGTAATTTGAAACATTGCAGAAGTGAGTTGCAACAACACAGGATGAGTTCAGACACATCAACGAGGCTGATTTTTTGCTGAACAAAGTACCCAGAAGCTCATTTACCTTTGAGGAGTCGACTTCCTTGAATTCTTGAGTCTCTCCCCATTGCGTCACTGGACCAGGTTATGTCTGGGAAATATCATGCTGAATTTAACCAGCTACAAGTAGATTTGGACCTACAAGGAGCTGGGCATTTGTTCCCCACGTTAAGGAGCATTTAACTGCTTTTGTTTCCCCAGTACTCAATGGTCTTGTTTCTGTTCAAAGCCTTGTGCAAACAGCTGTAGAGAAGCTTTTGAGTGTTAGGCTAACAGACTAATTTTATCCAGTTTCACTTTTGAAAGTATTTAATGTAGTTTGCAAAGATTGAGTTCAGCATCACTGAGTTGGTTGCCCAGAGCAGCTGGGGCTGCCCCTGGATCCCTGGCAGTGCCCAAGGCCAGGCTGGGCAGGGCTTGGAGCAGCCTGGGACAGTGGGAGGTGTCCCTGCCATGGCAGGGGTGGCACTGGATGGGATTTAGAGTCCCTTCCAACTCAAACCAGTCTGGGATTCTGTGATCACTCTGGAAAAAAATGTCTTGTTACTGGAGAAAAGATGAGAACCTGCTCCAGCTCTTGCTAAAATCATTAGCATTTTTCCCAAGGTTCTACAATAAAGGTAGAATTCAAATTCAAATGCAAGATGTGGATTAAATGCCTGAAGGAATGAGCGGAACCGCCTTTGTCTTGAGTAAAAATATTCTTCAACTTTTTGAGTTCATAGTAACTGCATGACAGTCCCTCTCCCTCCTCCTCATGGTCCTCCATTGTGTCTGAACCACCAGTGTGGATGTTTGGAAATCCCTGTCTCTTACCAATGTTGGCATTTCCAGGAGTGGGGCAAGGATCAGCTGCATGCTTTTGGGTGTTTTTGGCAGCCCAGTGCATTTGGGCTCCACAGTTAATCACAGTCCCATGTTCCACGAAGGCTCTGCAGCCCATGACTGCCCTGTGGATAAGGGCAGCACCTTTGTCTGGGGTTTAATGTCCTGATGCACCACTGGGATCCCATCTCTGATGGGGGTTTAGCCTGGTGCCAGCTGCAGGTCAGGCTTGTTTCCCCATGAAAATCCCAGAGGATTCCTTCTGCTTATGCAGTTCTGGGGCCCCCAAGATCAGAAGTATCCAAAGCTGTTGGAGAGTGCCCAAAGGAGGGACACGGAGCTGGGGAAGGGGCTGAGGAGCAGCTGAGGGCACTTGGCTGGTTCAGCTGCAGCCCAGGAGACTGAGGGGAGGCTCCTCGGGGGCTGCAGCTCCTCCCCAGGGCAGGCACAGGGGCAGGGGCTGAGCTCTGCTCTGGGACAGGGACAGGAGCCCAGCAAGGGCTGGAGCTGGGCCAGGCCTTGGCATGGAGCTCAGGGCAAGGTTCTGCCCCCCGAGGCTGCTGGGCACTGCCCAGGCTCCCCAGGGAATGGTGCCAAGGCTGCCAGAGCTCCAGGAGCTCTCAGGGGTGCTCAGGGTCGGGGTTGTTGGGGTGGCTGTGCAGGGACAGGAGCTGCACTGATCATCCCTGAGGGTCCCTCCTGGCACAGAACATTGCAGGACTCTGTGCTTCCCTAAGGCTGACGGCACTGCCCCTCCCCTCCCCTCTGCAGGGCCTGCCCAGTCGGGGATCCTGACGGACCGGGAGGTGGTGAGCCTGTTCCTGCACTTCACCGTGAACCCGAAGCCGCGGGTGGAGTTCATCGACCGGCCCCGGTGCTGCCTGCGGGGCAAGGAGTGCAGCATCAGCCGCTTCCAGCAGGTGGAGAGCCGCTGGGGGTACAGTGGGACGAGTGACAGGATCAGGTCAGCTCTGCGCCCATTCCCACCCCTGGACTCGTGTTCCTGAGCTTCCCACTGCTCTAGCTCTAAACACTCAAGGTTCTGTGCTAGACCCCGAATTTCCACCGTGTGACCCCACAGGGAAGGAGGTGTTCTGCTGGGCAGAACCAGCCCCTGATGCACTGACCTCCATGTTGCTGCCACTTTGCATCTCTGTTGGCAAAGGTTTCCAGGAAACGTAGCTCCCAGCACAGGCCTCCCTGGAGAGGGAGGGAAATAACCCCCCAAAGGCTTCCTGCAGCTTAGGGGCACATAAATGAGTTGTCACCAGTTGTCCCCCTGCCATGCTTTGTGGGGGACAGGTAACCAGTGCTCCATCAGGTTTGTTCCCTGCTCCAGTGTCAGTGTGGTTTGTTGAAGCCCCTTAACCTCTCCTGCTGGAGAGAGGGGTTGGGGTAAAGTCCTGCTGACACCCAGTGTGTTCAGACCTGAGCTTGTGGACAGCCAGCAGAGCACAGTTACAGTGACAGAGACTGGCAGGTGTGGCTGGAAAATGGTGCTTTGCAAGGCTTGTGTTCCCAAGGCAGAAAATGAGAGCAGGACAGGAGGGAATGAGGAAGCCTTGGGGTTCTTCCCTGCTTTGTGTTTGTCTTGGGTGGAAGGGGACTCACAGCAGTGAAGCTCTTCACAGCTTTTAAGATGGTTCTGTTGCACTGGAGCTGTTGGTGAGATCCTCTGGTCCATTACCCCCTGGCAGAGGGAACTGGTGCCAGCTCCAGACGCTTCCTGCTCCCACCTCTAACACCCAGAGATATTTTGGAGTTTGAGTTTGACTTCAGATTCAGCCTCTGCAGCATCAGGGTCAGTTCCAGCACTGAATATTCCAATATTCCATGCTGGTTGCAGAGCTGAGGCTTCCAGCCTACCCCAGGTGTTTGTTCTGGAAACACTGCAGGGCTAAAAGAGTTGGTGGGCAGATGAAGAAATGCTGTTGGCAGCTTGGCAGACCCTGAGGCTTCTGCTGCCTGAGAAGGTGGAGCTGTAGTGGGGCAAATACCCAGCAGGATTCCTGCACTCAGGAGTGCCTGAATCCTTATGTCTGCTCTTGGTAAATTTGGAATGCAGCAAATAGCCAGCAGCAGGTGAACAATTCCCCAGGGCTCAGCAGTGAATACCCAGTGGTGTTTGCTGGGCAGAGCACTGGGAGGTGGGCACTGCTCCACACCCCTACCTGGGCCTGGAGGGCGTTTGGGGGTGCTGATGTTTTGCCACAACTTGGAAACACTTCCTGAGCCTGGACTCTGAAATTTGGGATGGGATTGTGCAGCTTTGTGTTTCACTGGCCCAGTCAGAGGTGTGAGTGTGCAGCTGATGGTTTCTGTGCAGGGTTTCACCTCTTAGTAAGGGCTGCACTTAAGTCTGTGTAGGTTTGATTAAATCAGAGATGTAAAATCAGCACAAGTGGAGATATTTGTGTATCAGCTTTGTACTGGAGCAATACAGGAGTGGCAGGTTTGGACTGACTTTCCTGCTCTGTTCCTGCAGGTTCTCAGTAAACAAAAGGATATTTGTAGTTGGGTTTGGATTATACGGATCCATACACGGGCCAACGGATTACCAAGTAAATATACAGGTAATTCTCTCTGCTACCTTAAAAATCCTGGCTGTTTTAGGGGCTGACAAACACATTTTAGTGCATCTGTAACAAAACCTGAGGTTCAGAGGGACTGTGTGTGTCCCTGGGCAGTGGGGCTGGCAGATGTAGCAGGGGCCAGATGGGGCGCTGGGGATCAGAAGGATTATTGCTCTTGATTTTATTGCACACGTCATTGCAGCATCTCCCCAGCTCTGCTCCCAGCTTTGGGGCAGTTGGGAGGCAGTTTGGGAAGCAGCTGTGCATGATTTCCCACCCCGAGCAGGCTGGGAGAGGCTCAGTTGTCTCAAGTCCATCATGATCTTGTCCAAAGAGCAGGTGGAGCCCGTGGATGCTCTGGGTGCCCATGTGCCACCCCCACTGCAGGAGGACTGACCCCAGGAGAGTCACTCCAGCACACAGGGCTGGTGTGATGAGCACAGGCTGTCAGTATTTCTTCTTGATTGTCAGGGCTCATCCTGCTGCCCTGAGCTCTGGGGGGAGAAGGGTCTGAGCACAGTGTGGGCTTGCAGTGCTGTGCCAGCCTGGGGGTGAGGAGGGGCTCTCTGGGACCCACAGCTCTGTGCTGAGCTCAGAGGGGCCCAGAGCAGCTGTGGCTGCCCCAGCCTTGAGAGTTCAAGTCCAGGATGTGGTTTGAAGCAATCTGGGATAGTGGGTGGCATCCCTGCCCCTGGCAGGGGGATTGGAGATGGATGATCTTTAAGGTCCATCCCAACCCAAATTCTGTGATCCTTAAGGTCCATCCCAACCAAATTCTGTGATCATTAAGGTCCATCCCAACCCAAATTCTGGGATTCTGTGGTTCTGTGATCACGGCATTGCATTGATGGGTGACACAAGTGATGGACAGTGCAGTCATCACAGGGCTGGTCAATCTGGGAGTGCCAGGGCCTCAGCCTAGCTCAGGGACACTCACATAAGTGGTGTCCAGATGCAAGCTGACCCTTTCTGTGCTGCAGATCATCCACACAGACAGCAACACGGTCCTGGGGCAGAATGACACTGGCTTCAGCTGCGACGGCTCCTCCAACACCTTCCGGGTCATGTTCAAGGAGCCTGTTGAGATTTTACCCAACGTCAACTACACAGCCTGTGCCACTCTAAAGGTACCAGCTGGGGTGGGGGGAGCTGCAGGCAGGTGAGGGCACCTGCTTTAGGTTGTCAGTGCAACCTCTGGGCCTTGCTCTGTGTCCTTTGAGGCCAGTGGTGCAATCTGCAAGGTCTCTGTGTGCCCTGCTGCTGCCATGAGCTCATTCACCCCCAGCATTCAGAGCTGGTTTTTTGTGACCGAGTTCACAGGGGTCTGAGGATGAGGGAAGAGATGAGGATCTGACTCCATGTTTCAGAAGACTTGATTTATTATTTTATGATATATATTATATTAAAACTATACTAAAAGAATAGAAGAAATTATTTCATCAGAAGGCTAGCTAAGAATAGAAAAAGAAAGAATGAATAACAAAAGCTTCTGTCTCAGACAGAGTCCGAGCCAGCTGACTGTGATTGGCCATTAATTAGAAACAACCACACGAGACCAATCACAGATGCACCTGTTGCATCCCACAGCAGCAGATAACCATTGTTTACATTTTGTTCCTGAGGCCTCTCAGCTTCTCAGGAGGAAAAATCCTAAGGGAAGGATTTTTCATAAAAGATGTCTGTGACAGTTTTTGACTTACAGCACTGAGCAGGTGTTTCACTGGGGAGGGGATGGGTGATTTTTTTGTGTGGACAGCTGAGCTGTCAGTCCTGCAGGTGTGTAATCCAGAGCCTGCTGCAGTGGCCTCAAAAAGTTCATATGTAGCTGTTGAGACCTGGTTAAATTAAGTGTTAAATTCTGATAGAGATGGGGTTGAGCTCAGGATACCTGAGGTGCAAATCCAGGAGGAAAAGGGAGGAACTGACATTCCCAAACCCACCAGAGAGCTTGGGCAGCAGCAGGGTCCTGACCTGTCCTTGTCTTCCATGACCCTGCAGGGTCCAGATTCCCACTATGGAACCAAAGGACTGCGCAAAGTGATCCATGAATCACCAACAACGGGAGCCAAAACCTGCTTCACGTTCTGCTACGCGGCTGGGAACAACAACGGCACCTCCGTGGAGGATGGACAAATCCCAGAGATCATCTTCTACACATAGTGCCACTGCCAGCCCGCCCTGGACTCGACTCTTCCCTGCCACCTCCCAAACTGAATCTCTGGCTGAGTTTGACCACACCAATTGGAGCCACACTAGCCAAAGGTCACAGTGAAACCATTTCAAAGCTCATGTTCTGCCTTGTGCTAGTGCTGCTGCTGCTCTCAGGTGCCAGGCCAGCTGGTGTCCCAGTGCAGCCCAGCTGGTGTCCCAGTACCATTTGTAGGTTGTCTGTGGCTTGTTGTTTTTCACCTCCTGATTAACCCTATCTAACAACGTGCGTTTTTTGGACTGTAATGAATGTAGATGCTTTTCCACCAGTCAGAAACAAGGCAATGAGTGGCTCTGGTTGTGGTTTCACTTGCCATGAGGAGATGGTCCTGCAGACAGACTCGGTCAGGGCTTGGTGGCCTCTGCTCTGCTCCAGCTCAGCAGTCCAGGCCACACTGCAGGGCTTGGCCAGCCCGTGTCCAGCACCTTCCCTCCCTCCCAGCAGCCTCAGCACACAGAGCCACCTTCAAAACTCATGGGAAGTGGCCTTTTCCCTGAGGCTTTGCTGTTCCAGCACTACACAGGCTTGGAGACCTCAAAGCTGAGCTCCTCTGGAGGGACTGAGGCATTTTCCTGCTCTTCCCACCCATCTGTGACAATCTTCACCTCGGGCAGTTGGTGGCAGCGAGGTGACCTCCCTGCAGAGTGGTGAGGGGCAGCAGCCTGGCCGGGCAGCTCCTCCTGCATTCGGAGTCCCCGTGGTGCTGCTTGCACACCCCTGGCACGTCCCAAGTGCTGGTGATGCTCAGCTCCCCCCTGAGCAGCCCCAGCTCTGTTGTCACTGGTCGTTGTCCTTTGCAGAGTGCCAGGGTTTGTCAGTTGAAG
>NW_005054441.1:290521-290992 GCF_000277835.1 Geospiza fortis
TCCAGGCCATTCCTGCAGTTTCCATGCACGTTTCCATGCGTTTCCCTCTGTTCTGTGCATTGCTGCCTCGCCCCTGCTGCCCTGATGGAAGCAGGAAGAGAGGCTGGATGTGCACCTGCCTGTTACCTAGAATGCAGCAGATGGACAAGGATTTACCAAATGGTTCAGGAGAAGGTGGAATATTCTCTGTGCTGGTGTGTGTTTGCACACTGCCTGTTGGCCAGGCACAGGAGGGGGATCACAGACATCACCTGTTGAGCTGTGGAGCTCGGTGACCTGGACGATACCCCTTGTTCAGGGCCAGCTGCTTTTCCCCGTGGCTGTCACAGAGAGGGTGGCTGGTCCAGCCCCACCCTCACTGCCCACGAGACTCTTCCTCCCCTCCTCTGCAGAGGAAGCTGGAATTAAGCTCAGCCTGGCAGAAAGACCAGAGCCATTGGAGTCTGCGTGGGACTGGCTGGGGGGGGGGGG
>NW_005054441.1:291080-300180 GCF_000277835.1 Geospiza fortis
GTGGAACCCTGGCTGTCCTTGGCTGGAGCACGGCTTCTCCTCCTCCTCCTGCTGCCCCAGCCGGGATCCTGGGGATGTGCTGGCTGGAGTCTCCTCCTCAGCCCTGCAGCAGCAGCCTGGGAATGCCCTGCACCTCCTCAGCAGTAGCTGTTAGAGATGCCCAGAGTGTGTTCTGTGCTCCAGGGAGATGGTGTGAGCTGTGTGTTGTCAGCCTGCTTCCAGGTGGGATGGTTCTAATATGGCCAGTACTAAAAACATAGAAAAAAATCCCAACCCTGGGTCCATGACCTGGTGACTGAACCCAACTCTGTGCAATGCAAACAGTGCTGTGGGATGGATTCACAGCCCAGGCTCTGTGTCCGTCAGGCTGTCTGTGACTGTGACTGTGCCTGCTCCTGTCACCACCCCTCTCCCAAGGGTGGGGGGAATGTCACTGCTGCCAGCCAGGGCCCGTGCTGGAGCTGCACCTTCCCAGGGGCTCTGATCTGGGTTCTGCACCTCGGGGCATCAGGTACAGGTGGAAATAGTGGAATAATTGGAATTTGAGAGAAGCAGAGCTGTGCACTTGGCTCTGGGAGGAGCAGAGGGCTGGGGCAGGCCCTGCCCAGCTGCAGGGGGAGCCTCCCCAGCTGTTCCCTGGAAGTTCTGTTGTTCTCATGATTATTTTGTTACGCAGATTCTCGTCCCAAATCCCACCTTCCTGCCCTCCCTGTGCGAGGCAGGTCTGGCAGCTTGTCCTGTCACGGAGGGAGAGGAGTCAAAACTCTGAACTACACCTGAGCAACTTCTGTTCTTATGGCTTTTCTGCAGTTTGATGCAATTCTGGCTTTTGTAGATAGATGAATGTAATTCCTTGTTGGACATGCCTGTTCCCAGAAGTATGAGCCATTCTGTTGTACCACGTCACCTTCCAGCAGAGCGGGCCCGGCCCGGCTCCTGTGCTCTTTGATGAATGTATCCGATGCTCTCGTCCCGTGTTCACACTCTGCTTTTTGGCCAGCTTTGTGATTTGTAAATAGGAAAACAATAAAGACATCGAGGTTGTCTTTATGCAGTTTCTTTGTGATGGGAGGAGAATGATGGATGCTGGAGTGGTGGAGGGGAGATCTGGGCCATGCTGGCTCCTGGCCCATCTCCCCCAGCTGAGGGTGTGGGGACCTCAGCTTCCCATCCATGGGGTGTGGGGTGAGCCAGATCCTCGGGACTCCTGAAGCCTGGCAGGCACTGCTGGGGAGTCCAGACCCTCAGGGTATGAGGTGGTGGTAGGAGGGCAGCAGGATGGCACAGGGTGGGCACACTCTGGTCTGGGTGATGTCATTTTATGACTGAATTTCTTGAACCTGAATTGGAGGTTTTTGACAATTAAATGAACTAAAAGCTGTCTCAGACTTTGGGGGTCCAGGCCTGAGGGGAAAAGGCAAATCCTCTGGCCAATGATTCCCAGCATGGAGAGGTTTTAGGGGCTGCTGGAGCAGGGATGAGGGCTGGGCTCTGTTCTTGTCCCCAGCACAGCTCCCAGGGTCACTCAGCTCCATGGGGGCATCAGAGCCCTGCCCTTTGCCCGAGGGAGCAGTGGGGCTGTGGTGAACGTGAGCCCGGAGCAGGGGGAGCTGGAGCTTGGCCTGGGGGCCCTGCAGTGCCCGGAGCAGGGGGAGCCCAGCCCAGCCCAGCCCAGCGCGGCTGGAGCACCGGGCTCAGCTGGGAATCACCCTCCTGCACCATCACCTTCCTCACTCAGGGGCTTTGCAGGACTGCCCAGAGCCATCGGCTGTGCTGCTGTTCCCTGACCTGTCCCCCCCGAGATTTTCCTCCTGCAGCTCCAGAAAAGGCTCCTGGTCCCCCCTGCGAGGGGCTGGGGCTGCTCCCACCCACTGCTGAGGGAGCCTCCAGCAACAGGGGGGTGCTTGGGCAATGTCCTCACCCTTGGGAGCCACACAATGAAGCACAGAAGAATGTGTTGGGTTTTAAAGATTTTTTTTATTTTTTTGTTTTTATTAAAAAAAAGCCCCTAAATTCTATGGCTTCCAGGAAGCATCAGAGAAATTGAAATGCCGTATCTGTACACTTGGTTTTAAAGCAGTAACTAAACTCGCAATGGAACAAACGCTCTCACGTACAATCGCAGTATTTGGACTCCTCGCTGGAAGGACAGAGAGTCCCGGGCTCGGGCGCGGCCCCGGCGGCCGAGGGAGCGCGCACAGAGCCGGGCACGCCGGGCACACCCTCGGGGCCGCCTCCCCTTCCCCTCCGCGGCTCCTCTTCGGCCTCTGCCGGGGCTGCTCTGAGCCGACGCGCTGCCAAGGGACCACTTCCAGTGAAAATTTTAAGGCGATTTTAAAAATTCGTTTGTTCGCCTCGCTGGGGACACGAGGTCAAACGTTGCACGTCCCCTTCCCGCCGTGGCCAGGGACGCAGCAGCAGCTGGGGCCGCAGCCCGGCCAAGCCAAAGCCGGGGTCAATCCCGAATTTTGGATGAAGAGGGGCCGTGGGGAGGGCACGGCCCCGTGGGAGACCCCACGCCCCCCCAGCCCCTCCACAACGCGGGGTCTCCAGGCCCCCGAGATGGTCAGTTTGGACAAATGTTTCAAAGCAGCCACAGATGGTCCCATCCCTCCCCCGCCCCCCCAGCACAGCCTCAGCCCCTTCTCTTGGGGCAGAACAACAGGGTTTTGGTAAAGATAAAGTGTGTGTCCCCCCCCAAAGTGTCACGATCAATACACACGACAGCGCACGGGGTCATTCACGTGGGGAGCTGCAGTGCCCTGGGGGTGCCGAGGAACGCGGGGGTGCGGGGGGTGTCCGTGGGTCAGTGCCAAACCTGCATTTCCCCAGCCCCAGGACAGGCCGGGAGGATCCCGCAGCAGCAGCGGGGGATGCCCTGGTGGGGATTCCATCGCTCCACCCCGGCGCCCTTCACCGCCCGGCCCCAGCCCCGGCCCCCGGGGGGCTCAGGCTGTAAAACGAAGAGGCCGATCAAGCCCTGCCCACACCAAACATCCAGCCCCAAGACATGGCAGCATCAGAGACGAGGCTGCTTCGCTTCCCCTCCCTGCTTTGCCACCGCCATTCATGGGTCCCTTTGGTCTCGGCCGTCCCTGTCCCTGTGTCCCCCAGCCCCTGGGAGTCTCGGACCTGCTCTCCGCGGGACCGGACGGCGCCTGTATTGCTCGCAAAAGTGCATCGTAAATGAACTGTAAACGCGTTTCCTCTCTCCGCCCCGCGCGGCCCCGGCTCTCCCCGCCCGAGCGGGGCCGCACCGAGCCCAGCGCTCGCCACTGACCGAGGGGACCCGGCGGGGGCGCGGGGGGAGGAAGAGCAGAATTCGGTAACACTGAAGATGACGGTCAAAGACTGACGACTCAGCACTCTGCACCGAGACTCACTTTAAATTAACTTAAGAGACAAAGAAGCAACAGAAAAAAAAATATTCCTCCTTAGCCCACTGCTCTTGAAATTGTCTTCGTCTTCTTCTGACAGCGATGGGTCAGAGTCTGTAGTTGATCCCCATTTCAGACCGGTTATAAACTCAAAGCAAGTGACGCCGTGGGTTTTCCTCTTTTTCTTTTTTTCTGTTTGACGGACGCAGGAACTTCAGCGAAGTTGGGCTTGGTTCGAGTAAACGGCCACGAGTGGCGGAGGAAAGGACAAGCAGTTTGGGGAGGCCCCGCTCCCCAGCTGCGCGTGGGGCGCTGGGGGAGCCCGTCCGGCCCGGCCCCCCCGTCCCCGTCCAGCCCCAGGGGCCGCGGGCTCCGCGGGGCGAGATCCAGCCACGGCCAGAGGGAGAGGAGCCGGCGCTCGCCGCTCCGCCCCGCCCCCGCCGCGCCCGCCGGCGCTCGCCGCTCCGCCCGGCCCCGGCTGCTCACTTGCGACGCTTGGTGGTTTTCCTCTTCCTTCTCTTGAAGAAACAGCAGCACCTGGGGACAGAGGGGACCCGTCAGCCCCAGGGCCACGGCACGGAGGGGGCAGCAGCAGCCCAGGGGTCAGGGAGGACAGAAACGCCCCGGTGCCTCGGTAAGCCCTACGTGGGCAGAGCTGCTCCACCAAGGGCCCCTGGTACACGGCAGGGGCTGGACTGGGAGCACCACAAGTGACACCAAAAGTGACAGCTGCCACAGCAAATGGCACTGACCAGGGGGGTGACACTGACCATGGCACACGAGGCAATGAGCCAGGGCCAGGCAGAGACTCCAGAGAAGGAGCAGTGACAGATCCATCCATGCCCCTCTGTGCAGGAGCCTTGGGCAGGGCGAGATGGGAAGGGCTGGGGTGGTGGTGGCCCTGCAGGGACACCCCTCATGGAGTGGCAGGGGACAGCTGGGCTGGAGGGCACTGGACAAGGCATCCTGGGGCAGCTGCTGAGCCCTCCTCCAGCCCAGCACTGGCGAGGGGCAGGGCTGGGGCCTTACTTTGTATCGTCTGTCACCTCCACCTCGGTGGGGGCTGTGATGGGGGCGTTCGAATGTCCTGCCGTCGGGTCATCTGTGTTCAGCTCTCCGTTGGTGGAGCTCATCACCTGGGGAGAGATGAGTGTCAACAGGGGCAGCCCGGGGGTCTGCAGCCCTTCCCCTCCCTGAGGGGCACAGGAGCCACCCAGGAGACCACCCAGCTCTGCCCGGGAGCACCGAGGTGCCCTTGGTGGCAGGATGGTGCCCTCACCCAGACCGCAGTGCTCGGCCTCGGTACTGAGCTCTCCCCAAGAGTCCCATCACAACAGAGGGGTCTGAGCCCCTTAGAACACCCCTGGAAGGATCCCAGCTGCTGGGAGCCCCTGCACCAAGAGAGAGACATCATAGCAGCCAGCTCCAGAGTGGGGGAGAGATAGGGCCTGGCAAAGCTGACAGCTCCAAGGAGCCCTTCCCACAGCTGAGCACCTGGACACAACTTTGCTTCCTAGCACCAAGACTCAGCCCAGTGCCTACCATGCAGGCTCAGGCATCCCTGAGCTCCTGCCCACTCACCAGGGCAGCAGGGTCAGCCACAGTGCCAGGGCCAGGAGGACATCCAAGCCACCAAGACAACTGTGGGATGCCTGAACCGCCATCCTGTGCCTGCTGCCCGCAGGCAAAGCCAGGAGCTCCCTGGGGATGCACAGGCCAAACACTCCCCAAGCTGCTCGGCCCCAGCAAGGACCCTGGGCCTTCTCCAGCCCCTTGGAGGAGCTGCCACCCGACAGGCAGTGCCCAGCCAGCAGGGACACCCGACAGGCAGTGCCCAGCCAGCAGGGCCACGTCAGGCTCCAGCCCCTGACACCAGCACAGAGTCCCCTGCACATCACCCTGCAGTGCCGGGCGCAGGCGGAGCACGGCAGGAGGGTTTGCAGAGCAGGACTGGGGAGGAGGAAGGGGATGAGGGACAGGAGGAGCGAGGCAGAGCATGAGCTGGGCCCTCGGAGTGCCTGGGCCTGCCTGGCACCACGGAGTGCCCGGCCCCATGACGGCAACAGCAGGAGCTGTGCCCAGGCCTGGGGCTGAGCACCAGCAGAGTCCCCGTGGAGCAGCAGGAACGAGCGAGAGCAGCGGGGACGGAAGCAGAGACAGAGGAAGCGGCGCAGGCCCAGCCAGGGGACCCGGCATGGATGTGCCACCATCCATGAGGGAGGGACCCCCAGGCCCAGGCAGGGCTGAGCAGCAGCGGGCAGGAGGCGGCGAGGGCGGCGAGCACAGACGGGGCTGATGGCGCCAGCAGAGCACTGAGGCAGGGCCACAGCAGGGGACACGGCCAAGGAGTGCCCGGGAAGGGAGGAGAAGCAGGGCTGGGAGCCAGGGCTCCAGTCAAGGAGGAGCAGGGAGGTCCGTGCTCAGACGAGCGGCACTGGGGGCAGAGTGATATCCACCCAGCTGCTGTGCTGTGGTGTGCCTGCCATCCATCCATCCATCCATCCATCCATCCATCCATCCATCCATCCATCCATCCATCCATCCATCCATCCATCACCCATTCATCCATCCATCCATCATCCATCCATAATCCATCCATCCATCCATCCATCACCCATTCATCCATCCATCCATCATCCATCCATAATCCATCCATCCATCCATCCATCACCCATTCATCCATCCATCCATCATCCATCCATAATCCATCCATCCATCCATCCATCACCCATTCATCCATCCATCCATCATCCATCCATAATCCATCCATCCATCCATCCATCACCCATTCATCCATCCATCCATCATCCATCCATAATCCATCCATCCATCCATCCATCACCCATTCATCCAGGTGAGCTCCCAAAGGCTCCTCGGCAGGCTGCCCACCGGCCTGAGGATCCCACAACTCCGTCCCCTCGGGCGGCTGCTCGCGACAGGCAGGAGGAACAGAATGAAAAGAAACAAAAGAAAAAGAGGGAGAATGGGGAAGAGAAGGGAGAAGTGGAGGGAAGGGGTGGGAAAAGTGGCAAAGGGAGTCGAGAAAATAAGACATGCAAAAGCAAAAACATGACCGGAGCAGCTCGAGTTGGTGATTGCGGAGGGCACCCGTGCAGCACCGTCCCGGCGGCTCCCAGAGCGGTCCCTGTGGTGACAGCGGGGATCTGTGTCCCCCTGCCACCTACACACACACCCCAGGGCCAGCCTCACGCAGCCCCTGGAGCAGGGCCAGCTCCAGCAGGGCTGGGGGCCGTGTTTGGGAGCGGGCTGGGGCAGCAGAGCCGGGGCTGCAGCCAGGCCCAGGTGACGCCGCATCCCCAGGACGACGCAGGGCTCGGCAGGGCCTGTGTGGCACCAGCTGGGCCAAACTCTCCCCCAGTGAGCACAGCACGGCCCCAGAGCTGTGGGGACACCCTGTGTCCCCAAGCAGGGCTTGGACACCCTGTGTCCCCAGGCTGGACACTGCTCCCTTGCTCTGGGAACTCCGTGCTTTGCTCTTCCCCCCGCTCTGGAGAAGGGATGTCCACCACAGCATTGCCCTGGTGTGGGGGCACAGAGCAGACCTTGCTGGGAGTGAGCTCCCAGAAATGAGCCAAAGGTGATTTGAAGATGTCTCCCTCTCCCTAAGGAAGCTCTGCCAGGCTCCCTGTGCTGGGCAGGAGCAGCGTGGGGAGGACAGGGCAGTGCACCCCCTGCTCCAGCCCCTCTGCAGGTGCTCTGCCCCCAGGGAGGTTTGGGAGGACAAGGGTTTGTACAGGACTGCTGGAAACACATGAGGTTTGCTCTCGGTGGCAGCAGTGCCAGAGACACGTGTCCTGCACCAGGACAGGACAGGCCACAGCACTGGAGCAGTTCTGAGCAGCCTGGCCCCTTTCCCACACAGCTCTGCCTGATCCCTGCCCCGGGCTGGGCTCCCTGTGCCCTGCCCATTCCCAGGACAAAGGCAGCCTCAGCATGGGGCAAAATGCAGCCAAGCTGCCCCCCAGTCCTGCTCTCCCTTGTCCCATGTCACTGTCCCATCGATGGAAGGGCATCACAAGCAGAGCAGCGAGTCACCCATGGGGACAGTGAGCAGAGGAGGCTCAGCCTGCACCAAGCTCTCCCCCTGCCCCTCACCAGCTGATGTCCAGGCCTGGCACCCCCCAGTCACACTACAGCCCCCACAGTGCCTCCTCCCTGTTCTGCCAGGCCACAGGGACACTGCCCTGGGCCCGGTGAGCCACAGACCCAGAGCTGTGGGAGGAAACTCCTCCCACACACAGCACTGAGGGAAAGCCACGTTCCAGTCCCTGCCACCATCCCTGCTGGGCTCCACATCCCTGGGGCTGCAGCCTGAGCTGCCCAGCCCACGGCCCCGTGCCCCAGGCAGGCTGTGCCATTGCTCACCTGGTGTTTGGTGTGTGGCTGTGCTTTGTCTCTGTTCGGGGGCTGCACCTGCACCTCGCTGTGCATCGTGCCAATGGGGGTGGGCTGGGGACACAAAGGACAATGTCAGTGCAGCACGGAGCCCTCCCAACATCCCGCAGCCAGACCCAACCTCTGGCCAAACCCCCCAGAAGCAGGGCCTGATCACTGCCCCTAACCCTGCCCCAGCAGTGCCATGCTTGGTATCTGGCTGCAGTGAGCCCAAGGAATGCACCCATGGCAGAAAGTGAGGTGCCAGCTCGGCTGCTGGGGTCCCCTTGGCTCCATGAGCCTCAAAGTCCCGTGTCACAGCCCTGGAGCTGTGCCTGGTGAGGAGGGTGGAGCTGGTCCCCTGTGTGGCAGGGATGGCTGAGTGCCACCTCCTCCCTGGCTGCTGTCCCTGCACCCCGGGCGCCTCCCCCTGTGCTCCAGGCCCTGAGCTCTCACTCACCAGAGGTTTCCCTGCCCAGTCGTATTCGTAGTCGAACACGTAACCGTTCCTCTCGAACAAGTCTGTGAAGAGCTTCCTCAGGTAGTCGTAGTCAGGCTTCTCAAAGAAATCCAGACGCCGCACGTAGCGCAGGTACGTGGCCATCTCCTCTGCAGGGACAGGGGGGCTCAGGGGGACAGGCACAGGGGGCTCAGGGCAGGGGGCTGGGCTGGGCACAGCTCTCACCTGGGAAGTTCTCACAGAGCACCTCCACCGGGGTGGCTCTTTTGGTGTCACCAATCTTCTGGTACCTCTCCTTTAGAGTGTCGGCCTGGCGGGGACAAGGAGGGGGTCAGCACAGGGGTCAGGCACTGCCCTGGGCTGTCACACCGTGTGTGATTTCCTGGGCCCCCTTTCCCAGGTAACCCCTTCCCAGGAAAGTCCCTCCCCGGGCAGGACAAACCCCAGGGTTTCCAGGGCAGCCACTGTGAGAGCAGCTGGGGGGACACAGGGAGACCTGCTCAGCACTGCAAGGGCCTGGCATGGAGCTCAGAGCTGGCAGGGTCCTAACCCTCCAACACCCCAGGGGCCAAACGTTCCCCGTCCCCATGCCAGGGCAGAGCCACACCCACAGGAAGCCATGCCCAGGGGCAGCAGGAGCTGGCAGTTACCTTGAGGCCTTGCCAAGGAAGGCTCCCACGGAGGAAGTACATAAACATGTGCCCTAATGCTTCCAGGTCGTCCCTGCGGCTTTGTTCTGCATGGAGAAAGAGACATGGGTCAGTTCCCATTAGAGCCACTGTCCCTGTCCAGTCCCCAGATCCTGCAGCACCCCGAAGAGCAGGAGAGGCAGCTTGTCCCCATCCCCACCCCTGGCACCCCTTCAGCA
>NW_005054441.1:300348-335114 GCF_000277835.1 Geospiza fortis
CACCTTTCCCCAGGTGGGTGTTGATGCTCATGTAACGTGCTGTCCCTGTCAGGCTCTTGTGCTCTCGGTAGGGGATGTGTTTTTTGGTCTCGGGGTCGATGTACTCTTTGGCCAGGCCAAAATCGATGATGTGGATGGTGTGCTGCCGCTTGCTGCCCGGCCGCCCCACCAGGAAGTTCTCTGGCTTCACATCTCTGTAGATCAGGCTTTTGGTGTGGACATACTCCATCCGTGTGATCTGGGGCAGAAGGAGGTGTCAGTGCCAGGGCAGAGCCCCACGCTGTGTCCTGCACACCCCTGCCCTGCTCCCCTCAGCCCCCCAAGGACGGGCTCCTTCCCACCATGGGACACAGCCCCAGGCCAGCTGCACCCTGGGCACATGTCACAGACATCTTTTATGAAAAATCCTTTAGGATTTCTCCTCCTGAAAAGCTGAAAAGCCTCAAAACCAAAATGTAAACAATGATTATCTGCTGCTGTAGAATGCAACAAGTAGATCTGTGATTGGTCTCATAGAGTTGTTTCTAATTAATGGCCAATCACAGTCACCTAGCTCAGACTTTCTGTCCAACACAAGCCTTTATTCATTCCTTCTTTTGCTATTCTTAGCCAGCCTTTTGATAAAATCCTTTCTTCTATTCTTTTGGTATAGTTTTAATATAATATATATCATAAAATAATAAATCAAGCCTTCTGAAACATGGAGTCAGATCCTCATCTCTTCCCTCATCCTCAGATCCCTGTGAACACCGTCACAGGCACACAGTGAGATGCTCTGGACACACTGAGATGCTTCTCAAGGCCCAGAGAGGAGCTGAGAAGGGTGGAGAGCTCCTCCTCAGAAAGGATGGGGTGAGCCAGGCTGGGTTGTGCCAGCACCTTCCCCTTATTCCCTGTGGGATGCCCATGCTGCCTGGGAGCAGTGCAGGGCTCCAGGGGAGCTGTGCAGGGCTGCAGGAGAGCAGTGCAGGGCTGCAGGGGAGGTGCAAGGGCTGCACTCACCAGCTGGATGGCGATCATCAGGACAGTTTTGAGCGTGAAGGTCCGATCACACAGATCAAAGAGATCTTCCAGGCTGGGTCCGAGCAGCTCCAACACCATGGCGTTGTACTTCCCACAGGGGCCAAAGTAGTAAACCTGAGGAATTCCTTCTGCAAGAGATGGAGCAGGGGCTGTGCAGGGCTGCAGCAGGCCCACGCTGTCACAGCCATGCCACAGCCAGACAGGGACAGGGGGGATGTCCCTGCACTGCCCTCCCTGCACAGCCAGCCTGGCTCTGCTCAGGGCAGCTCCATCTGCTCCATCTCTGACTCTGCCCAGGGGTCTCAACAGTGGGGGGAAAGAACTAAATCAAAAGAGATCAAAGATGAGATGAGGCATCTGTACAAAACCCTGTGGAGCAGATGGGCAGGAGCTCCAGCTGGGGGTGAAGCTGCAGAGTCACATTTTGGGAAAGCCTCTCTCCCAGCAGTGCCCCAGCCCAGCCCTGTACCTGCATTGCCGAGCTGTTTGTAGAACCGATACTCCAGGTGCAGCTGGGGGGCCCGGGATTTTATGGGTTCCTTGGAGGAGAGAAAGGAGAACAGTTAAGTAGAAGCAGGATGTTCAGGGGCTCTGCGTGTCAGACACATCTTTCACATGCTGGCAGAAGCTGGACTGAGAGCATTTGGGGTTGGGAGCAACTGGTATAAAATAGAGATGAAGCCTCAGGGGATGATGAGAGAAAATCAGCCCATATGGGAGCCAGATCATCTCATCCAGAGAGCGAAAAACATTAATGGGATCAGGTACCAGTGGGGCCACCCTCTCTGCTGCTGGCACTGGCTGAGCACAGCACAGGCCATGGTGAGGGCTGGGAGAAGCAAGACTCAGCTCTTCCCTGCCCAGACCTGGATCACCCCACCTGCAGTGACATGTGCTCCCAGACTGCCCTCAATTCCCAGCACAGCCACCACATCCATCACATCCCAGCCCAGCACCATGGGAGAAGGGGAGAAGCCTCCTTCCCAATGGCTGGAACATCCCCCACCCCGACCATGGAGGAACTCCCTGCTTTGACAGCCACTCACCAATTTGATAGCTACGTATTCGTTTGTGTAGAGATTCTTCCCTGCGGGGAGAGACACAAAAAGGAGATGAAAAGCAGATCCTGCATCACCCCCACCACACATCCATCGCTGTCTCTGAGGGCTCCTGGGCTCAAAAACATTCTGAACAGGTTCTGCAGCTCCCACAACACCTGAAGGGGCCTCAAGGCACGGGGAGCAGAATCCACTGTGGGGAGTTGCAACATGCCTGCTAATTATCCCCAGGTGGGGAGTGTGGATTCCTCTGGGATGGGGAGGCTCCTGGGGCTGGAGCCAAGGCTGATGGGAGGGGGCAGCAGCAGGGAGGGGACAAGGCTGAGACTTGGTGCTTCTCCAGCCCCACAGGGGGAGGGGGCTACAGAGGGATGGCCAGGGGGAGCCTGCAAAGGGTGGCAGGGAGGAGGGACACCCAGGAGCACTGGCACAGCTGGCAGTGGTCTGAGGCACCACAGGCAGGTGGGAATCTGTCCCCCAGGGCTGGGGTCACTCTGGGAATGGCACATGCTGTGTGTATGTGTGTGTGAATGAACCTCATCCCTGGGGATGGTCCTGCCCACCCAAGGGCACAGGGGAGGCCAGGAGCAGATCCATGGCATGGCCCAGACTGTACAAGGAGCTGAAGGCTGCAGGGAGAGCCCAGGGGAGTGAAGGAGCAGCTGTGGCACCCAGCACCCTGTACAGCAACCCCGGAGGGCTCCACACCTGCACAGGACTTTTCACACCATAACCACAGCAAGGTTGAGCTCAGGGTGCCTCCACATCCCCCCAAAGCAGGGGGCTGAGGAAAAGGGGACTCACCTGGGAAGCAGCAGCACCACCTCTGCCCAGGCCCATAAAGGGCAAGATTAAAGGTGCAGGAACAGCTCTGAGTGCTCCCTGTGCCTGCAGGAGCCTGGGAAGGTTGGGGTTAAGGGCAGCAGTGATCCCCAAGGCTGGCATGTGGGTATCTGATGGAGCTGCATCTGTCTCCTCGGATTTTCTCCAAGCAATTTGCTCAGGGAACAAGCTCCTCCTGGCCTAAGATTTCATCTGCTCCCACTGCTGCTCTCCACCTGAAGCAGCCATAAATCCTGGCTGGGTGACATCAGAGGCAGCTGCTGAGCGCCAGGATTACAGGGAGAGGGATGAATGGGAGATATTAATGGAGCAGCTCCACCCAGGGATGGGCTCTGCAGCCAAGGAGGGGCTCAGTCCTGCTGCCTCCCTGACCCTCTCCCATCCCAGGGGACCTCTGCCAAGCCACTTTGTCTGCTGCTTCTGCATAAAGCAAATCCCTTCACAGCGATTAGGGAGGAAGGGATTTGGGAGGGAGGGAGGGAGGGAAGTCTGGTGAACACAGCATGTGCCAGATCCAGGGGTTTGTCCCATCACACACTGACATTTCCTGGGCAGCAGGTGGGACACCCCCAGACCTGTGCATGGCTCCACAGGGCCCTACAGTGCAGCCCAAAACAATTACTGCTGCCTTCAGGGCAGCAACATGGGATCAGAAATCTCACAGCTGGATTTTCCCTGAGGTCAGGCAGGATTTGAAGGGGGAAAAATGTAACATGGCAGGAAAACTGCCAGAGGCACGCTGCAAAAGGGACTCAGTAGGGAGGGAGGCAGGAGAATGCCCAGCAGTGGCATCTGTCCTGTCCCCACCACAGTCAGTGGTGGCACAAAAAGCTACCAGCAACAAGGCCCTGGAGCTGCCAGCTCCCAGCCCAAAAATGAGACAAAATAATTTGGCATTCCCCTGGTTCAGCCCTTCCTTGGGGGGCTTGGACACAGCTGATGGACAAGATGGGGAGCAGAGAGGGTATGGACTGGTCAAATCACCACCCTCTGCTTCCCCTTTCTGAATTAAAAAAGGTGCAAATAGCAGAATTGGCCTGTCATGAGATTAATAAACCAAGAGAAAAGAAAAAAGCAAAACAGCAAGGAGGGAGGATTCCTTCCATGCCAGGGAATTCCCCACTCCAGCTCCTGGAGCCACCTCCTTTGCCCCAGTGCTCCCAAGGGGGCAACTCTGACAGCCAGAGCCCAGGGAGTGCCTAGGAGGACTGGAGCAGGCAGGACTTGCAGCACAAAAGGTGCTTTTGAAAGGAAATAAAAGAGAAAAGTGGTGAGATGGGTGGCAGAAAGCAAATATTTGCACTGCAGGGGCCTTTGCCCGGCTGGGTGCCGGAGGTGCCTCCAAACCCATCTGGCAGCACCTGCAGGATGCAGAGAGGGATCAGAACAGGCTGAGGGCAGGAGCAGGCAGCCAGGCCTGGGGCTGGGCTGTGCTAGAGCTGGAGCTGGCTCTCTGTGCTGTCCCTGCCCAGGGATTTGGCAGCAGAGCCCAGCACCTGCTCCTGCACGTCAGCAGGAGCCCGGCTCTGTGCTGGCTCCCAGCTGGGTCCCCATCCCAGCAGCTCAGAGCCATGGAATCACAGCACATTCAGGTGGGAAAAGACCTTTCAGATCACCACTCTGATCATCAGCCAGCAGCACCACCACGTTCACATTAGCCCGTGTCCCCAAGTGCCACATTCACACGTTTTTGAACACTTTGTGGGTGGTGACTCCACTCCTACCCTGGGCAGTCTGTTCCAGTGCTTCACAAACCTTTCAGTGAGTGAAGCAATTTTCCCAATTTCCAATCTAAACCTCCCCTGGCCCAGCCTGAGGCCGTTCCCTCTCCTCCTGTCCCTGTTCCCTGGAGCAGAGCCTGACCCCTGGGCTGTCCCCTCCTGTCAGGAGCTGTGCAGAGCCACAAGGTCCCCCCTGAGCCTCCTTTTCTCCAGGCTGCGCCCCTTCCCAGCTCCCTCAGCCCCTCCTGGTGCTCCAGAGCCTTCCCCAGCCCCATTCCTGTCTCTGGACATGCTCCAGCCCCTTGCTGTGAGGGGAAAAGTGAGCACTGAGGCTGCTCCTTGCCCTTGGCACAGCACTGTGCCCACGCTGGGCACCCTTATGCAGCAGCAGCAGCACAGAGCTGTGCCAGGGCACCAGGATGGGAATTTGGCTGTGCCAGGGCACCAGGATTGGAATTTGGCTGTGCCTGGGCACCAGAGTGGGAATTTGTCTTCCCAGACCTGGGAATGCAGTGGAAGAACAGGGGATGAGGCAGTCAGGCCCAGCCCTGCAGCTCCACTGACAGTGGCTGCACCAGGCCAAGCAACAACAGCTCTGTGGAATGCTGAGCTTTAACACCATCAGAAGAAAAATGTTATTTTAGAGCTTGACCTTCTCTAAAGGAGGCTCTGAACAAGCAGGAGGAAAAGCAAGTCTGAGCTTTCAGCAAGGGAGGGGGGAGCAGCAGGCATTGTGTGGGTTCCTCTCTCCCAAAGCCTCCAAAGACACCCATGTGCCACCTCTGGCACGTGGTGGGTCTGTGGCTCTGGCCTCTGGGAGGTGGCTGAGCCTTGGCCCCACTGCAGGTGCTCACAGGGAGGTCTCTGCAGAGCCCAAGACAAGAAGGGTGTCATGAGCAGGGCACTGAGCCCACACACTATTCACAGGGCACCTTTTATGGCCCCAGGTAACTCCCTGTGAGGCTGCAGGACAGGCCTGAGAGCCACAGCTCAGGAGAGCTTGGGAATGTCCCCAGCACCTGCAGGGGACCCTTCAGCTGGCCTGGCCCTGGCCCAGCTGCAGCAGTGAGCTGCTCCTGGCTCACACACTGCGCACAGACTCACCTCCCGTGTTCTTCCCTCCAAAATCCCCAGTTTACTTGAAAAGATAATTAATTTCAAGCTTTTAATTTTGAAGGAAAACAGCTGCTGTGGCTCCAAGCTGCCAGCAGCAAAGCACACAGCAGGCTGGGGGAGAGGGGTGGGCACTGAGAAGCTGCAAAAAGCACATTTGTAGAAATTTACTGCTGGAAGAACAGAAGCAGCAGCTGCTGCCAGGTCCCCCATCCTTTCCTGCACCTTGCTCCAGGCTGAGGCTGCCCTGGGGCAGCTCCATGGCCCAGCCTGGCAGGAGCAGCAGCCTTAGGCCAGGCTCAGGAAGGGGCCCTCAGGGAGGGTGCCAGGACCGAGGGCAATTCCTGCCTCTGAGGCAGCCCTGCACCAGGGCAGGACCTGCTCAGCACCCAGGTGCTTTGGGCTCAGTTTTCACCTTTCTGCTCAATCTCTGGGTTTTCCTCCTCTCCCCCTACCCCATCCCAAGCACTCCTGAGTAGCTGCTAAGAGGAACCTGCCCCAACAAACCCTCTCTGTGAGTGTGCTGGCCCTGCTCTCGGGGTGCAGGGAGCTGCCAGGGCTGCAGCTCAGCTGTGCCCAGTGCCAGGGCACATGAGCCACCAGCATCCTGCTGCCTTGTGTTTCAGAGGGCAGCGTCCCACCCTGGCAGGGAGTGGGGCTGGCTGTGGGCACCATGGGGGCAAGGGGAGCTCAGGGGGCTGCTGGAAAGCCCCAGGAGGAGCTGGGCTGGTGCTGGGCCCCAGCTGGAGGCTGGCAGGGGGAGGGATGAGCACTCAGCAGCTCAGGGTGAAGCTCCAGGATATAAGAAGGCAACAGGACCCAGCACCTGAACAACATCAGCCTCTGTGCCAGAGGGCTGGGGCAGCCACCCCGCTCCAGCTCCCAGCCCAGCTCTCCAGTCATGCTGGTCCAGTGAGGAACTGGCTGGCTGCACTGCCAGACTGGGACTGGCACCACGTCCCTGCATTGCCCAGGATGCCAAGGCCAGCAGGGACAGGGAGAAGCAGGATCCAAATGCACAGCCCCTGGCAGCCACAACTCCTGCCCACGTCATTCCCCTTCTGGCTTCCCACAAATGCCTTATGCCAATTGTTTTTTTTTTAGATTTTATCTTTAAACAGATTTTGGACACCTCCTACATGGGTGGACATCTCTCTCTACCTGGGACAGCTGAGCTGAAGCACCCTCAGGACAGATCACCATGTGCCCCTTGGTGGGGTGGAGAAATAGGGCAAAGTGGTGCCTTTTTGAGGAAGACAGTGTCCCCTTCCTCCCTCCCCACCACTGGGAGATGGAAGAGTCACCTCCAGGTACATTTTTTCAAGATCTTGTGGCCTTTGTTATGAGAGCAAAAAGGCCAAAGAAGATCTGGGAGCTTTTAAATACTGAGCTGCAGTTTGGCCTCTAAAGCCTTGAGGACTGAATTGCCTGTTCCCAGGGAAAAGCTGAGTGGCCAGCAAGAGCTGGGGAACATCCCTGCTCATGCCACCACTTCACAGCAGGAGCCCTCTGGTCCCTTGCCATTCATCTGCAGCTGGAGGAATCCCTAAATGCTGAAAGCATTCCTGAGCCCTGATGCAGTTTGGAGGCACACCTAAGGAAGAGAGATGTGATTTTAGGAGAGAAGCCACATAGCTGTGGCTTCCACTGCTGTGATGAGATCTCGTGCTCAGGCCTCCAGCATGTTATGGCCAGGCACTGCAGGGTGTGACAGAGCTAAAAAGCCACGTGAAGGGACTGGAAGCTTCTCTTGCTGGTGGCAAGGACAAACTCCCACTGTGCGAATTGACCACTGTGGAGCCCTGGAGCGAGAGCTCGCTGCTTGTCCCTGCAGCCAGGAGCAAACTGAGCCCAACTGCTCCCAGGTCCCTGCAGCAACCTCTGTGCCAGTTTGACAGACATTCCTCACATCCATGTCACACTCGTGTCCCCTCACTGAAAATGAGGGGGAGGCCAAGGCAGGGGGGTCACACTGACCCTCAGCACTGAGCACAGCAAAGCAACACAGCCCCAGCCTCCTGCCTGGAGCAGGATCCCGGGATCCAGCTCACCCAGAAACATAGATCCACTGTGGAATGCTCAGTGGCAAGCAAGGAAAAGGAGGTGCAAGGACACAGGTGGAGCCTGCACAGCTCAGGGCTCTCTGGGAGGCACTGGCAGCAGGAGTGGCCAGACCCACCCGGGGAACTGAAACGAGCAGCTGGTGCAGCAAAATCCCCCAGTAGCTCTCCTTCCACAAGCCCTGGGTCTGGAGGAAGGCTCAGAGCTCCTCATGACAGCAGGAGAGACAGCTGAGCAGGGGAACTGCTCGGCTGGATTTTCACCAGAGCGTTTCCCCAGCTCTGCAATTACACGGCCGGGAAGCGCGGGGAGGGGACGGGTGAGCCTGGCACCAGCCAGTCTGTCACACAGGGGAGAGCTGACATTAACTCCCCACACAGGGAGGGGGGAACTGACCTCACCCCAGCCAGGGCTGCCACAGCTCCTCCCCAGGCCCACGGTCAGGGCAGGTTCAGCTCAGAGCTCGGTTTGAGAAGGCGCTGCTTAAAATACCACGGAGCAACAAGGCTGTGGCTGTCCCAGGCCCTGGGGACTGCCTCTCTTCCCTCTCCCCAGAGCACAAGCCCCTTCCCAAAGCACTCACACCAAGCTGGCAGGGACTCCACCCACACATTCCTGGGGACATCCAGACTGTGCTGCTGGCACAGAGGTGCCTGGCCCTGCCTGATGCCAAGCAAAGGGTTAACAGCTTGCTGAAAGTCTCCAGGGACATTCCCAGTCCTGAGAGAGGAGCAACCTCCCCACCCTCCAAACAGGAGTTTGCTTGAGGAGTTTCCTGATAAACTTGGTTCAAAATGGAAAATGACTATGGAAGATGCTTGGGTTTTACTCCTCACTTTCTCTGACCTGCACAGAATTTCAGGAGAGTCTCTCAAACAACCAGTTTCAACAACTGAAGAATTTACCCAGGATAAAACATGGATTCTCCTCCCTAGATGTTTGTCCCAGCAGAGTGAACATCCCTCAGGCCCCCATGCTCCATCCCCTGTCCTGAGGCACAGTGAGAGGTCAGCACCCAGAGCACAAGTGGGGTGAGATTTGGTGAGCACACAGTGGCATCTCCTGAATCCTTCCCCACTCAGTGTGCCTGGATTTGGGGGACACCCAGAACTCCGTGACCACCACTGCTTAAAACAGACAGATCCAGCCTGTAGTGCTCTCCCTGGCAGACCCAGAGAGCAACAGGCAGGGGAGGAGATGGGAAACACCTCTGCAATCAGTCCTTTGGGCTGGGATGGGCCTTGGCAGATCAAGCACAGCGTGAAAGGATGAAGGAAGTGGAACCTCTGTGACAGAACAGGGGCAACGCTTCCACTCTGTGTGGCCAGTCAGCACCCATGGCCACAGGCTGTGCCAGCTGCTCCTGCTGCAGGAGGAGGATGCCAGGGCAGTCCTGGCAGGAGTGGGTACAGTGAGGACAGAGGTGACCCTTCTCACCTAGACGGAGCTCCCCGAAATTGCCGCATCCAATCTTCTTGCCGACACGGAAGTTGGGACCCACCATTAAGACTCCCGAGTTGGTTCCAGCACCCCGGCCTCCATGACCACTCCTTCCTCCACCTGTCTTGGACATTCTTTTACCTTCCTCCAGCTCCCCTTTCCCTCCTCTCTTATCAAAATCCATAAGTTTGTGATACCCCGGCCTCTCCACGGTTACGCTGCTGCCATACAAATCCCAGAGCTGCCGAAAATGGAAGGGTGAGGAGGAAAGAAGCAGGGTTCCTCTTGGTTAATACAGCATCCCGGGGAGCGCTGGGAGGGTGGGGGCTGGAGAACGAGGGGCAAGAGGCCGTCCAGGGCTGCTGGGCTACTGAAATGTCAGTGCTTCCCAAGGTCCCGCCGGGACTGTCATCATCGCCGCTCACAGAGAGGTCTTTGGTGGAGAGAACATCCTGCACACAGGGTCCTCCCAGCGCAGCTCCTCGGTGTCCCAGCTGTGCAAAGAGAGAGGCAGAAAATCACTATGAGAAGGCAGAGGGTAACAGAGGGCTCTGGGCTCCTCAGAGCCCCTCCAGCACCTTCCCTGCAGACAGGTAACTCCTACAGCAGTGACAGTGCTGCAGTTGAGGGGTGGGAGAAGCTGGGATAAACATCAGGTCCCAGAGCGCCCCATGCCTGAGATGTTGGTTTAAATAAAAAAATAAATTAATTTAAAAAAGCCTGGTCAGCTAGAGGTGAAATGGTTGATGAGTGTCTCCATGCTGGAGCCAGCCAAGAGTGATGTGGGGACAGAACAGTCCCCATGGGGAAGGGCTGCTGGCAGCTTCTGGAAGCATTCAGAGGCACCAGCCAGGGACTCTGAGAGCCCCAGGAGCAGAGGACACACGTGAACCCAGCATTGTGGGCACACCATGGAGTGAAATTGATTGCACCTGGCTGGGAGGGTCCCTGTGGATCCAGGGGCAGGGGCCAGTGGAGCTGGAGCACTTCCCACTCCAGCAGCAGCCCCTGCTGTGCTGGGCCAGGACCCTGTGCCAGCAGCCCTGCCCAGGACACAGTTCCTGGGGAACAGCCACACTCAGGGCACCCACCACAGCCCACCTGGGCTGGGGGAAACACCCACTTGGCAAACAGGAACTTGCTAACATCCCACTGCCTCCTCCTCTGCTCTTATCAACCACCCTTGATTTTCATTGCCAAGCTGGGAGTGAGGCCCCTTGGCTGCAGCCTGGGCCAATGTTGTGACAATGGCCAGAGCAAGTGATGCTCATGGCAGCTGTTTGCTCAGGGGTGCAGCACCTTGCCTGCCTTGTGTGCTCCCAGTGAGGCTGCTGGAAAGCCCTGTGCTGCTGGTGTGGATTATTCAGGTTCCCCTTCACAGGCAGCAATCAGCTCAGCCCTCTGAACCAGGGAGCTCCTTCTCGTGTGCACAGCCCTGCTCATGGCTGGATGAGGTGACCTTTAAAGGTCCCTCCAACCCAAACCATTCCATGATTCCATGACACTGGCTCCACACACATCCCTGTGCAGCTGCCTGTGCTCACGTGGGTACAACAGCCCAACATCAAGGCCAACCAAAGCCTTGCTTCCTTCTGGACACAAGACTGGGATGAAAAGAGCCATGGGCCTGCTCTGTGCTCGAGGAACCAGGTGCCCAGGAGGGATCTGTGCTCTCCCTCGCTGCAGCATTCCACCAGAGAGGGACTGCCCTGCACTGGGGAGGTCAGGCTGGGCTCCTCCTCACAGGGGTGCCCGTGTGGCAGGCAGGAAGGACAGCCAGTAAGCTCAACATGGGCAGAGGGGCTCAAACAGGATCTGGGAGGCCACATGAGAGACCCACACCTCCATTTCTCCCTTGCTCTGGTTTTGCTCCCAGCTTGACCCTTGCCATCCTTTACCCTGTCCCCTCCCCACCTCTCTCTGCTCCTTCCAGGCCCCTGTGACAGCACTGAAAGCTCCCAGGGCCACCACAGACTCCTGCTGACCCCCTGGGTTATCCAAGCAAACCCCCCGCCTCCAGCTCCAGGAAATGAACACACTGTGAGCTCTGATGCTTGGCCAAACCCTGTAAAACTTTTTATTGGCTCTCAATAGCTATTAATAACAAAAAAAAAAAAAAAGAAAAAAAAGAAAAAAAAAGGCATTTCTCATGCTCAGTGGTACACAGAGGGAAATGTGGGAGCTCTAAGAACAACCCAGGGAAAAAGACACCAAAGCCAGAGCTCAGCAGGGGGAAGGACTGGCTGTGTAAGGGTCCAGGAGCAGGACAGTCCCTGCTGAGGGGGGCTGACACCAAATCCTCACTCTCCTCAGCATCCTGGCACACTGCCACTGCTCTCCAGGAGGGACCAGAGCTGCTCCAAGGGCACAGAGTGCTGGGGTGCCACTTGTGGGACCTGCCTGTTCAAGCACAGGAGAATAAGGCTTTCATGCATCATGGGAGCCCCTCCTGCCCCCGTCCAACACCCCTGGAGCATCCCTAGAGCACGGCAGCCTGGCTGTCTGAGGCCACCACACACCAACACCTGGACACCATCCTGCTGCACAAGGGAAACTGAGGCACGGGGAGCCTTCCAGCTCTCCCAGAGCTGGGCAGCCCCGGGCTGGCTGCTGCCCTGGTGCTCCCTTCCCCCAGAGCGTGTCCGTGCCAGCAGGAAGCGGGCTGGGAGCGGCAGGAGCAGGGCTTCCCTGCGCTTTGTTCTGCCCCAGCCCCGAGCACGCTCGGCCCACACGTGACATCCTGCTCACATTCTTCACTCCCCCGATGATTTCCGCCCCGGGTTCAGCACATGGGGCTGCCCTGCCGACCTGCTCATGCTTCTCCCACCTCCTCAGGACACCAGAGCTGTTCCCCAACAGCCTCCCAGCTCCTGGAGTGGGCAGCTCCTGCCTGGCATTCAGGGAGCTGCTTTCCCAGGATGTGGCTCCAGCCACAAGGGGAGCAGCTGGTGATGCACAGGCCTCGCTGCAGCTCCATAACCTGTTTTCCTTCTGAATCAGACCTTTATGCTCAGTCCCAGGGGATTCCAGGCCCAGACTGTTTGCACAGAGTCAGGCGGCCGACAGCCAGAGCTCAGGGAGCTCCAGCCCCGGCGCTCGGGATTATTTGCTTTGAAGAGTTATGGGCCAGCCTCTGCAAGGGAATTTCAGACAATGAAGTGAGGCAGAAGGGAAAAATTAAATCCTGTTTCCTGTGAGTACAAGGGAGACTGTGCTGCCCTTTCCCAGCCCAGACAAACTCAAGGAGCAGCATAGCACAACTCTGGTCCTGCCTGTGGAGCCTCAGGAGCTCTCCTGGAGGGGCCCAGCTCCAAACTCCAATTTCAGGCAGCTGGGCCAGATTCACACCCAGAGAGGCCACAGCCCAGCCCCCCATGCTGAGACTGCCATGCTGCAATTCCCCCTTTCCCAAGCTGAGCAGCAGGAAGTCCCTAAACCAAATTCATGTGAGTCAGGCCAGGGAAAGTGATGCTCCCCCACACTCTGCCCACCAGCCTTCCCTGTGGATGAGCCAAGGGCTGGGAGGAATTTATTTTCTCATCCTAGGAGTGCTGAGGAGACAAAGTGGCTCCCTGGACCTCAGGACAAAAGCAGGACCCACCTCTGTGCAGTGTCAGTGACTGCTCAGGTTTTCCACCCTGTGCCATAAAAGGATCACTGGCCTTTAAAATTGAGAACAACCTAATTAGAAACAGAAACTTTTGGTAAAATCCCAGGACTCCCACTGCTCCAGAGCAAAAAACCCCTATGTTTGTTAAAACACAGCAGCCTTTGGACAGGCAACAGGGACCCAGACCTGACCCATCCTCCCCAGGCAGCAGCACCATGGGGGCAGATTCCCTGTATAAAACTGATTTCACAATGTTCCATTTTGCACAGGAATCCTCTCCCAAAAGGTCACAGCGAGGCAAGCAGCCTCAGGAAAGCACCTTCTAGGCTGGATTTGTTGGCCTGGAATCAAATCTGATGCAAGATGAGACTAAGAAAACTTGTTTCTCTCTTTGGGAAGGAGTGGGATAAATAAAGAAAAAAAAAAAAAGAATTGTCCTGAAATTTGGCAGAAGAAATTCCAAAGCAAGCTGTGGTCTTAAAGCAAATAAGCAGTGCCCTGTGGTGTTTGCAGTACCAGGGATCCTGGAAGGGAAACAAACTGCAGGCAAGTGCAAGTGCCTCAGCTCCCCCAAAACAGAACCTCAGAAGCACTGGAAGTGCCATAAAAATGGGGCAAGCCCACACACCCTGATTCCCAAAGAGGGAGTTCACAGTGCTTTTGTTGAAACATTGGGTCCTTTTTCTTTGCCATCTGGTTTTAAGCAGGTCAGAGCTGCTCCAGTCACATTTACAAGTTTTTCCCTGCAGATGTAAGGGTGAGAAAAGGGGAATTGGGGTTGGGGGGAGTTATTTTTCTCCTTAAAAAAAGAAAAGCTGCAGTTCTAGTGCTACCCCTTGTCTCTGTGACTTGGACCAAAATATCAAGGCTCGGGAAGTTCCTGCCCACATTTGCAAGTATAAGATGCTGAAGAGTTGTATTTTTAAGAATTTTTTCCCTGTAGAATGAAACCCTGTGGCTGCTGAGAAGGCACTTGTACAAACCATCTGGGGCACATTGTTCTCAGCCCTTTATATGAACACACACACCGTGTTCCTGCCCAAAGAGGTTACAGCTAAACGGGGCAAGACAAAAGAGGGGAAGAAGAGGGAAAAAATAGCAGCCTGGAGCAGGGAAGTGGCTGGGGAAGGTCAGGGAGCAGGTCCATGGTGCTGCATGGAGCAGGGCCCTGGTGTCCTGGAGCAGCCATGCCCTGGGTGCTGCTCCCTGAGCCCCACCAACCTTTGGGATGGTTCTTGGAGCTGGTTTCCCCATGTACTCTGCACTCTGTGAGCAGAAGGGAAACACAGCTGCATCCAGATGAAAGAGAAAGGAAAGCTTCTTGAGAGCACAAAGAGAAAAGCCCTTGACACTCTGCAGCTCCAAGTACAGACCACTGCCAATTAAAGGCTAAAAATAATCACAAATACCCCAATGTCCCAAAGGATGACCCATCAGCTGGCTCCCAGTGCAAAAATCCAGACCAAAAAGCAACCAGTGGCCTTACACAGCTGAAACCAAATCCCAATAAATTCTAAAAGTTAAGAGGCTGAGCTTAGAGGAAGATCAAAAGTCTTAAAGCAAAATCTTAAAACATCTTTAAGGGTGAGCTACAGACGGTCCCAAATGATGTCTGCAAGGGTTTGTTGTTAACACAAGTTCCAGCCTGCAGATCTGCAGCCAGCCCTGCTCGTGATGGAGCAGGGAAAGCTGTGCCACACACAGGTGTCCCAAAGGTGTCCCAAAACAGCGGGTCATGGAAAGCCCCAGCAGGCTTCCCAGGGGAGCCCTGCCATGGCTACAGCCCAGCTCACAGGGCTGGGTCACATCAAGTTTCTCACCCATCAAAGTTCCCAAATCCCTCTCTCCAGGACTGATCTCCATCCATTCTTTATCCAGTCTGTGTTTGTGTTTGGGATTGTCCCAGCCCATGGCAGGACCTTGCACTTGGCCTTGTTGAACTCCATGAGTTTGGCACAATCCCACCTCTCCAGGTCCCTGTGGATGCCCCATCCCTTCCCTCCAGCTCCACACAGCTCTGTGTCACCAGCAAACCTGCTGAGGGGACCCTCAGTGCCACTGTCCATGGCACCAGCAGAGACGTAAAATGGCACTGGTCCCAGTACCAACCCCTGAGGACACTACTGGTCACTGCTCTCCACTTAGAGTGGGACCATCCAGCCAGTTATCCACCAAGTGAGCACCCAATGGGCTCCTGAGAGATCTCCTGAGCTTCCTCCACCCTTGGACATGCACCTCTCCTCCAAGCTGGGCACAGCAGCTGAACAGGCTGGAACTCAGGTCCATGGAGTGTGCTGTTTGGAGCAAACTCATCCTGACCGCACAGGGAAGTTTCCTCCATGGGTTTGAGAGGCAGAGGGGCTGTGCAGCCCCTGGAGCTCACTCCACCTGGCACCTCCACCAGCAACAGCTCCAGTCACAGGAGATTCAAGCAAACCTAGCAGGACAGCAGAACATTCCTTATGGCAAGGGAAGGCTGGCTTGTTCTGGCTCCATTGCCTCTGGATCCCTCAGAAAACAGGAGTTTCAGTGCTCTGACTGAGGAACTCCAGGAACCTGGAGATGGGAGTTCTGGATGTGAGCATCTCACTTCAGAGCTCTGAGAGCTGTGCCCACCCTGTCAGGATGGAGGATGGGCTGCACCACTCTGGGGACAGCACCTGTGGAGGAGTTGGAGCAGCAGGGCAAGGGGTGAAGGGGCCTTTATCCATCCCAGAAATTCCCTTAAAAACCAAGCAGTCCTGGAAGCAGCCACTTTCCCAGCAGTTTCTGCCAAGTGCAGCCACGAGAACATCAGAACACAGAACACAGGTTGGGTTCAGAAGCCTGCTCCTGATCTCCAACCCTTTCTGCAGGCTCCAGCGAGGCAGGAGCCAGCACAGCTCTGTTTACTCCTCCTGCTCCTTTGTAGGTTGGTGTTGGTGTCAGCACAACAGGAAGCTCTTGTTCAATAGTTTGTTACTGAACTGCTGATGCAGGGCCATGGGGGAGCCCTGGCAGGACGTGGGGCTGCTCTGAGAGCTGGGGGAGCCTCAGAGCTCAGCTCCAGGGACTCCAGAGCTCCTGGCTCTGCCACCCCTTCCGTGGTGATTTGGGTGTGCACTGATCCCCTGGCCCTTCATATCCTGCCTGCTACACTGGGATAACTTCCCACCTCCTCCATCTGAGGTCCCTGGAGAGATGCCTGGCTGGTTTTCAGCTTCTGAATGGTGCTGAGAGCTCAGCAAGCCCCCCCTGCCTGCTTCAAGGCATCTGCAGGGACAAGAACCAGAACTGAAGGAACTGCTCCACCAGGCAGGAACAGCACCCTGAGAAACCCACCCAGCCCACCTGAAGGAATTGCTCCCCCAGAAGAGCATCCTGTGAAACCCAGCCAGCCCAGCTGTGCTGCTGCTGCCTGCACACAGGCTGGGCAATATCCAATAATCACAAATGCACTGTTTGGATCCTCACAGCCAGCTGGTCCCATGGGGCAGCCCCCAGCCCACCCCCCAGCCCCTGCTGTGTCCCTCATCCCCCAAACACAGACCCCAGCTCCTCCCTGCAGTGCCACCAGGCTGAGTCATCAATGACATGGCAGACACAGCTCTGTCACCACTGCCACTGCACCAGGAGTGTCTGAAGCACTGACAGTGCTGGCTGGTTTCCCTCTCAGCAAGAAAAAACCCAGCAAGGTTTCTTACTGGTACCCCAATATTTACAATAAAAAATCTGTGGGCAGTTTGTCCATAACATGCTTTTTTTCCATCCAAATTCTTTCTTGAAAAGAAGAGAGGAATAAAGCTGAGGCTAATGTTCCTACCAGAATTTCTTCTAGTGTTCAGAGGCAAAAAAAAAAAACCCAACAGAAACAACCAACCCACAAAAACCCTGACCTGTGGCAGCAAAGCTTTTAATCCAACATGATCCCAGCATCCTTGTTCCAAACCTCTCCTCCCTTCCTGGTTTCCCAGCTCTTTACTGAAAACACAGTGAGGAGAGAGGATCACACCCAGCTCCCAGAGCAGTGGGCACAGGGCACCCTGGGCACCTCCAGCCCAGCCAGTGCCCCATGGCCAGGATCTGGCCCTTCCCTTGCATGGCCCCAGGGATGGACACAGCCAACAACGCTCCCAGCACCAGAATTAAAACCATAAATCGACTTTCAGAGCAACCAACCAGACACACCATCACCTCCAGCCACACCAGTAACACAGAACAAACAAAAGTGAGGCAGGAACGTGCTGAGCCTGTCAGAAGTTACCACGTGCAGGTGCTGCCCTGCTCTCAGCAAAACCTCAGGGTTTCACCCAGATATCCATCCCTGGCTCTCAGCCACATCCATAAAAACAGCCAAGGCACAAAACCACCAGGATGTAAAAAATAAAATTAAAAAAAATAATTAAAAAATAATAAAGCATCTGGTTTTTTCCCTAGAGTTAAGCTGCGCCATGAAGATGATAGATTTTTCTTTCTGGCTTCCTATTCCAGCTCTCATGTCTATTAAACTTTTCTCTAAATTAGAAATGTTCTCTTGTTACTGGCTATTCCCTTCCCCAGGAGACTTTTACGACACTGTGAACTCTGGTCAGCTCTAAACCTACAACAAATCAAGCTCCAAATTGTTTCAAAGTTATTTTCTCCCAGCCTCTGAACCCAAATATGGCTTTTTAATGGATTGCTATGAATTTTCAATATTTTTTTTATGTTTGTGCCATTCCATTCCCTCTGTGAGGGAGCTAACAATGAAGAGAGCAGAGTTTCAACAAGGCAGCAAGGAAATGCTTCTGCTGAAGGGAGGTCCTGCTTCCCACCTCAGAGTCTCCCCCACAAACAGATTCTCACAAAACACCAGTCATGACTCGTGTGTGGTTTCATCTCTAAAGGACACCAGGTGACATGCAAACCCATCAGGCTGCCTTAAAAGCAAAATCTCAGCTGTTCCTCAAACTCCAGCCCAAGCTCCTGCAGCCCATGAGCTGGGAGTGCCCACAGACCCAGAGTGTCCCCTGTGCAAGGGCTCCTCAAGGGAGTGGAAGCAAAACTCAAACTGTTCTCCAAACACAGCAGAATCAAAAAGGAAGTAAAAGATGGGGGCAGATCACCAGTAGCAGAGTTTTCAGTTTCCAACAGAACCACAAGGCACCACTCAAGAGCTGGTGTGAATTCCCTACGTTGGTGAGATCCTCACCCCAAAAATTTCCTCCTCTCGAGATGAGCACAGAGGGGCTGCACAAGCCACGTGCCAGAACACCCCTGGAGCAGCAGCTGGAGAACTTCACCCCAAACTCTCACCACAGCTCAGGGTGGATGAGGAGAATCCCTGCCTGGCAGCAGTATGCGTGCACAGTGTCAGCTTTCCAGCAGCAGGTCAGCAGGAGTCATTTTGCACCCAAAAATATCTGAGGAGGAACCAGGCTCCTCTTCAGCCAACAGCAGTGGGACTGTTTGATGAACATTTGCTCCCTGCACATATGAGCAGAAAGAAATCAATGTGCCATGGACAGTCCAAATGCAGAACTGAGATCCTCAACATCCAAATTCAGAACAACCCAGATCTTCATGTTTTTGAAACCAGCCCACAGAGTAAAGACACTCCTAAATCTCTTAGCAGCCATAAAAAAACCCCTCCAGAAGCATCTCCACTCTTATGAGCTGCCAATTCACTCCCAGCCCAATGCACAATTTCACTCTTTTCCTTGGATCCTCATCCAAAGCAGCTACACCTGGATGGAAAATATTAAACTGTGCTCCACCAAGGAGCCGGAAATGCCACGTTGGAAATTTCAGCAGCAGCACAGGAACCAAGCAAAAAGCTGAAAATACTTCTCTAGGAAAAATAATAACAGTAAATACACACACACTAAGACCAGATCTGAAAACTAGTCTGGAAACAACAAACCCAGCCCAAGTCAGACAAACCTATCCATGAACCAAGTGCCCAAGAGCATTGATTCACCTTTTTTGGGTTCATCAGGCACAAATTTAAACTTCCAGCTGCAGAATTCATAACCAGAAAACACACTGAAGCTCCACAAGAAATGACTTGAAAGAAAGCAGCTTTTTGGCTGACTTTACAGACCCCACAAAAGGGGGTGTAAAGTCACTTTTTGGAATGTGACTGTGCCCAACAAAGCCAAGGGCAGCCCTTTCCCAGTTCTTGGCCATGTCCATCTTGGGATGCATTTCCCATGTGGGATCCACAGCAGGAAACAGGAGGAACACCAAAGCACTGTGGGCGGTGGGACTGCAAAGCCCTGGCTGCAGGAGGGAGTCAGGGAGCAATTGGTACCTACTTCCCACCTTCCCATCCAGCCCTGCCATGATGCCTCTGGGATGTTACCATCACCCTCCGCTCCAGCATCCCTTCTCCATGACCAGTATCAGCCATCCTCAGGGCTGCTGGGCCAGGAAAAGTTCTGGCATGGAGCTGGAAGATGCCAAGATGAGCAAATGACCCAGCTCCAGCCCACTGCCCATGCCAGCAGCACTCTGGTGTCCCTGCTCACACGGGACAATTTCTGTCTGGGGAACTGCAACTTCCTTTGCTCTTACCGTAAGAGGAAGGGCCCAGGGAGCAGGCAGGTAACCAGAGCAGGAAACCTCCTTCTGAACAACAAAGGCACAGGTTTGCTTTCTGCCCGTGCAGCAATTCTGCAGAATCTCTCACCAGTCCAACGCAGAAAAGGCCAATTAGGATGTCAGACTGGTTTCGGTTTTACTAAGCCAGAGTTTGTAGCACCGGAAGCAAGGAAGTTCACTATGGACAAAGCTGAGTCCCTGCTTGGGAGGCCTTAAAAGGAGAGCAGAGTCCAGCTCCCAGTGCTTTGTCCCTTCCCATCTGCTCCGGCGTTTCCGCGGGACACGCGCAGCCACCCCGGCCAGGATGTGACGCTTCTCTGGAGCTCCTGCTCACCACAGCAGGAGCTGGACACACTCAGGTATTCCTCACACAGCCCCTGACTCAACCCAGGGGTCTCAGCCCTCAGCCCCCTGCTCGCCATGGCAGGAGTTAGACCCACTCAGACATTTTCAGGCATTTCTCACACAGCCCCTGACTCACTCAACCCAGTGGTTTCAGCCCCCTGCCCGCCATGGCAGGAGTTGGACCCACTCAGGCATTTCTCACACAGCCCCTGACTCAGTTCAGTGGTCTCAGCCCCCCACTCACCATGGCAGGAGCTGGACCCACTCAGGCACTTTCAGGCATTTCTCACACAGCCCCTGACTCAACCCCATGGTCCCAGCTCTCAGCCAGGCCTGGCAGCTCTGCCACGGGGTTTTCCATTTAAATGAAACAATGCACCCCCAATGCTGCAAGCCCCAGGGAGACACCGGATACTAATTAAATCCATGCTGCTGCTGGAAAACCCAGCTGCAGAGAGGAACCAGCTGCCTTCCAAAAGTCCACAGCAGTTGGCCAGCAAAAAGGTGTTTACCAGCCCCATGGCTTCCAATTCTCCTGCTCCCCCATCCATACATTTACTTTCACATTTTCCAACCAGTCCCATCCTGCCCAGTTCTTGTACAGACTCATCATCACAAGCGCGTTCATCTTGGGAATGAGCCGACAAAGATTTCCTTTCTAGTCAAGGCCTAACATTGTTTTTAATCCATTCATGCCCAGAGCATAAAGCCCAAGACTCAGCTGCTCCACCAACACCAAATCTGAGAAGTTTCGGAGCAGAACAACCCAGGCAGATCTGACTGACACACTGGGAAAGGGCAGGTCCCCAGTGCTCACCTCCTGCAAAACCTGAGCTTTGCTTTCATGCCTGGTAACTCTCTCCAAAAGAGGCTTTGCCTGCAAGCAGGTGTCCAAAGCACTGTCTGTATCCCAAATCACTGTGTGTGTTCACCCTGGGAAACAGAGAAGCCCAAGGAGAGCTGCTGAGCACAGACTACAGAGCCCATGGCACCTTCAGGGCAGGCAGCCCTACCCCATACCTCAACCTCTGCCCCTGGATGCTGTGGGAAAAATACCCAAAGTCTTGACAGCTCATAAAAGGTTCCCTTTTACTTCCCTGGGAGGTTGAATAAGGACAGATCCAAGTGCCTGCCTGCCCTGCAGGACCATGGGGATGCAGCCCAAGGGCAGCTGGCTGATGAGGAATGGGAGCTGCATGAGCACAGCTGGAACAGGCATGGCCGTGCACTCTCCATCCCCAGCTCCACAGAAGCTTCTAGAGCAGATTTAGCTTTGGATTCAGGTGGCAGTTATAAGACTCCCCTGCAAAGCCTTTCTGTGAAAGGGATGATCCTACATGTGTCACAAACACACAAATTCATCATCACCACATCGCCAGTCTGGCCACGACAGTCGCTGTGCTGGGCCACAAGAACCAGGCAAGAAAGCTCTGTCAGGTTTCTGAGCAGGCAAGTTCTCCTTCCACCTCCTCCCCTCCCCAGAGCTTGCAGCCTGCTTCACAGTTACCAGGCAGTGGGAAAAACAGGCTTCTAGACAAATAGATAATTTTCACCCAGCAGCTGGGAACAACAGCTTCCATTTCCATCTGAGGCTGGAACATCTCCTCCTGCGCTGCTGCAGCCTGAAATAAGGTTAAGACCATCTCTACCAGCACACTGCTTCCCCAGCCCTGTCCCTGAATACTCCCACACCCTGAAAGCCAACACTTTTCATAAAAACAAGATGAAGCGCTGCTCGCCTTTCCCTCGATAAGGGATCTTAATGCACTTCCGGCAGCACGCCCGGGAATGGATGTGCAAGAAGAGCCATCAGTTCCCAGGGAGAACAGGGGAAGGCTCCCTCCCCACCTCCACTGCAGCCAGAGGCGTGCTGCACCTTTCCTGAGAGCTGCCCTGGCTGCTGAGAGCTCCAGCACGGCCTGCAGGACGTGCCCAGCTGAAGGACAAGGTTCGGGGACAACCTGCTGCAGGAGGATTTGACAGCACGCCCAGAGGAACAGCAGGTACAAACACAGGCAGGAAACATCAGAGGAAATGCCTCTGGCTCTGAATGGCCCAGCAAAGCAGAGAGGGGAACGCTGCAGCAGCTGGGAGGCCACAATGTGTCCATCCAAGAGCTGATCCTGAGCCCATCTGCTTCAGCATCTCCTGGGGCCAGTGGGCACAGGGAGAACAGCACAGAACACTGTGACACACCTCACCAGGGCAGGAGGGACAGCTGTCCTGGCAAGTGGACATCCACTTCCCAACACACTGGGATGGGCTTATTTCCCAGCCTGGTATCCAGGCCACTCTGCACTGCTTGTTGCTAAACTTCAGGGTCTTCCCTCCCTCCACTGAATTTTCAGTAATACACAAGAGCACACACTTGTATTTAAACACTAGTGCCAAGTCAGATGGTTGAAACAGCAAACAACCAGAGATCTCCGAATCCCAGTCCATGAAATGAATTCTTCCCACCAAGCAGGGGGATGGGAAGGCATCCTGCTCTCCCTGCCCTGGGACAGCCCAAACACCACCGCAAGGCCAGTCCATCACAAAGCCTCATCACACACAACATGTATATGGTGTCACTGCTTCTCTCCATGCACTGAAAGCAGAGCAGGGTCCACACTCTCCACTACAACCCGCTGAGAAGGCCCTACAGCAAAAGCTTCCTCCTTTATGCAATCACAGGCCCTTGAGGACAGAAACTGAGGCAGGACAAAACAGCAGCCATTCCCACAGGAGAGAATGCCCCAGAGGGGCTGCAGTGCCATTGTCACCCCTTGCCACAAGCTACAGAGTGAGTCCCCACCTGTGGCAGGCAGCCCTGGACCCTGAGCCATCAGTGCAGCCAGTGCATGACACAACATCTCCCTGCTGACACAGCTTTATCAGCTCCTTTATCAATTCCCATGCATGGGGAAGCTGAGAGCAGCTCTCAGACCGCGAGAAGGGGATCCCCTGCAGCCCCCACCACCCTGAGGTATGGCCTTCTCTGTCCCATGGGACTCCCTGGAGAAGCACTGCTGTCCCCAGCCAGCCCCTGTCCCCTGGGAGCCACCCCGCTGGTGTGATGGCATCTCTGGAGGGGGACACTGCCCATGGGATGATCCAACCTCGTCACAGCAGGATGAGCCTCCAGAGGAGCCTCCAGAGCCTTTCTGGTGTGCATGAGTCAGAGGGTCTGAGCACATGGAGGGGTGGGATGTCCCCCCACACGTTGTGGGAGAGCTCCCTGTGGGACAGCTCTGCTTCCAGAGCAGGAACCACTCTGGCATCCCACGGGCCAGGAGCAGCAGCAGGGAGGACACAGGGACATCCAAGTGCTGTCAGCTGCTGGGAGATGTGCAAGAGCAGAGGAAGAACACGAGCCATTCGAGGATATCCTCAGAGATCCCACAACCTCAAATCCATATGTTCCTTCTGGCATTGGGAAGGATCAGTGGAAGGCAGGGTGATGGGATCAACATTTGTTCTCCAAAGGATAAGAGACATTTTCCAAAATCTCTCCCATAACAAAAGCAAATTTCTGGATGCCTGTGTCTCCCTTCCCTTCCTCCTCCAAGCCCAAGCTGGTCTGAAAACCTTTCATCCACCTGGAAGAGACTTCCTCCCCACAGAGGAACTTGACTGAAAACCAGCACACACAAGCCTGGCACCCTCCTTCCCACAGAGTGGGACACCACAGTGACACACTCAGGACTTGCTCCCCCCACAGCCTTTGGACCAGCTCCTAAATAAGCTCAGGAGCAGGAGAAGGGAACAGACAGCTGCCCTGACTCACAGCACAGGCCTCCCCACAGCACAAATCTGAACATCACTGAACAGCCCAGGGTATCCCAGCTCACTCCCAACTTCCAGGGAGCAGGAGATCAAAATTTAGCAGAGCTAGAAGTGGTTTAATTTCCCTTCCCTGCAGCCTCTAATGAGCACAGAATGAGCAAAACCACTCCCTCCACTCTGTCTGCACAGCATCCTTGTGTGCAGGGCACAGGCAGGAGGGAATCCCAACAAGGAATCTGAGGGATCCCAGCAGCACATTGCACCAGCCTCACAATTTCTGTGCCAGGGACACAGGTGACTCTTCTGGAAAGCACCATCTCTGGAGGGCAGGACATCCCCACTGCCCCAGCTGCTGCATGGCCACAGCAGACTGCCTTGTCTTATCTGAACCACAGCTTTCCAAGCAGCCATGCATGAGAAAACCCCCTCTGTTCCTGGAGAGTCCAGGCCACCAGGGAGAGCAGATGATGTCAGGGGTGGATGCTGCCACTGCAAATTCTTTACATGACACACAAGGTGGGACACCCCAGAAGAGATCCTATTTGCTCTCCCGTGTTGGCATCCACACCATATGACTCCCGGGGTTGGACACACACCTCCTTCTCTCCCAGCAGGCTGGGAAACAATCCAAGCAGCAGCATTAGCCATCTTATCTTCCCAATGTCCCTCATCACAGCCTCCAGGGGCTTTCCAGACCAATGCTCCCCCTGCTCTCACACTGCTCCTTGCAGCAGCTGGCTCAGAGTAGGTCACCAAGTAAGTGTCATTACAGAAGAGGGAACTGAGGCACAACACTGCCACATGTCACACAGAAAGCAGTGGCAGAAGAGGCAGAAAATCCCCAAAGTCCCCAAAGGCTGCTGTGCCCTCTGAGGCCACGTGCAGGGATGGTGCCCCTGACCACAGGTGTGTTCTCCAGGCAGGGCAGTAACCTGGCACACAGCAGTAACCTGGCACACAGGAGTAACCTGGCTCTTAACCCATATCCTGCACAGGGCACAGCCCAGGAGTGGGTCAGAGGCCTGACCTGGAGATTGCCAGATTGGTTTCAGATTTGTTTCCTGGTTCACATTTCCAGGAGGTGGATGGAGCAGATGCCTGCAACTCCCTCCTCCTTCTCCTGACCTGTGCCAGCCCAGGCAACCCCTTAAGAGGGGACAGATGGACACCACCCAGCTCTGCCGCTCCAGGGCTGTCACCACAGAGGTGTGGGAAAGGAAGGACGCCCAATCCAACAACTTGGGAGGGCGAGCTGTTCTGTGCCATCCAGAGAACCAAGTGCAGAGCCAGGAAGGCACTGGGAGCACCCAAAAGCTCAGCCAGAAAGAGGTGCCACCCATCAGTCCAGCAGCTCCAAGCAGCCCCAGTGAGGGACTGGGAATTCTGTGTGGCAAAGCAACCAGCTCCTCACAGGAGAGCTAAAGCTCACCAGGTGGCTTTGAGAAACCAGATAGCTTTGAGAAACCTGAGAATCTGTCACTTCATCAACACAGGGTGGATAGCAGCAGCAATTTCTTAAAAAGGGTTGTTAAACATTGCAAGGGGCTGTCAGGGAGATGGTGAAGTTACCACCTTTGAAGGTGTTTAAGCAAAGACTGGACAGACTCAGTGCTCTGGGCTGAGTGACAATGATCAGTCACAGGTTGGACTCAGTCTTGGGGGTCTCTTCCAGCCTAAATGATTCTGGGATTCTGTGATCACTTCCCATGGGCAAGAGCTGTGACACAGATTTGCCCAGTACCTCGAGCAGCAGGGCTCCTTCCCAGCCCTGCCTGGGACCAGGGGAGGAAGAGGCAGAGACGACACGCAGCACTGGAGGAATGAAAACCACAGTTTCACCTCCAGCCTCCAAGATGTGAGATAGCTCCTCATCCCACAAGGAATGGGGGCAAGGGGCGAGTTGGATATTCTGGAAGTTGTTTTTAATGAGCCATGCACACACCAGCTACAGTTTAAAAGGGGGGAACAGACCCACAAAGAGCCCAACTCAGCGGATTCAGAACAATTCCAGCCTGGCTGCCAAAGGCCTGAGCTGTGTGTGCCAGCAGGGTTCCCTGTTCCTCAGCCATCTGGGGACTGTCACTCTGCACAGATCTGCTTGGCCTCCTGTCATGTGCAGCACTCCCAACCCCTTTTCTGTCAGCAGGATCTGGGTTGGCAGAAACACTTTTAATTGTAGGATTTTTTTTTCCCTTAACCCATATCCTCTTGACAGAACCAGGTTAGGAAGCAGCTGCACTGGCAGATCTGGGGTGGCCTTTTGCAAAGCAAGGCAGGAAAAAAAAGGGGTGCCTGGATCAGTTATCCCTTCAATCACCAAACTACAGTTAATCACAACTTCCCCACCTCTCCTGAGGTCACACAGAAAGGGGGAGCACCACCAGCTCAGCTCTGTCCCAGCTCCAGAGCAGGTCCCTTGTCCTGGAGATCCCAGAGCAGGGTGGGTGGAAGGGATGTCATTCCCACTGGTGACAAGGACTGCTTCCATTTCTGGGTGGCAGAGCTGTAGCTCTGCCAAGCTGAGCTGTCCCACATTTTTCCCTCTGCTTTCTTCCCGAGGCTGCTCCAAGCCCCACACATTTGCCCTCAAATGACTGCCAAACCATACAGAGTTGGGGGGGACAAGAGGGGAGGGAAGGGTAAGCATCCAGTAGGGCAAACTGGGAAACCTCTCCCCAAAGAACTGTCAAATTCTGTGTGCTGAGACACCAAAAGCACTTCCCTGCTGCAGAGGAGCAGGAGCTGACTTGCTGCTGCCCTGGCTCCCAGCTCTCCTCCCCAGCACCCCAGGGCCACAGGCAGGACCCACAGCCCAGATCATGAGGAGGAAAGAGCAGCACCATGCAATTAATGTTTCCTGCAGAATAACTGGGGCAGAGGGATGCTCTGTGGCATGACAACATCCATCAGCTTCCCTGCAAGAGCCAGCAGCATCTTGAGGGAAGCAGTGAGTGATCCATGAGGCGTTCATCTTTCCACCCCCTCTACTACAGGACCATCAGCAGCTCAATCCTTTCCAGCTCTCCTTGCAGCCTCTCAAAGGTATGGAAGTGACCTGCTTATTTCACAGATGGGCATGGAAGCATCTGTGATCTCAGAGAAAAAAGAGGATAGAGAACAGAGATTCACAACTAACTGGAGACTAACTGGGACAAATTCCTAAGGCCCAGCAAGCACCCCAGTCTGCTGCCTTGCAGGGAGGGAAAAGTTTCAAAACAGAGGGACCAGAGACCTACATCCCACTGCTGGTCACACCACAAGCTGTGCAGGATCTTTTCACTCCTCCATCCCTCACACAGAGCATCAGCCTCACAACCCTTTATTAAGCATTGGGACAGCTTTGTGGATTAAGGAATTGGTCTGGTTTGCACCAACCTCCACATCAGAAAGGCACATTCCAAAGGGTTTTTTTCTCATCTTCCCTCATCCCCCACCTGTGTTTTTGCAGGGGATGAGAAGGCCAGGACTGAAACAGGAAGAGAACAGGACTGACTACAGCTGGAGCGGTGCTGCTGTGCACTGGGAATCTTTCAAGGGGTTCATCCCAAAGATTCTCTCAAAGAGCTACATCCAGTGCAGTCTTGCTGGTTCCTCCCTTCCCCATACCTGCTTCTTTTAACCCTACACAAAGGGCTTAATTTATAACATCAGAGGGATCATTCCAATGAAGGGACATGTAGGATACACCCCCAGGAGGACCCATTTCATCTTGCTGCTATTAATACCTGGAACATTATTTGCACGAACAGACTGTCCCTTCTCCCTCATTTCTGGGCTCTCACTTCTTTGGTTTGTCCCAGAAATCCCAGCCAACACACGTTCACCCTTCTCTAGTACACACTTCCATCCAAAACCCAAATTCTCTTTTTTTTTTTGGAGTTAATTAGTCATTTTTTTAGTCTACATCACCTCTCTCAACCCCTGCAGACAGGATACAGCTCCCCTGGCTCCCTCATTCATTAGGCAGCCAATTTGTGGGCCTAAACCCATCAACTCTCATTATGGAAAGAGACCAAGACTTCCCACAGCTGCCCAACATCCCACTATCCTCCAAGCTGGATGGGGCTCTCACTCCTCTTTGCTTCCCCAGCACCAAAGCTGGGACTAAGAGCCAGAGCCATGCTCTGGCTAGGCTTGGCTCAGCTTCAGGCTGGGCCCAAGGGCTGCTTGCAAGCTCTTTGCCACAATGGCACAAAGAAGTTCCCAACCTTTCAGAGCTGTGCTGAGCCACAGGACTCAAGCAGAGCCTTCCACTTGCAAGCAGCCCCACATGCCTTTGGTTTTGCTTCAAGAGGAAACATGTTTTCTCTGTATCCAGGCATAAAACAGTCAAGCCCAGCCAAAACCATCCAATCAACAGCACAGAGCATGACAAGTCAGGGCAGAGGGTTACGGTGGAGCTAAGGAAGCCCAGACTTCCCAGGCAGACCCAGAACTCCTCACCTGCCCTGCGTGCAGAGAGGGGCTGGGAAGAGGATCAGGCTCCTGTCAATCCCTGTGTCCCACACACCACAACCAGCCCGTGCAGCCAGAGATGCCACCAAACCTGACCTGAATTCTGACATCCACCAGCACACAGCCCCGTTCAGCTGCTCTCCCTGGGAGAAACGGGGGACAAGCTCAGCACTGAACCAGCAGCAGGCTTTACCTGGTTGTGGGGGGCACCCTGTGAGAAGGATCACACAGAGAGGTGAAGGATCACACAGAGAGGTGAAGGATCACACAGAGAGGTGAAGGATCACACAGAGAGGTGAGGAGAAGCCATGAGCACCTCCTCAAGCCAGCCCAGGGAATGGGAAATCCTGCCATTAGCAGGATCCACTGCAGAGGATTTCACAGCTAAGGAACCCTTGCCACCACAGACCACAGCGAAAGCAAAAGCAGCAAGGCATTTCTTTTCTGATAAGCTGCTTTTATCAGGAAGTTCAGCCTGGCTGCCCACACCAGCCCCAGCTGGAGAGCAGCTCCCAGCCTGTGCCTTTAAATCCCCTTGGCAGCGCAGGACTGGGGCTGAGGGAGCAGACACGCCCTGTGCTCCAGCGCTGGAGCACACAAACATTTCCTCCCAGCCATTCCACACCGCGGCTCAGCCGGAGCTGCTCCTACCTGCCAGGGCCCTGCCAGAGGGAGCACAGGCTGTGCCACACACACCTGGACATGCACAGACTTCAACTCATTTCCTGAATCCCTCCTGCTTCCCCGCCAGCTCTCGACATTCTTCCCTCAAATTTCTTCCTTAAGGCAAATATTTGGAGTCTAACAGGCATTCCTCATGGAAGGCACAAGTTAAATATTGGCCCTAAAACAACAACAAGTGACTTTCAATGATTCTGGCTGGAGAAGCACCGCTCTGGACTTTGATTTCTGGCTCTGAACTAAAATAGGAGCAAAGCACTGCGTGTTACACTCTTCTCCTGGGAGAAGTCAGATTTCAGGCTCTGCAAGTGCCCTGCCAGGACCACAACCAGCAGTGGGAACTGTCCCTGCTCGTGCTTTCTCACACCTCGGGTGTCTGCTGTCACCCAGCCAAGGCTGCTGCAGTGCATCCTCTGCACCGGGCACAGAACCAGTCTGAGTCTCTTTTCCAGGTCTGTGATTTTAGAGAGACACTGGAGAAGACCTGCTGGGAACCATGGGTGCCATCCAGGGCATTTGCACACCTTGTGCTGCCTGCCTGCGGCTGCACCACCAGCATTCCCAAAGGTGCCCACCTCTCCATCCAGGCATGCCCAGCTCCCTAGTGCAGAGGATGCTCCAGGCTGTTCCTGCTCTGCAGGCAGCCCAGCCCCCGACAGACGTGCTGGCTCTGGTAAGAAAACATCCCAGCAAGGCAGGAGAGCAGTCAGAGACATGGCAGCACAGTAAATGAGAGAGGGAAGGGTGAGGAGGAAAAAGAAACCCACACTGAGGTCAGTACACCTGAAGCCTGGCAGCACTCAGGTCCTGGGATGCTATGGGCACTTCCCACATGGATCAGGGGAGCAGAGCTGAGCCCTGCAGAGCTAGGTTTGTTGCACCCCAGAGCAGCTCTGTGATGTTCAGATGCTGCTGATGATCCATCAGCTCCAATGCAGGCAGGTCTCTGAGCCCCTGCCAAAAACACCCCAAATCAGAGTCTGCTCCAACACCAGGGCTCTGCCCACTGCTTCTCCAGAGAACACCTCAGCAGTTACCCTGAGAGAGGTTACATGGCACAGATGTGGTACACATTCACTCACACTAAGAGGGTTTGCTCTATATCCTGCTAAATTCAGCATGGGGTGTGTAAAATGAGCGTCCCTTCCCTCTCCTGTGGACCCTGTAAGCCCAGGAGCTCTTGCTCAGCTCTACCTGCTCTGAGCAGGCCTGGGAGGCAGGAGAGGGACTGAGCAGTGGAGAGCTGCTCCTGGCAACATCCCCGTGGCTGTGGGAGATAGAGAGCTCTGATGGTCTGCTATGCTGGAATTCCTCTCTAACTCCTTCCCAAGACACTTATGATGGCACTTCAAGCTGGGGAATCTGCTGGGGGTTCTGACAAACTTTCAGGGAGATCTCCTGATGAGGCAGACACCCCTCTGAAAACAGTGTGGGTTTAAAACCAGCTGCGAGTCACCCTGGAGGAAATGTTAAAGCTCTGAGCACTTCCTATTCCCGCCCCAGCCACCAAAGCCCATGGAGGGACGAGCTCCAGCAAGTTTGAGCAGGAATTCCCAAGGCGCAAGGCAGAGACCAGCCTGTACCTGTCAGCACCACCACCTCCTCATCCCACAGCACACTGACCCTGCACTGCCAGAGCCAACTGCTGCTCTTCAGCTCCTGGCTCTGAGCAGCCCCTTCCAGCACAGGGACCCCACCTCTGCTCCCAGCACCTGAGTCCTTCCTAAACATTTCCCTGTGCTTGGCACCACCAAAGCCAGACTGACTCAAAGCAGCATTGCCTTGGGATGAGAGGAATCGGCAGAGCTGGGAGCGAGGGGATTCCAGAAAAGCCTCAGCTTGCCCCTCGCCCACACATACAGCACAGAAGTTGCTGGAAAGCACCATCCTCTCCCCACATCAAACCAGGGAAACCAAGCAGAGTATAAACTTCATCACTGCCAACAGTCCCTGCTAAAAAAAGGATAAGAAAAAAGGGTTTTTTGCTTTGTTGTTTGTACCTCGGTGCTACCTCAAAAGCAGCAAGATTTTTTTACCTGAAAACATTGGGCAAGGACAGAGCCTGCAAGAATGGAGTTTTTGTAGCACAAACACAGCTCTGTTGGGGTTTAAATTAGATTTCCACTGACCTTTTTGAGCCCATCGTTCAGCCACCCACACCCAAGCAGCCCCTCTTAGCAAGGCTCTGCAGCCCCCAGGCTGGGAAGAGGAATAAACCCCCAGAGACTTGGCTGTGCTCCCAGGGAACCCCCACACCCCTCCCAGCACCGCTCCTGCTGCACAAACTGCTCAGCTGCAGGGCTGCAAAGCTCCTCCAAAGGAAAGCTGCACAAAATCCAAGTTCAAGCTCAACCTTAACCCCTGTTTATTAAGTTAAGAACATCCCTCTCAGGGTGACAAAGCCCGTGCATCACCTGCCAACTGTCTCATTCACCACTGGGAAAGCAAAGGCCAGGCCTGCCTCATTAAAAAGCATTACATAACATTAAGTAACAAAGGGCTACAGGACATTCTTTGCTTGGTGGACATGTAAAAATGAATGACTCAAAAATTAACGCTCCTCTCCTCCAGACTCCAGCACCCTGCGAGGCCAACAAGCACCTTATTTCCAAGGCAACAGTGTCTTGCCTCATCCCAAATCCTGCTCTCGCATCCAACTTACTGCCACCCTGCAGACACTGCACAACCAGCACTGCCCAGCTCTCGTTCAGAGCAGTCCCCAGGCACCAGTGGATGTGTTTGTGCTGCCTGTGGCACTGGGACCCTTCCCCAGCCTGGGGTCAGCTCAGCTGGACCTTGCTGGGTTTTCCCCATGTCACCATCTCAGTGCAAGCCTTTCACAGACAGGACTGTGAGAGCACCTGGCTTCACAGTCACCACAAGGCCTCGAGAGCTGTGTTTCCCACGAGTGAGGAGGATTCTGCTGTTTCAAGTGCCAGGGGCCTGATGCAGTGGGGAGGGAGGTGACAGCAGGGCAGTGCTTGGAAAGGCCCCTGCCACCAACCCCCCAGCAGAACATAGCCTCCATAGCACTGGGAGATCCTCCTGGAGACACAGAACTTCCATCCACCATCTCACGGGAGCCAAAGAAGCCAATTTAAAGCCTTTACAGAACTAATTGAATTCCTCTACTGCAGGAGCAAACCCTCCTGACTGTGGGCGGTGGATGAAACCAGAGACTTCCTGCTCCCTGTAGCATTTAGAAACACCCTGCAAAGCCTTACCTAGAAGTTTCAGCTTACCTGAAGAGCCATTTCCTACACCACACAGGGCTGATGGTGGGTGCTGATCTGCTGCTGCACACTCTGAAGGCAGCAAGTGAAAGGCAGAGAGATGTTCTGTGGTTTTACAGCCCCTGCACCATCTCCCTCCTGCCCCCACCGGGCTGGGGGCTGTGAGTGGGGGGTCACAGCTCTGAGCACCACAGGTGTCACCCAGGAACCTGACAGGGTGGGACAGACAGGGCAGGGGTGTGCTGGAACACCTCGGAATTTGGGTTGGAAGGGAGCCTAGAGCCCACTCAGTTCCACCCCCTGCCATGGGCAGGGATGCTTTGCACTACTCCAGGGTGCTCCTTTGATCCAACCTGGCCTTGGAACTTCCAGGGTCAGGGCAGCCACAGCTGCTCTGGGTAACCTGTGCCAGGGCCTCACCACTGCCACAAGCTGGAATTCCTTCCCAATATCCATCTAACCCTGCCCTCTGTCAGGGGAAGCCATTCCTCCTTGTCCTGTCACGCCAGTTCCTGATGCACAGGCTGCTTTTTCCAAGCCAGTTATTAGAAATAATGCATCAATGTAACACGCAAGGGAGGGGCTGCCCACAGGAAGGGCTGCAGGGCTACAGCCTGGGCAAGAATTTAGAATTCTTCAGGAGGAGGAGGGCAGCTGGTGTGAATCAGGGAGCCTGACAGAGGACCCTGAAGCTCCACACTCAGCTACCCCAGCAGAAAATCACCTTTTTACCTCCCTCACAACCAAAGCTGTTGCTTCTCTACAGCGATGAATCTACCAGAGACAGCAACTGGCAGCAGGAAGTAGAAACAGCCTCTCACAAAACCCCAAAACTATTCACACAGCTTTTCTAACAGGAAGATGACTTGTTCTCCTGCAGAACCCCAGAGCTGCTGGGACCTGCTCTCCCTCCCAGCTCACAGGTACAGCTGGACAGAAGCAGACTCCGGGTCACACCGTGTCTGGGCCAAGGAAGAAGGCTCAGGTTCACAGCTTCTCACCGCACCCACAAGGAGCCACGTCTGCCCAGTCAGAGCCCAATTACAGGGCTGTGGGCAGAGCTGTTCCCACAAGCTCTCAGCAAAAAGCTGTGGCAAACACACGAAGGAAGCTCCTGTGCTGGCACCCAAGTCCGTCCCTGCTCAGCAGCACCACAAGGGAAGAGGCTCTGACTCCTCAAACTGCAGTGGGAAGTCCCAGGAGCAGCACAGGGCAAACCAGGATCTCCTCCCCAGCCCAGGGGCTATAGCTCTCCTGCTCACCCCACAACAGCACATCAGGGGTTGCTGCTCACCCGAGGCTTCCCTCAGCCCTCCCACCGAGCCTTCAGTGCCTGTGGAGCTGCAGTTCCTGTCTGAAGGCACAGATAAACAGCTTCCTACCCACCCCGGATCAAGGGCCAGGCACACACCTGGAGGCACAGCCAAGCACAGGAGTGCTGCTCCAGCACAGCCCATCCCAGCTCCTCCTAGCCAGGAAAACAACGGGGAGGGGGGTGGGCAGGGGGAGACAGCTCCAGAGCACAGCCAGGCCCGAGCCCAGCAGAGACGTTCATTGGCAGCTGCTCTCAGACGTTGTTGTGTCTTCCAGCCCAGAGGGGCTGAAAGGGGGGAGGAAACACTGATTGTCCACGAGCACAACCCTCATGTCATTCCCATTGATCCGCTGAGTCACTCCCGTATGAACAGTTTTGACAACAGCCGGGCTGCACAGGAGCTCTGACACGGAATACAAAACGAGGGGCACTGCGAGGCTGCTCCTGAGAGCAGCACCAGGAACCTGCTGAGCCACCAGCGCCAGGAGCTGCACCCAGAGCAAGGGCAGAGCACACAGCTCCATCCAGGGAAGCTGCTGGACACGGAGCACACAGCTCCAGCACCCGGCTCCATCCTGCACACAGCTCCATCCTGCACACAGCTCCATCCAGAGCACCCAGGAAAGCTGCTGGACACCAGCTCTGCCCTGCAAACCACACCAGCTGCACCCCATGGATGCAGGGGCAAAGCAGAGCAGCTGCTGCTTTGGCAAAGGAGCGACACAAGTGATTTTTAAGTGATTTATAAGACCACACAGAGGAGATCAAACTCCTAAACCACCTCTCCAGGCTGAGGGATCTGAGCCACCCCCCAGATCTCACGTTCAGACAGACCTGAGCATGTTAGTGGTGTTGGACCAGTCAGCACCACAACCCTCCCAGCACCCCAAAGCTGCTCAGGAGTGATAAAACACTGACCAAACAATGTCCCTATCTGCAACTTACCAAATTAAAACAAAACCAACAAATCTTTGGCAAGTTCCTCACAGCAGTCAAGCCTATCCTGCCACAGCAAAGGCTCCCCATGGAGGCCTCCTGCCCTAATTTGCAGCAATTCTTTGTCAGACCACTGGCAAACACCAAACGTTTGCTCCAATCTGTTACATAAGGCCCAGTTTTTAAACCTGTGTGCTGGCCGTGGGGAGATGGGGGCACACAGTGTGTGGCAGCCTGACAGGGCAGCCTGGCTGGCAGGTGAACTCACACACCCCTCAGAATGCACTTCCACACCTCCAACCACTTGTTGTGTGGAAGGAAAACAAACAGATTAGTTAAGGAGGCAACTTCCAAAGCTTTTACACACCTTTTAACCCGGATCCAGGCTAACTTGAACTGTTTGGAACAGACTGATATCATGGCAACTCAAAAGGGGTTTGTGAAACTTTGCTTTTTAACTTTAAAATACACCAAACACAGCAAGTCTTCACGCTGCCCAGCACACAAAAGAAAAGGCACCTTCCTGACCATCCCCACAACTTCCCGTTGTTTGCTCCCCGAGATGCAGAGCCAGCTCCCTCCTGCCAGCCAGAGCCAGGAGCC
>NW_005054441.1:335160-335440 GCF_000277835.1 Geospiza fortis
TGGGTGGTTGGGTGGGGGGGGAGGGGGTGGGGAGGGCACTTTTCCCTTTTCTCGCATTCATCCTCACCCGCTTCGCTGAAGAAAAAAAAAGCCGTTTTAAATACCACCTTCAGCACGGTCCTTTCCCCAAATAAACACTTCCCAAGCCCTCTGGAGAGAGGAAAGCCACATACAAAGGAGCCAACATGCTGCGAGGCTGGGGCAGGCTGCGGGGACACGGCGGGGCCCATCCGACCCCATCCCCGCCGCCCGCCCGGCCTCGGGGGCACCGGGGGCTCGC
>NW_005054441.1:336212-345618 GCF_000277835.1 Geospiza fortis
GCCCTATAGGGTCCGGCCCCACTGATGGATGTGGCTCCGGTGTGGGTTATCGCGATGCTGTCGCGATATGGATGCCACCGTGCAGGCGGGGCACGGGCCGGTTGCAGAGAACGGCATGGGGGGTATGGACACCGTTATGGGGAACAGGCCCTAACATGTGAATGAGCCCCGCACCGGAGTACGGCCCTGGTTTGGGGTACAGCCCCTGTTTTAAGGTCCATCCCTGTTTTGGGGTACAGCCCCTTTTTGGGGTAAAGCTCCTGTTTTAAGGTACCTCCCTGTTTTGGGGTACAACCCCTTTTTGGGGTAAAGCTCCTGTTTTGGGCTACAGCCCTATTTTGGGGTAAGGCCCCTGTTTTGGGGTACAACTCCTGTTTTAAGGTACATCCCTCTTTTGGGGCAAAGCTCCTGTTTTGGGGTAAAGCCCCTATGTTTGGATACAGACCTTGCTCTGAGGTGGAGTCCAATTCTGGGGCACAGCCCTGTTTTGGGGTACAGCCCCTGTTTTGAGGTACAGCCCCTGTTTTGGAGTACAGCCCCTTTTTGGGGTAAAGCCTTTGTTTTGGGGTACAGCCCCTGTGTTTGGATACAGACCTTGCTCTGGTGTACAGCCCTGTTTTGGGGCACAGCCCCTCTTTGGGGAACACCCTGTTTTGGGGTACAGCCTTGTTTTAGGATACAGCCTTGTTTGGGGGTGCAGCCCGTGTTTGGATACAGCCCCATTCTGGGGTCCGGCCCCTTTTTGGGGCACAGTTCCCTCATCCCCACATCCATCCCCACACTGGGGCTGTGCAGAGGGGGCACAGCTGTGGCACCCAGCCCGTGGGGACAGAGGGAAGCCAGGTGGCATTTTACAGCATTGTCACCTTTTTGGGGACATCAACCCCGAGCAAAGCCACTCTGAGGGAAACAGAGGCACTGCTTTGCAGGGAACAGAGCTCCAGGACTGTGGGATCTGCTGGGACAGTGTGGTGGTTTTAGTCTGAACTGGGCAGAAATACTAATTTTGTGTGGTTTTGGTTTGCTAATTGGAGATTTCCTTCATTTTGAGATTGTTTTTTGGAGATCACCTGCTGTGAGGTGTCCTGAGCAGGGACACAGACCCCACTGCCACCTCCTGAAGCCTTTCATTTCCTTCTGATTGCTCACCTGGGGACAAACACTCCATCCCAGTGCCCCTCAGTGAAGGAGGGCACAGCCAGAGGATCATTTCCTTCTCACCCCTTTTTTTCTCAACCCCCAATTTGAGGTTTTCAGGGTAAGGCTGGAGGGAGGGGACACCCCTGCACGACCCTGCTGGTCACATCTTCACCACAGCATGGAGCAGATGCACCCCAAAAGTATTTTCAGGCAATGGGTAAATGAATTTGTGTGGGTTTGGGGGAACAGCATCACCCCAAGTACCCATTTCAGCATTTCCAACTGCTTGAGTTGGTTCTTTCTCCTGTGACAGAAATATTCCAGGGAAAAGCTCTCCCCACAACATTTGGCTGGAGGACTTTTCCCTGTAGGTGTCTGCTCCTACCAAAAAAAGCTGATTTTAGAGCATCAGGAAAATTCTGAACGCTTGAATTTCAGCTGCTCCCATCCTGTTCCTGTGTTGTGGCCTGGCTCAGGACGATGCTGAGGTGCTGTGACATATGTCCTGCCCCTGGAGAGGACAAAATCACCCCTGAGGAGGATAAAATCACCCCTGAGGAGGATAAAATCACCCCTGAGGAGGATAAAATCATCCCTGAGGAGGATAAAATCACCCCTGAGGAGGATAAAATCACCCCTGAGGAGGATAAAATCATCCCTGAGGAGGATAAAATCACCCCTGAGGAGGATAAAATCATCCCTGAGGAGGATAAAATCACCCCTGAGGAGGATAAAATCATCCCTGAGGAGGATAAAATCACCCCTGAGGAGGATAAAATCATCCCTGAGGAGGATAAAATCACCCCTGAGGAGGATAAAATCATCCCTGAGGAGGATAAAATCACCCCTGAGGAGGATAAAATCATCCCTGAGGAGGATAAAATCACCCCTGAGGAGGATAAAATCATCCCTGAGGAGGATAAAATCACCCCTGAGGAGGATAAAATCACCCCTGAGGAGGATAAAATCACCCCTGAGGAGGATAAAATCACCCCTGAGGAGGATAAAATCATCCCTGAGGAGGATAAAATCACCCCTGAGGAGGATAAAATCACCCCTGAGGAGGATAAAATCACCCCTGAGGAGGATAAAATCACCCCTGAGGAGGATAAAATCACCCCTGAGGAGGATAAAATCATCCCTGAGGAGGATAAAATCACCCCTGAGGAGGATAAAATCACCCCTGAGGAGGATAAAATCACCCCTGAGGAGGATAAAATCACCCCTGAGGAGGATAAAATCACCCCTGAGGAGGATAAAATCATCCCTGAGGAGGATAAAATCACCCCTGAGGAGGATAAAATCATCCCTGAGGAGGATAAAATCACCCCTGAGGAGGATAAAATCATCCCTGAGGAGGATAAAATCACCCCTGAGGAGGATAAAATCATCCCTGAGGAGGATAAAATCACCCCTGAGGAGGATAAAATCATCCCTGAGGAGGATAAAATCACCCCTGAGGAGGATAAAATCATCCCTGAGGAGGATAAAATCACCCCTGAGGAGGATAAAATCACCCCTGAGGAGGATAAAATCACCCCTGAGGAAGACAAAATCACCCCTGAGGAAGATAAAATCACCCCTGAGGAAGATAAAATCACCCCTGGGAAGGATAAACCCCCCTGGAACTCTCCCTTTCCTATCTGCCCCATCCCACCCCCCCAGCTCAGTAATTTTGTGGTGATTTTCACACACTTTGAGAACTCACAAGTTGCTCAAGCATTTGGCTGGAGAATTGAACCACCCTCTGGAGAATGGAGCAGGAGAGTGGGGAAGAAAAGAGTTTGGATTTTATTTCAAGGCAGATCTCCAGCAGTGAGCACATGGTGTGCCAAAGGCCTGCAGAGACACGAGCAGCTCATGCCACAGAACCAGCACAGGGAGCAAGAAAATCCAGGGAATTTCTGTTGGGAAATCCTCCAGCCAGGAGCCCTGGCCCTCTCCTGTGGGCTCCAGGCAGTTTGGGCTCATTCACAAGCAGACAACACAAAGGGACCACTGGGACTGCACAGGAAAGTGAGGAATGAGCTGCTCCAGGGTGGGTGGCAGCACCTTCCCAGCTGGAACTGCAGAGGCACAGAAACACAGCAAGAACCAGAGAAAAGGAAAAGCCAGGCCCTCACAGTTCCCCTCACACCCTGATGGAGCAATCCAGAGCTTTTTGGGAGCTCCTCAGGGTGGGGGGCTGAGCTTGGCTGCACAACCACCGCCATTCCTGACAAACCCTGCCTGGTCCTCCTGCAGCAGAGGCAGAAAAAATTCCCTCATTCCAAGTGCCAAGGTCCTGCTCGAGCAACAGCTGGAGCAGGAGCTTAAAACGTGCCTCATGCTCAGATTTTGAGGCCCTGGTGCAAGAATTTGAGGGAAATCCAATTCATCCTCATGCTCAACACATCAGGGCACAGCAGCAGCTGTAGGGAAGCACTGTCAGAGGGAGGAGGATGGTGAGGGCCAGGCAGGGGGAGCCTGGCACAGGGCTCTGGAGACAGGCAAGACACTGGGATCAGCAGATGTCACATCAACAGCTGTGAGGGAAATGCCTCTTCTAGGATTAAATATCTGCCACGGAGTGGAACTGGGATATGACACCACAACATGGTGATTTCCATGTTCCCACCTGGAGCTGTGTCCAATTCTAGGGCCCCCACACAGGAAAAACATGGACCAGGGGAGGCCATGGAGATGCTGCAAGGGCTGGAGCCCCTCTGCTCTGGAGCCAGCCTGGCACAGCTGGGCCTGCTCACCTGGACAAGAGAAGGCTCCAGGGAGAGCTCAGAGCCCCTTGCAGGGCCTGAAGGGGCTCCAGGAGAGCTGCAGAGGGACTGGGGACAAGGCCTGGAGGGACAGGAGCCAGGGAATGGCTCCCAGTGCCAGAGGGCAGGGCTGGATGGGATCTTGGGCAGGAATTGTTCCCTGGCAGGGTGGGCAGGCCCTGGCACAGGGTGCCCAGAGCAGCTGGGGCTGCCCCTGGATCCCTGGCAGTGCCCAAGGCCAGGCTGGACACTGGGGCTTTAGAAACCTGGGACAGTGGAAGGTATCCCAGGTGTCCCTGCCATGGCAGGGGGGGAATGGGATGGGCTTTAAGGTCCCTTCCAACACAAACACTCTGGGATTCTGTGATAGCTTTGGAAGAACATTTTGGGCAATAAATTCAGCCATATACTAAAGGGATTTAACTCACCTTCACTGTCCAAGCCCATTTACTCCAGGGGTAAGAGTTCTCCTTCCAGGCAATAACTGGGGAAAGCAGACACCAGCACTGCCAGGGGCTCTCTGCACTACAGAAAGGCCACAAAAATGACCCCAGTGCTTGGGAGATGGGACTTTCTCCACACCTCTGCTCTCCAGTCCTTAGAAGATGGGAACAATGGCAGCACCTTTGGTCAAAGCTGCATGTCTAAGAGTACAAACCACAAGAAGCCACTCACAGCAGTCCCCAGCACAGAGCATGAGCCTCATCCATCAATGAGCTGTTCTTTCACAGAGAAAACAACATGCAGTGGGAGACTTTGGAGGAACATAGAGATTTTGCCATTTCCCTCTGCCAGATAACTCTGGTTACCTAGGAACAGACACTTCTCTGCTGCGGCCAGTTCTCCTCATCAAGCACAGGATGAGCATTTATTGTCTTGTGATCAGGAGCAAAACACAAAACAAAACCCAGAGCTCCACAGGTGACATGAAACATCACACACAGACACGCCACGTGACGCCCGACCACACCAGGAGCCAGGGCCGGGTTAATGGTGTTAAGAACTTTTAGAAATCTAATAATGTAAACATTTAAAAACATACAGAGGAGTCCAAAAAAAAAGGAAAAAAAATTAAGCCATTTGTTCAGGCAGCGTGTTGGACTTTCTGGAGTTACGGTTTCTGGCATTGAAGAGGAGGGAGGGGATGGGATGGAGCTCCCACCTGGAGGTGCATTTATCTCCACAGGGATCTCAGGCAGTGCAGGCTAACAGGGTGTGGTTTTGGTGTCCAGCTCCAACCATTCTGGTGGGCAGGCTCCCAGGCACCCCCTCTCCTTGCATCAAACATTTTCCATGTGACTGAGAGTGGGTGCTTCAACACAGCCCCCAGCTTCTCCAAGGGGAAAATCCCAAAGAGAAGAAGGATGTGGAGCCCCCAGCAACATTTCTCCTCTTGGTTCCTTCAAAACCTCCAAGTTGACACACTGAAATGGGGCAGGTATCAAATGGTTTAGAAGAATTTTGGCAAGAGGATGGCAAAGGGCAGGACTGAGGGACATGTCCTGGCTCCCAGGTGTGGCCAATGCCACCTTCAGCCCTCACCCCCTGGTGCATCCATCGTATTTCCAGGGAGTCAACGCCAGGCAGTTCTTCCATCACTCCAATGGCAAGTGACAAAGAACACTTAAAATTACACTTGACACTAGACAAAGGCACCTAAAAGCTTCACAATGCCATCAGGTCATGTTCTGTTCAGAAGGCTCCAAGAGCTCCTCCTCCCAAGCACATTGCACACTCTCCAGGAAAAACCCCTGGTGTTGGGAGCACGTCCCAGAGCCAGTGCAGGGCTGCTCTGCAGCGGGGTCAGTGTGGCTGTAAACGGAAATTTGGGGAAATCTGGGGTTGCTTTTGCTTTGGCCCTGGTAACACAGGGGTCATGCAGAGTCCAGACTCTGCTTCCCTCATTATTTACAGTGTGACACAGGACAAGTTAACAGGGAATTCTGCAGGGGTGACGGGGAAGCAGGAGCTCTCCTCTGTGAGCCATGATTTCATTAGATAAGGCACATGTAGAGAAAAAATTTCAAAAGACCACTTGCAAATCAATTCCACCTAGCTAGGACCATGTCCCTGTCCCTTTCCAGGAGCCAGTTTTGTTTTCCAGTTGCTCAGTGTGAATTTGGGAATTTGGAATAACCCCATCAAGAGCCTGCCAAGGCAGCAGGCTCTGGGTCTGATCCCCAGGGTGCCCAACCCCTCCTAGGTCTCCCAAATGAAGCACTCTGGATCATTGGCCAAAACTTTGAGAGCCAAAGACTTGGAACACTCATTCCCTATAAAAAAATTGGGAACTGACCTCCCAGTTTGGACAAGTTTTAAAAAATTCACAGCAGGCTGAGGGGGAAGAGGGAACCGCAGCCTTTGCTGCCTGGATCGCTGTAGGACACAGGGAATTGTATGGCTCAGGCACAGAATGGAGATGAATGACAAGGTGGAGGATAATCTCAGGGAAAACAATCCCCCTCAACAGCTTCATCCTCCCTTCAGCTGATGGTTGGAGAAAGGCAGGAATCTCTCTCTCATGGAAGTCCTGCCAGCCAACAGCAGCCATGAGGACTAACAAGCTTCCCTTGGTCTCCCAGACCCCACTGCAATATCTGGAGTTCAGCTACACCAGCAGAAGGCAGAATTAAACTATTCATTGTACCAGAAGCATTTCCAACCCACATTGAGGCTCCAGCACTGAGATCAATCATTATCTTGCATCCAGCACAAAACCTGGCTGGAAGTTTCATGGTGGGGAAATCTCGTGCTGAGTCCCTGTACCAGGGTGAACATCACCAAGGCCCAGTGTCAGCAGTGCAATGGTTTCCACTGGGCTTTGATTCAGGCTTTAGCGAGCAATCATGGACCTAAGGAGATGAATCTGCACCTTTGGAACACACAGATACAGCAAGAGGTTTTGGCAGCAGGGAAAGCAAGAGCTGCAGCATCACAACAGTCTGAGCCAGGCAAGGAGGGCTTGTGGGGAATTCCCATCCATGGACTCACCCAGGGCACCTCTGTTACCTGCAGGATCCTCCCACGGAGGGTGGAGCTTTCACAAATCACTTCAGGCTCACTAGTACCAAATAATTTAAGTGCTGCATTTCCCTCAGAGTGAAAAATTCCACATTATTCATCCAGGAGAGTAAACACCAGTTGCTACTAATGCTCTGATTGCTTTTGCTACAGATGGCATGGTGCTGTGCTGGGCATTCCATGGGAGCTGAGCAGGAGCAGGGGCAGGAGCAGCTGTGGGAGTTTTGCCATCATGGGGAAGCTGAGCCTTTTCCAGGGATGTTCAGGAGAGGATTCCCTCAAGTAAGGGCAGTGAAGGGTTTGTTCTCAGTCTGCAATGAGGCAAATACTGGTGACTCAAGGCAAACAAAAAGCTTTCTGCCATGGCCATGCAGTGCAGTGGAGGTGGGAAGGGCTGAGAGCACGGATATTCCTCAGGGATCAGGAGACAAGAACCAGGAAGGTCCTCGAGATGAGTGGGGTGCTGGGGGGGGAATGCAAATGATCTTTTCCAAGAACAAGAATAAAAAGACCAAAAAGGAGAGACTCCAGGCAGTTTGCAGCTGTTGCTGCTTAAGGCCATTGGTTTGCAGAGGGGTAGTTGGGCACTGTGGGATACTCTGGCAGGCTGTTCCCAGAAAAATTGCTGTACTGGGCCTCCCTGCTGGGAGGGTTCTTCCATGCGCCGCTGTTCCACTCATCTTGAGCCTTCTGGAAGCTTCCACCAGCCCCTCGGTAGATTTTGTGTACCTAAGGGATAAAAGGGAGGACAAGAGGAGAGTCAGCACCAGGAGCCCAGAGCTGAGACCCTGCAGAGCCACTTGGAACAGGATTTGTTCCTGTCTCTGTGAAGAGCTGCATTTCTGAGGAACAAAGCGCAAGAAATGCAGTAATGCAGTGAACAGAGGTGCAGACAGAGAATATCAACTCAAAACTTGAACACATTCCAGCTGCATGGCTAGAATTCAGGTGGGGGATCCCACAGCAAGGCAGCCAGCCCAGGCCAGGGGGTTGAAACCTCTCCAGCAGAGTCCAACACCACTGCTGCCACAGAGCTTCTGTTCTCCCTGCCTGCCAAAGCCTTCCAGAGACTCCTACTACAAATCCTTGTTTCAGCAGAGACCCAATTCCCACTTTGTCACCTGGTCCCTAGGAGCAACAAATCATGGAATCACAGGATTGCTGAGGCTGGTAAGGACCTCCAAGACCACCAAGTCCAACCATCAGCCCAGCTCCACCCTCATGTTCACCACTAACCCACGTCCCCAGGGGCTACATCCACACATTTTTGGAACACTCCCATTGATGATGATTCCACCACTACCCTGGGCAGCCTCTTCCAATGTTTTACAATCCTTTCTGTAAAAATAACTGTTTCCTAATATCCAATCCAAACCTCCTCCCTTCACAGAGCCTCAGGTTGCTCCACATGAAGCCTGCTTTGCATGACACAAAGCAACATCACCACATAGACACCGTGACAATTTCCAGCCTGAGCTGTCTTGTGCTGTCTAGATTTGTCCTCCAGAAACTCTGAGAGACATCAACTGACTGCACTGTGCAACCTTTCAAAGCACTGATGGCTTGTGGTGGCTGCTGAGCTGCCTCTTCACATTATTGTGATACACAGCAGGGATTCTCCAAGGCACAGAGAGATCTGAAGAATCCCAGAATCCCACAATGGTTTGGGATGGAAGGGACCTTAAAACTCATCTTATTCTGCTCCCCTGCCATGGGCAGAGACACCTTCCATGAGCAGAACTTACCCTTATAATGCAGATGAACATGGCAACTGCTGACATGGTGAACATGATGGCAGGGAACAGCATGAACACAGCAGCTGTCACATTGGTGCTGAAGAAGGCGATGGCTGCCAACCATCCACTGCAAGAGACAGAAAAAGAGACAAAATAGCATTATAATCTGCTTTTCAAAGTGTCCTTGTTATCAGAAACATTGTTTAAGTGCTTAAAAGGCCCTGGCACAGGGTGCCCAGAGCAGCTGGGGCTGCCCCTGCATCCCTGGCAGTGCCCAAGGCCAGGCTGGACAGGGCTTGGAGCAGCCTGGGACAGTGGAAGGTGTCCCTGCCCATGGCAGAGGGAGGAATGGGATAAGCTTTAAGGTCTTTTTCAACCCAAAGCATTCTCTGTTTCTGTGATTCATAACCCAGAAATTACAAGGCAGCTTTTAAGCCTTTGAAATGAGCAATGCAGACAATTGTCAGAATTCAATGCAGGTATTTCCCTGAGATCTCAACTCACTTGCCAGCATCCCTCACTAATCCAGTCTGAGAGCTTTAAGGGACAGCCAGCTGCATGGATTTTGGGAAGGGAAGACATATTCCCAAGCTGCTTTTGGTTGTGCATCTAGAGACCAGAACTGGGATCAGGGAACACCAAGGTCCTGTGATTTACACTCCATCCCTTTCCTGGCAAAAACCAGGTGAGACATCAGCAATTCTGAAACCAGAGTGTTAAATGGAGTGCTAAGACTTTCCATTTCTTGTAGTTTCA
>NW_005054441.1:345628-360077 GCF_000277835.1 Geospiza fortis
CTCTGTAGACAGGAAGTTAAAATGCCAAACAATTATAACACAACCAGGGACACACACTAACAAGCTCCCATTTATTTTAGGAGAACTCTCACAGTACTTCTCATAGGCCAACAATGAGTCACCACACTCAGCTCACCGTGTGCTGCCAGCACTGAGGGCAGTGCTGATCCTGACACCATAAAATAAATGGTGAAAGAAATGGACACTGAGGGAAGAGGCTACAAAGAACAACCAGGTGAAAATCACAGAATTATCTGGATTGAAAGGGACATTAAAGCCCAGCCAGACCACATGGGCAGGGACACCTTCCACTAGACCAGGTTGCTCCAAGTCCCATCCAACTTGGCCTTGATTTCTGCCCAACACAGCAATGAAACCCCAATGGTGCATCCCAAGAGCAGATACAGCTATGCCACTGGGGAAATCAAAAAGCTTCCTCCTCTCCACCCTGTACAGGCTCCCATCAGCCTCTCCAAGCCCATGGGAGCAGCCATAGCCCAGAGCTGCTGGGCCTGCTGGGACATTCCCACTTACCACGCTCCCCATCCGGAGAAGCCGATCGCCTGCAGGACCGTGAGGAGGAACTGAGCCCCAAAGATGAAGAAAAAGGCCATGAAATTAAAGGAACTGTCTGACCTGTGGAGGAAGAAAGGAGGTCAGGGGGGCACTGGCACCTTGTGCTGCTCCACACCTATGTCTGACCCCAACACCACACTCAAACCCTCCACAGTGGTGACTCCAGAGGGTTCCCTCCATGGCTTTGTGCTGGGAGGCTTCTCCCCTTCCCTGGCAGTGAGAGCACACAGCTCCATGACTCAGCAGCACAGATTGTCTCCCAATAATCTGGCTCTTACAGTTGCCCTCCCCAAGGAATTGCACGTATGATGACACACAGGAGAGGCTGAGGGACACGAGTCTCCTACACAGAGAGTCTGAATCATTCTCTGACCGAATGTCAGCCCAGCCTGACACCTGCCCAGCTCTGCCCTGGCAAGGAGGCATGCAGGAGTCTGATGCTGGCAGGCAGAGCTTGTCCATACACTAGAAATGATCACTGAGCAGGAGAATTCCAGCTGGGAACGTCTCAGTGTCTGCCTGTCATCATGTTCCCAACCCATGGTAAATAATCCAGCACTGGGACATCACAGGAGGGAAAACAGCCATGAGAGAGGTGGGTGGTATCCTGAAAGCAGAGGCACACTTCCCATCTCTGCAGGTTCCCCATCCTCAGGATGTACAGGTGAGGTCCTTGAGTTTATGCAGGTACAAAAATTAGCGTGAAAATGACCCCAAGCAAGATGCTGACCAGAGACATTCACAGTCTCTGTCATGGGTGCACCTGGCACTGCCCTGCCCAAGTCTGGGCTCTGCCACAACACATCTTCATCCCATCAAACCAGCCACATCAGGCACATCTGAAGTTCCTCAAACTATCATTTTTAATGATACAAATGATTCTCATACTCTAAGGAACTCAAAGGGACAATGATTTATCTACAGATCTACAAAAAATGCTTTAGGTGCTTGTGAAGCAGTTTGGGACACAGGGGAGTTAAGAAAAGAGCTCCAATCACTGCCAGCTCCTGCTTAAACCCTGAAAGTATTTAAATGCTTATTATTTTAATTATTTTTATTATGCTAATGGTAGTTAGTTTTAGAATTCTAGCCCCTGATGCCTTGTGAAGAGATGAGGGAGGTGAGGCACGTTGAGAAGCCTCCAGCCAGACCCATGCTGCTCAGAGCTGCCCATGCTGGTCTGGTGCCTGTCACAGATGGTGGCTCTGGAAGATTTGTTATCCTTGAGTATCCTCACAATCCCACCCTTCAAATACCACCTCAGAGTACAGCATTGAGAAAGGAATACTTTAGGCAGGGCCTGCTGACAGTGGTGCCCGTCAGAATCCAATTAACAAGGATTAGGCTCGAGGCTGAGCCTTCAAACAGACTCTTGCAACTCCGACCTGAAGGGGCTGGAGGAGTCTTCATTTGAAAGGATCTGCAGGAATTAGTGGGGATACAGAGAAAAGGTGATTTCTCATCCAGCTTTCTGGTGCAGATTTGCTACAGCTTTTCCCTAGCACCAAAGCTCTGCAGCTAATTGAATTTGGGATGCAGTGGGATGAGGAAGGTTTTACAGAAGCATCCTCACAACACAGGGTGCCAGCACTGAAGGGTGGCCTCCTCCAGGACAAGCAGGGCTGATTTTGCCTCTGCAATCACCACTTGTGATCCCAACACTGGCCCTCCTCAGTGATTTCCAGCCCAGCTGCTCTCCCAGGGGATGATCCCTGGGCTCCCCACTCTGTCCCCTGGGGTTGAGTCTTTTTTTAACTGCAAGTCTCTGCACAGAGTAACCTCGGGGACCTCTCAGCATTCATTGCATAAACACATCCAAACAACATTCAAGGAATAATGAGAAACGGCCCTTGTGGAGCCCGGGGGAGGTCAGCAGGGAGGAGTAATTTTTCCCAGACTTTAGAATGGAAATTCCTCTTTGAACAGAGCTCCAGCACTTGGAGGCCCTGGGGCTTTCTGAGCTCAGGATGGGGACAAACTCCAGCCCCACAGGGCAAGAGTTCAGAGCTGGGATTTTCACGTCATTTGAAACTTTGAGACAAATCCAACCCTTCTCTTTCCAGCAGAAATGACCCTTCCCTGTACTCCATGATGCCACTGGTGATTTAACAGCATCCAGTGCCCAGTGCTGTGGGCACACAAAGCATCAGCTCAGAAGAGCATTTAAACAATTAATTTATCATGGGCTAGACAGGACCCACCTGTCAGCTCCCATTTCCATCAGCTGCTTTTGCTGTCATCCAAACCAGCTCATCACAGAGTCTGGTGAATAATCAAAATCCAGAGTATCCTACCAGGAACAGATTTACCTTCAGAAGGCAAACCCCTGACTGGTGTGTGGGGTGTGGTGGTGGCACTGGGCAGCCCCCTCCTTTCCCTGTGTCAGACTGGGAACTGCTCAGGACCCTCCTGGCTCTGCCAGGCTTTACACATTAATGTTTGAGTGATGCCTCGTGGTCCACAGCAAATGCAAATGATTATTAATTAAAGCAAAAATGTAGGATGGCTTTAAATATTTGTGGAGTTTCAGAAGGACTGACTCCAGGGAACTGCTTTTATCTAAAAAGCTAAGCAGACAAACTCTCAAGTAGCTGGAGACAGGAATCAGAAGAGTTCTCAAAAACTATTAATAGTCTTCCATCAAAATAAGCCTCAATGAAGCTTTACCAAATTAGTACCTATTTTAATGCTGCACTGAGATAAGGGTGCTGCTAAGTTGGAGCTATTTAGGTAAAATATGAATTTAACCCTCTTAGAAGTGCCAAACTTATGTGACCCTCACCTCCAATCTTATGGGACCCTCAGTCCTATATCTAGCATTTAGAAATAGCCATATTTTTCTTGATTTTGAAAGTAAACAAGACCTTCAGACATGAGGTGCTGAACCAGGGAAACAACCAGAGAATAATAATAATAACAATAATAACCAGGGAAACAACCAGAGAATAATAACAATAACAATAACAACCAGGGAAACTTCCAGAGGGAACTGCAGCAGCAGCACCTCCTGGGCTGGCACTCACCGAAAGGCTTTGTAGGCAGGTCGGAACCAGCAGATGTAAGCACAGGGGCTGAAGAGGATGAGCCAGAGGATGGCCAGGCCAAAGTTGGCCCCATAGCCTCCCGCAATCCACCAGGCCAGGCAGGCGATGAGGTTCACGGCCAGCGTGATGCAGTAAACTGGGGAGAGGGCACAGGAGAGAACGTGGGCTGGGGAACTTCCAGGATTTTGGGAGAAAAGGAAACAAAAGATAATGGCTGGAGCTGTGTGAGGGGGTTGGGATGGAGCTCAGGGAAAGGTGCTGGGCACTGCCCAGGCTCCCCAGGGAATGGTCCCAAGGCTGCCAGAGCTTCAGGGGTGTTTGGACCCCGCTCTCAGGTCAGAGGTGCTCATGGATTGTTGGGGTCTCCTGGTTAACACCAGGAGCTGGACTGATGGTCCTTGGGGACCCCTGCTAACTCAGGATAGCCCAGGACTCTGTGAAGCCCCCAGGGTTGCAGTGAGAAGGGTCCCTGGGGCAGCAGGGCAGCTGCTCTGAGCGAGGCACAGGCTCCTGTGTGACCTGGGGCTGGGAGCACAGGAACATCCAGCTCCAGAGGGATCCTGCAGCACAGGGACGAGGGAATCTTTTACAACCTGTCAAAGCATGGAGAGCTTTGGTAGCAACTGATGTGACCAATACAAGACTCAGGCCAGTGTTATTATGAATTATGAGCAAGGTCTAATTTCCATTTATAGCAAAACCCCTTTGTGAGAGGAGAGGGGGGTGACCCTAGCCCTGCCCCTGCCTCTGAATGACTCTGTGCTTCTGGGGCTGCCTCAGGAGCTCTCTCTGAGCCAGCTCAGTGCCCTGCAGGCTCTCTCTCTGCTTCCCTGGGCCTCTGAGGAAGCCTGGATATCAGCCTGGGGGCTTAGCAGTGCTGCCTTGAGCAAGGGGATAAACAAACTCCAATCAAGCTGAGAATATGGGACCACAGGGGTGGCTTAGAGGCCTTTTCACATCCCTGTTCCTGTCACTTGGATAAAAAGGAACAGTTGACAAAGGCCCCCAGGGCACAGCAGTGCTGCACTAGGTAGCAGTATATGAAGGGATGCTGCTCCCCATTTTCCTGGAGCTCACATCCCTAGAAAGGGGGGTCAGCCCCAAGCCAGGGGCTCCCACAGCTGTCCCTGCATCCCCCCAGGCTCTGCCAGGCTCAAAGAGGCCAATTTACCAGCTCCTGTTCTGGAAAACTGCTGGTGACTCTTCAAACCCTTTGTGGTAACCTGTATCAGCAGGCACAGAAAAGGAGAAGGTGGAAGGTCCAAGCACCAAAGGGCCTCCAGCAGAGCCTGGTGATGAACTCAAGGTGACACTCTGGACCTTGGCCTCAGCTATTCAGGCAAAATCAAACCCCTGAATTTCCCTTCACTGTGCCAAGGCAATGTGTCCTGCCCATGCCCCACTCCACTCCCTGCCATGGCTCTGCAGCTCATCTGCTCATCTCTGCCTTGGTCCTCCTGGGCACTGACCCACCTGCCTGCACACAGCCTGGGGCTCCTAAACATCTGCAAGGTTTTATGGTCACAAAATCATACTGACAACACAGTCAGGGGAACAAAACCTGCACCAGTTGCTGCTTCTGACTTACACATGGCCTGAGAGTAAAATAAAACATTGTTTTACTGCAAAGAAAATGTCTTCTGAGTAGCCAACAAAGCTTTGCACACAATGGTTTGGATGTCTCTTAATGTTGGGGGGAAGAATATTAGTTATTTAAATTAATTAATTCTATGTATTTAAAGCAACAGTTTGTAGATTCCCTATCCCTGGCAGTGCCCAAGGCCAGGCTGGACAGGGTTGGAGCACCTGGGACAGTGAAAGGTGTCCCTGCCATGGCAGGGGTGGCACTGGATGGGCTTTGAGGTCCTTCCAACCCAAAACATTCAGGGATTCCATGAATCAATGATATTTACATACCAATTAGCTGTACTTCTCCAAATATTCATTTTCAGAAGCTATTTATTCTCCAAAAGTTACTTATTTTAAAATGGCCAACAAAACAACACCAAGCCAGGGGCATCTGCAAAGTTTTAAGGACCTTTTGGCTCTCTCCCTGTGCCTCAGGTCAGTTTGTTCTCCAGCAGTGGGAGCTCTGGTACAACCTTCCCCAAACCTCCCTCCACCTTAATCCAGTGCTCACATCCAATTAAAGTAACGAGCAATCACCCCTCCAGCAATGATTTGTGTGTTTCTACTTTTCCAAACTGCCCTTTCCTTGTTTACCTTCTTCCCTTTATACATCTCTCTCCAACCCAAGCCAAAAAAAAATCAGGGAGACCCCCAAAGGAAGTGCACTGCAGATGGAAATGTGAAACTCCTGAGTGCAGGAGATGGAAATGTGAAACTCCTGGTGCAGATGGCAGCTCTCCTGGCCATGCCCAAATCCCTGGCTCTCCTCCAGCCTGCCATTAACTCGACTGAGGGACTCTTTGTTTTGGGAGAGGGGAGGACAAAGGAGGCTTTACAGCTTCCCCATCGCACCAGTGAGTCTGGAGGGACAGGCAGCTTCTTCAGGCAAGAAAATTACAGAGCTCATTGCAGCAGCTCCACATAACCAAAGAACAATGGAGCCATGGATTATGCCATTATTTATGCACACAAATCTCTCTCCTACACACATCCCGTGCATCTGGAATAAAAGCCACGCCACCAAATGCAGAGCTGGCAGCAAACAAGCTTTCCTTCAGTGAGAAGGGTAAAGAGGATGACAAGCATTTGGGGGGGAAAAAAAAGATAAGCAAGGCAAAAAGATTCTTAATCTTGCAAAGCATTCCCTGTGGTTTCCTAGGCCTGCCACACTGATTTCATTCCTTGCAGAAGAATGGTCAATTTTCATTCCTGGCTCCTCAATGGTGAGGCAAACAGGAGCCCAGGGCCAGGAGCTCTGCTCACACAGAGTATCAGCACATCACCAGCTGTGACAGGAGCAGCTCCCAACTCCAGCAGGATGTTTGGGGGGCTCTGGAGAGCTGAGGGAGAGCCAGCATGCAGCTAGAAGATACTGTTCCATTGGGAAGGGAAATGTGGGGATAAGAGGGAATTTTGGCCTTTCTAGAGTGAGGTGGGGAGCCAGGTGGCAGCAAATGGGTCACATTTATTTCGTCTAAAATTCTCCTATTCCTTTAGGGTTAGGGGAACTGGGAATTTCCTTAAGGCAGCTATTTTTGGGAGTTAAATAGGGTTTATAAAAAGGCTGGAGAGGGACTTGGGACAAGGGATGGAGGGACAGGATAAAGGGGAATGGCTCCCACTGCCAGAGGGCAGGGCTGGATGGGATCTTGGGAATCAGGAATTGTTCCCTGGCAGGGTGGGCAGGCCCTGGCACAGGGTGCCCAGAGCAGCTGGGGCTGCCCCTGGATCCCTGGCAGTGCCCAAGGCCAGGCTGGGCAGGGCTTGGAGCAGCCTGGGACAGTGGGAGGTGTCCCTGCCATGGCAGGGGTGGCACTGGATGGGATTTGAGGAGCCTTCCAGCCAAACCAGTCTGGAATTCTATGATCATTTGACATTAATAAAGATATCAAACATGGTCAGCTTTCTCCCTCAGATTTACTATTAGAATTTTCCAGCACTGACACCCTCCTTTCTTCAAGATTCCTCAAGGATTCAAGGCACAGCAGCTTAAAATTCAGGTATAAAGTTATATTATTTTAAGGGGGATCATTGCTCCTCATCAAAACTTTAAAGCACATTAGTCATTGAGATCTATGGGGTTTTACTACACAAATACCTTTTTCCAGCACAGGTGTTTTTATTCAACTTACAGATCCACACATGATAGATTCTCTTCACCAGGAACTGGTAATCGATGGGAATTTCATCAGCAAAATTCTGGTAGAAACATGGTTTCAGAGGGATGAACTTGGGGAGTGGTGGGAAGTTATTCACCTTTTCTGGAACACAGAACACAGATTTCAGCTGGGAGCAGAAATGTGTTATATCCTCCACACCTTCCCAACAGTGCTGCATGCTCATCCTCTCCCCAGAACACAAATATATATTGGTTTTCTTCCTCAGCAGTGGACAGGACATTTGTTCTACTACACACAAGGCTGAGAGAGAGGAATAGGAATGAGCTAATAAACATCACATGGATTTAACACCTTTACACATCAGTGTGAAGTTGTGTGAAAAGTGCTGGAAGAAAAAAAAAACAACTTTAAATAAGCTCCAGGATGAGCTTCCTCAGGAAGGGGGAGGTGTCAGCAACATCTGGGGGAAACAGCTGCACAGAGGTGTTCAGTTACAACCCTTCAGAAATCCACAGCAAGAGGAAAGAAAGGCTGGGGAATGTCCAGACAAGCAGATTTATCCTCAGCCACCAGCTCTGGGTAGGCAGGAGCATGTCCTGGCCATGGCTCAGGCCTTAGGACCTGCTGTAGCCTGGGACAATAAGGAAGGGTGCCTGAAGGCATCCCCAAAGTGGAATTCTATACCCTGGTATCATCCAGTTCATGGGAATAAGTCAGAGTTGGGAAGGAATTCCTGGAATTCCTGGCCCTGGCACAGGGTGCCCAGAGCAGCTGGGGCTGCCCCTGGATCCCTGGCAGTGCCCAAGGCCAGGCTGGACAGGGCTTGGAGCAGCCTGGGACAGTGGGAGGTGTCCCTGCCATGGCAGGGGTGGCACTGGATGGGCTTTGAGATCCCCTCCAACCCAAACCATTTCGTCATTCCATGATTCTGTGTCAGGGATGATCTTGTTTTGAAAACACACAAGATTTTTAATAGAAAAAGGGTACATTCAAGTTTTTCCTACAAGGTTAAGCCATAGGGAAAAAAAAAAGCAAAGAAAAAAAGAAAAAGCTTTGCATTCAGAGACAATAAATCAGCAAATGCTGCCAAAAGCTATATGGTGAAGAAAACTCTACCTTGGGAAGAATTTCTGTTTTAAAATCAAGTAATTAAATGCTTAAATCCTCTGCTGCTGTCAGCTCCCAGATTTGTCTGTGTGTGCCTGGATGTGTGCTCCTACATGTTTGGGAATGTTTGCTCTTGCCTTCCAGAGCTGATTAAAGTTTGATTCCAGGGCATTGTGACTAATTGTCTCTAGCCTCCTTCAGCTCCAGTAAACAGAATTAAAAACAACCAGAGGAGGAGATGAAGAATGTCCTGGGAAAACCTCCAAATGGCACAGGAGACAAGAGGAAATGTCTGAACAAGAACTGTCAGCACAAGAGTTCCCCTTCCCCTCCCATTATCTCCGGCTGAGGAGACATTTTGCAGGAGCAGCTCCTCAACTCTGTTTGAAGGTTGGCAGGGAAGAGCCTGGAGCTGCAGCCAGGCTTGAGGAAGGAAAAAGGCTTTCCCTCATGCATATTTTCACACAGAAAATATGGTGAGAACGCCCACTGGGAATACATCAGAAGTAGCTATGGAATAATGTCTGAAGTCACCAGCCCAATTTGACTTCTCCTGATAAAAACAAACATCAAGCCCCTCCTCATCCATCCCCCTCAAACCCACTTTACATTCATTGAGATGCCCTCCAAGCTGGTTTGAGTTACTGGTTAACACCACTGCCGACTCCATCCCGTGGACAGCTGATGGCCCACGGTGCTTTCAAAGTGCACAGGAATTTGGACTCCTCTGCATTAATTTTTTGTTTGCTGTAAACACCTAATGGGATTTCTCCTGCACAGTGTGTCCCTGCAGCCTAGAAAGGGATTTAACAATGCTGGATCAAGGGAAAGGGAGGGGACACAGCTTTTAAAGCTGAAAGGACAGGTCTCTAGGGAAGCCAGGAAGACCAAGATTAATCAAATGCAATAAAAGCAGATTCTCTATTTTTTTTCTGAGGGATGAGGAAACTTTTGTTCTGTCCCTCTTCAACAGCTGAAGCTGCAGATTGTTCCTTTGGTTCTGCTCTCTCCCATTTTCTGTCATGGGCAGCAGAGCTGCTGCCAGCTCCCACATGGTGGGGCCAAAACCAAGCAGCCACTGCAGTTTGTCATTTTTCAAGCTCATAAAATGGTCCAAACACCCCCAGGATTGTTTGCTAGGTACACAAAGCTGGGGATTACACCTCTTCTCTGCTGCTGCCCAGCTGCTGCCCACCTCCTCCCACCCAGAGACCCTGCAGTTGCCAGCTGTTCTGGGCTACTTCTGAGATTAGACAAAATAAATTACATTAAAATATCCCCTTTCATGTCTGACTGCAGAGCTTGGAGTGCTACAGTTCTCCCATCAAAGCTGGGATCAACACATCTGATCAGCAAATGCACCCCATGCTTTCAAAACCCAAACTGCATCACCCATGAGCAGCAGCTGGAGGCAAATTCCAGACTCCTTATTTTGAAAAAAGGTTGGAATTTTGTTACTAATTTCACTGCAAGCATAATTCAGATGGATGAATGTCAATAGCACAGCTAGGGACACTGTGGAAAGCCTTTGGAAAGAAGGAATTATTCTCATGTACTTTGTTTCTGAATCAATTCCACTCTCATAAAACTTTCAAGCAAGTCACAGCTGAACCTTTATCACCTGAGCAGAAACCTCAGGTGACAGAGCAGGAAAGTGAATGTGACCAAGGCAAGAGAAGTAGCTGAAGAGCTTTAGGGATCACCAAGGTCTTGGGAAGGGACACAGGTCACATTCCTGACCTGTTACAGCCACCACAGCATCATGAACAACTCTCTGAAACCACTCTCCCTGCTGGCTGCACCTGAGGTGCTCTTACCTGCCATTTCTAATACTTGTGTTCCCTGGTGAGGTTTCAGACAGAGCAATAGATCTGTTGGAGAAAGAAAATCAGGTCAGCACATGCCACAAAGCAGCACCCAGAGAACCTCCTGGAACTGGGAATGTTCCCAGTGTGTGACAAACACGAGCCCAGGGTTCCCACTCGTGTCCATCACCCAGAGGAGGAAGGCTGGAGCCTCCCAAAAAGGATCCTGATTTCTGCTTGTGCAGAGGAAGCTCTGTGTTCCAGATTGCAAGGCAAGATGTATTCTATTACCTAATCTGTAATCTGTAGGGCAGTTGTCTTTTGTTGTCACAGACATCTTTTATGAAAAATCTTTTCTTTAAGATTTTTCCTCCTGAGAAGCTGAGAGGCCTCAGAAATGAAATGTAAACAATGATTATCTGCTGCTGTGGAATGCAACAGGTGGATCTGTGATTGGTCTCATGCAGTTGTTTCTAATTAATGGCCAATCACAGTCAGCTGGTTCAGACTCTCTGACTGAGACAAGCTTTTGTTATCATTCTTTCTTTTGCTATTCTTAGTTAGCTTTCTGATGAAATGGTTTTTTTCTATTTTTAGTATAGTTTTAATATAATATATATCATAAAATAATAAATCAAGCCTTCTGAAACATGGAGTCCTCAGATCCCTGCGAACACCGTCACATTTTGTCAAGTGGGCAGTTTTCCTTATCTCTCTCTGAGTGATCACAATCACTCCTCCCTCTGGGGAGACATCTGCTTATAAGAGGCCATTGAATGTCCCTGCATGGCTGATAAGAACTATAACATCCCACTGGGAGATGTGAGCCCAGAGGAAGGAGCCAAGCATTCCCACCTGGATATAATCTGGAGATTCTGGAACACCTGCACAGCTTCTCCACTGGATTCCCCAGAGGAACAGCAGCTGCCTCTTCCCCTGGATCTTCAGAGGAAGAGACTGCACCCTTCTACAGGATCCCTGCTCCAGCAGACCCACCCCTGACACTGCAGGAGGGCTGCAGCCACAATTCCAATGGGACTGCTGCCAACACCCTGACCCACAGGGTGTCAGGTTGTGTTCTGACTCTGGCAGTGTTGTTTTAGTGTACTGCATTGTTTATTTTATCTTTTTATTTTCTTCCCTATTAAAGAACTGTTATTTCCTGCTCCCATATTTTTGCCTGAGAGCCCCTCCATTTAAAATTTACAGCAATTCAGAAGGGTGGGGAGGGTTTACATTCTCCATTTCAGGGGAGGCTCCTGCCTTCCTTAGCAGGCACCTGGCTTTCCAAACCGAGACACTCTGGCAGCACCTCATTCAGGCACTGGGAAGGTTTGTATCATCCAGCAGCAAACACAAGTGCCCCTGGCACCCCCTGGCAAAGGCTGAGGATGCTCAGGGAGCCCCTGCCAGAACACCTGCAGCTCCCAGGGTAGGCACACAGGTCAGGGTGGGACCCAGCAGAGCCCATACATTGGAAAAGAAATGTGCAGAGCTCACCAGACTTAATGCCTCATTTAGGTGCTGAGATGATTTGTTGGCTCCTGGCTCTCTGTGGTGCTTCCCAACTCCTGGAACAAACAGATAATCCCTGTTAGCTGGGCACTAAATTCCTGCTCAACAAAAAATAATCAGCTGGAACCAAACCCAACACCCCTTGTTATTTTAGAAATTCTGCACAAATGCAGATTCATTCTTCCTGTTACCACACTGAGTGTGGCTGTAGCTCTGGCAGAAGCCAATCCTGGGAAGTTTACCCAGCATGAGCTGTGTTGCTGATTTTGGCAGAGCTGATCCCACAGATGAAATACACAGAGAGGTCTTTGCTGAGTTCTAATCCCACCCCTTCTTCCTGAAGGATAAAAACACGATGGGTCCCTACCTGCAAATCCCAGAATGGAAACTGAGAACACACAAACCAACCCTGCAAACCAGCACTGTGGAGTCTGACAGAAATTAAGGCAGTCTAGACTAAAATCTGCCCCTAAAGACACCGACAGCAGCTGCAGCAGCAGGGGGGTCAGATCAGCCACACTGTACCCAAATCCCTCAGGATTTACAGCAGCTGGTTCTGCTGCACCTCAGTGCTGTCCTCAGGTAAGGTCTGGAGGCTGCAGAGTTTTTGCAATTTTGCACTGGGACTGCTGTTTCCTTGGGCTGCTTTTGCTTTTTTTTTTTCATTTGAGCCACTCTAACCCAGCCAGTGGAGACAACAGCACTTGGGGCTGTACCAGCAGCCTGCTCTTCCTCTGCAGAGATGTACAAGGTTAAATATGTTTGCACAGAGGAGAACATATTATTTTCCTGGACCGGTCTCTAGAAAGCCCCAGTGTGTGGACAGGAGGCTCTGTCCCCATCCCTGCCACAGCTCAGGCCTCAGGGCTGTCCCTCAACACCAACACTGCCCAACAGCATTTTGTAACTGCTGGTTTGGAAATGGGAGCCTTTTGCTTTGCTATTTTCAGATGTGTGAATGGAAAACAAAGGATGAAGATGGTTAAGAACACCATTAAAACTTCACCCCACCCTCCTGCAGCTGCTCCCAGTTGAGATCTGGGAATTTCAGGGGGAGAACAAATGGCCCATGAACACCAGCTACACTGAAGCACTAAGAGAGAGAAATCCTTTACTGAAGAATGAGCCTGCAAATAATCCTCTTCTTCTTCTTCAGAGGATTATTTTGTAACTGCACTTCAGTGTTGGTGTCCTACAGCTGCAGAGAGGTGTTTGTCCACTGGAAAAAGAATCAGAAGGAAAGAACTGAGGGGGACATTCCTGGCTTGACAGACCAGACAATTGGTTTCCTGCAATGGCCAAACAATCGTTTTCCTGTGCCCTCCTCTCAAGGAGACCTGTGGTGCTGTGGAGAAGTTTTAACTCAAATAAATAAATAAAACCTCCAGATAAAGCAGCAATCTGGTGATGCACCCTCTTCCATAGAAAGATGTGGTTTGGACCCACAAAGCAGCATTAAGAACAATTCCTTCAGCAAGGTTAAGCACACATGGCCATGTTCTACACTGAGTAATCCCTTCCTGAGATGTGCTGACCTTTCCAGCTCCTGGTAAAAGGAAAGAGAGCTTCTTCCCAAGAATTTCTTCCCAATATCCAATCTAACCCTGCCTTCTGTCAGTTTGAAGCCATTCCTCATTGTCCCTTCACTACACCCTCCTATAAACAGTCCCTCTCCGACATGTCAATCAGATCTCTATTCACCTGGGTATTTTCAGTTTAATTGGGAATAGGTGAAGTCCAAAACCCTGCACCCACTGCAGAGATTTTCCTCATCTATAACCTACTGCTTATGGAGGGAGGAAAATCCCACACATGCTAAGGAAACTCTGGTGTGAAGTGAACTTCCTTTTTCCACTGTGCTCATCCATGGTCAATGAATAACTCTGAAGTTCGCAGTCCAATGCACATGACTCAGGAGTCCACTGGAGACACTTGGAGCTTTTCTTCACCAGGATCTCACAGACAAAATGCCCTGTGTCAGGTCCAGGGACACCACTTCCCTCTCAAACCAAGACACAAACACAGGCAGTGCTGTTTTTCCAGGCAGACAGCAACACTTTGAATGTGACTGCAGTGTGAAACACTGCACCACCTCAGACTAGGGAAAATTTTGTGAAGGAATTCCTGTGGGAATCTGCTTTGAGGCACATTTTGAGTACCACAGAATCCTGGAATATCCTGAGCTGGAAGGGACCCACAGGGATGATGACCCTGTCCCTGCACAGCCACCCCAACAACCCCACCCTGACACCCCTGAGAGCCTGGATGTGGCACTGGGTGCCAGGGTTCAGTTGAGGTGTTGGGGCTGGGTTGGACTCTATGAGCTTGGAGGTCTCTTCCAACCCAGTGATTCTGTGAATTCTGTGATTCTGTGTCCAAACACTCCTGGAGCTCTGGGAACCTTGGGGCCAGGACCGTTCCCTGGGGAGCCTGGGCAGTGCCCAGCAGCCTCGGGGGGCAGAACCTTGCCCTGAGCTCCATGCCAAGGCCTGGCCCAGCTCCAGCCCTTGCTGGGCTCCTGTCCCTGTCCCAGAGCAGAGCTCAGCCCCTGCCCCTGTGCCTGCCCTGGGGAGGAGCTGCAGCCCCCGAGGAGCCTCCCCTCAGTCTCCTGGGCTGCAGCTGAACCAGCCAAGTGCCCTCAGCTGCTCCTCAG
>NW_005054441.1:360410-360598 GCF_000277835.1 Geospiza fortis
ATTCCTGCTACTGCAAACGCTACTCCTCAGTCCCCTGCTTTATTCTGCCCACACCAAGTAGTTTTTAAAAGTTTGTTATTTCTCCCTGCTGTTTTCTCCACTATCACAGAAAGGTGGCACAGAACAAGCAAAGGCCAGGCCAGAAGAGGAGCAGTGACAGGGAGGTGGCAGAGCTGGATTCATTCCTG
>NW_005054441.1:360608-362655 GCF_000277835.1 Geospiza fortis
CTGCTTTGCCATAAACCCACCAAGTGACCTGGAGCACGTCCCCAAGACCAGATTCACAGGACACTGTCTCCTCTCCTGCCCTGAAGATGTCCCAGCCAATCTCAGAAGAGCCCAATATCCCAAGCTTTTCATCCAAGAGATCCCCCAGTTTCTAAGTCCTTGCTTTAAGATATTTTCTGTACTGCCTTTGTATTTTCATTCAGATTTGATGACTCTGCTCTCAGGAAACAAGGGACAGGACAAGAGGAGATGGCCTCAAGTTGTGCCAGGGCAGGCTCAGGTTGGACATCAGGAGGAATTTCTCCATGGAAAGGGTGGTCAGGGGGGGCAGGGGCTGCCCAGGGAGGTTTGGAGTCCCCATCCCTGGAGGTGGCAGAGGAAGGAGAGTGCAGTGGGCTGGGGACAAGGGGGGGATGGGGCACAGGATGGACTCTATGACCTTGGAGGTCTTTTCAATCTTTGAGGACTTTGTGATGCAGCAAGACCAAGAGCTTCCACACAATCCTGACTCTAGGGTTTAGGAACTTCCACACAATTCTGACTCCAGGATACAGGAGCTTCCACACAATCCTGTACTCCAGGGTACAGGAGCTTCCACACAAATCTGACTCCAGGGTCTCACCCAGAGCCCTTTCCCAAAGGCACACAGAGGGGCAGGACCCCAGCACAGAGCAGAACTGCCCACACTCCCTCATCAGCAGGGATTTAATTATGGGAACATGAGCAGAATGAGGAACCTGGGCACAACACACAATCCTGACAGTGGTTCAAGCTGAGCCTTTGGGGAGGACCATCAGCCTACCAGGCTTTCAGACCCCACCCTGAGCCAGCAGACCCCAGACCTTTGAGAGGAGCCTAAAAGGAACGAGACCCCCCAGAGGGATCCTGGAGATGTGGGTTTGAAATCACCCAGCTCAGCAGAGAATCAGTGCAGCCTCTGCTGCTCCCAACACAAGCAAACACCTTTCTCATGATCTCTCCAGGTGAATTTAAAGAGAAAATGGTGGCTCTGCACTGGTTTCAAGACAAAAGGCTGGGTTTGAGCCTCTTCCAGATGCCCAGCTCTCACCAGGAACTTCCCAGGCGGCCCAAGGCAGCAGCAGCCACTCCAAAACAATCAGCTCAGCACTATAAACCCCAAGCTGACACAGCCTGGCTTTGGCAGTGCTTCCCCTCCCTGACACACCCCCAGCCCTCCCAGGGTGGGACACTGTCCCTGCAGTGACACAATCAACCAAAAAATAACTCCAAAAGCCACCCAGCACAACCAGGGAGAATGGGGAAACTGTATGGCAGCAGTGCCCTGAGAAAAGGAGCAGGGGACAGTGAAGTAACAAGGGTTATCCCCCTCCCACATCATTCCAGGAGGTTTGTGGGGACTCCTGGCTATACAGGGGCTTCTGCTGCCCCATCTCCCCCCATCCTGGAGCTGGGGGCACAGCAGATGTGGGAGCAATTCCCCTCAGGGCTCCCCCAGCCTGTTTACACAGCCCTGTGCTGCCTCAGCGGGTGGGCAGGAGCCTTAATTTGCCTATGTAAAACCCAGAGCTGACAAACATTGATTTTGGTACAACCACATCCAGAAGTGAAGCGTGGCTGCTCAGGAACAGAAGCTCAGATGGCTCAAGAAGACAGAAAGCACAAAAACACCCGTGCTTAGGACACCAGCCTGTTCCACCCCTTGTCACCTGCTCAGACTGGCCTCACACAGAAGAATTGGACTGCAGACAGCAGCAAAAATATTAATTAGCCCAGAACAACTGAAATGCAGATAAATCAATCCACCAATTGCATAATTTCGAACCCACTGCTCTCTTCATCACAGAGTTTCTTCAGAGAGTTACAAAACGCTGAGACCAGACATTAGAAGGGGAAATCAAAAGGGGAAATAAAACTACGATATGCAGGTGCTGTCTATCGAGGGCAACACACAAATCTGCGGTACCCGAACCACACAGAGCAGCGAGGTTCACCCTCAGAACCCCTGGAGGAGTCACGAACCTCCCCGGCGGGAGCGGGGCCGTGTGTCCCCCTTCCCCGCTGTGTC
>NW_005054441.1:363487-366297 GCF_000277835.1 Geospiza fortis
GGGGTGGACAGGGGTGGGAGCCGCCTGGGACAGTGGGAGGTGTCCCTGCCATGGCAGGGGTGGCACTGGATGGGCTTTGAGGTATCTCACAACCCAAACCTTTCTGGGATTCTCTGAACACGTAAAACTCAAGATATTTTGCCCCAAATATTGCAAGATGAAGAAAAGCAGCACCACCCAAGCAAGAGGCCTCTCATGAGGAGCCCTGAGAGCCACCCCAGGAGCAGGGCAGAGGTGTTGGTCCCACACCCACCACGATCACCAGCCGGTCCATCAGGTGGTCCAGCTTGGTTTTCTTCCTCTTGATCTTCCCAGAGTTCCTCATGATTTTGGAATCAAACCCTGGGCAGGAAACATTTCCAAAGTAAAAATGCAAGTCCCCAGAAGGTCAGTGAGGCTGCTTCCCTCCATGGTGACACCTGCCCTCCCCTGAGGAGACCCTCCCTCCATCGGTGTCCATGGAGCCGTGGCTGGCGGGTCCAAAACGTGATGCTCACAGCAGCTCTCAGCCCTCCCTCTCCCCACAGCTCCCCGTGGCCTGAGCTGGTGGGCTGGATCTGGGATGAGTGGAAGTGCCCAAGGCCAGGCTGGACAGGGCTTGGAGCACCTGGGACAGTGGGAGGTGTCCCTGCCATGGCAGGGGTGGCACTGGGTGGGCTTTGAGATCCCTCCCAACCCAAACCAGTCTGGGATTCTCTGAACATTTGACATTAATAAAGATATCAAACATGGTCTGCTTTCTCCCTCAGATTTACTATTAGACTTTTCCAGCACTGAAACCCTCCTTTCTTCAAGATCCTTCAAGGATTCAAGTCACAGCAGCTTAAAATTCAGTTATAAAGTTATGTTAGATGACCTTTAAGGTCCCTTCCTGTGAAAAATGCATATTTTATGATTGGCTTTTCACAAATATTAAGATGAATATTATATGCGTTGTGTTAGAAAGTGATGCTGTATTAATTCTCTTAAGTAGTGTGTTAAATATAGTTTTAGGTTATAACAAAATGTTAAAATAGAAACTTTGCTATGTAGATACTTTTTTTTTCTAAAGAAAGGACTCGCACTGAGACAGGACACCTGAATCTTTCAGAGAAAGAGAATTTATTGCCCCATTATCAGGAGAAACGAACTTCTTCCTGCCTTGCTCAGCCATGATGATCCCATTAGGATTCAGAGGAAGAAGTTGACGATGACCAGACAGAATCCTGTGTTTGAATGGAATTTATGCATCATGTATGAAGTGTATGAATATGCAACAGGTTATTGTTTTTAAGGGTTAATCCTCTGTTAATCTGTGTCCTTTTTCAGGCTTATGCTGCCCAGAAAAGGTACCCAGACACCCATAACTCTTTGTTTCTATTGTCTCATATTGTCCTAATTCAAATTGTCCAAATTGTTGTTACTCTAATTCCATTACTATTTTTATGACCATTTTATTACTATTAAACTTTTAAAATTTTAAAAACAAGTGATTGGCGTTTTCCACACTTCCTACCCAAACCATTCTGGGATTCTGGTACAGCTTGGTCCCAAGAGCACAGAAGAAATTAAAATTTTTCCAATTCAAGACCTTGAAGATTCATCTTCAGTCTCACTCTTTGCTAAAATTTAAAAACACTATTCCCAACAATATTAACATTATTGTTTGTGGGCTTTTTTACTTTACTTTTTTTAAAATTTTTTTTTTTTTTACTTTTTTTTACTTCATAAAACAGACTTTATTTTCTTCCTGTAAATTTTGTGCAATATACATCTATATATCCAGAGCATGCACCTCACTAAAAAGATTGTCATCCATACATCCATACACTACATTAATTTTTGTTTAGTGTTGTTTAATGTTAATAATGAAAAATTCCAACAACAGTTTTGTCCTTAAATTAGTATTTCTTCCTCCCCTGCTCTCCCTTCCTAAGCTGCCTGGTTTAAAAAAGGAATTTTCTTTTGTTTATTTAATTCTTTTTTCTGGTTCCAGCCTGAACACTTCTAGAGCTCCTTAAGTCCTTTTTTTCACCACATTAGACTCCTTAATATAGCAGGGATCCCTCTGCAAGCTCTCAGCTCTGCAAATCCTATTAATTCGGGTGTGTAAAACCCCAGCTGGACTTTAAAAGACATTTCCAGGCGCTGGGGCCGTGCTGTCTGTCACTGCCAGCTCCAGGGGGCGGGTCAGGATCATCCCTGTGCAAACTTGCCCCAAAATTTCCCCAAACCCCACTGAGCTGCCCTGAAATCCACCCGGATGCTCGACACGCAGGGAGGATTTTGGGTGTGAACCAGCAGAGGTCACTCGGCCCCAGTAAATCCAGTGCTGGACCAGTAAAACAGGGAGATCCCGTCCCTCCTGACCCCAGACTTCAGCTCTGGAGCCTCCTTGGCAATTCCCAGCTTCTCCCTTGGAGCTATTTTCCCTAAACATTTTTTTTTTGTTTAAAGCCATGCTTTAATTTATTATTTTATTTTCTCGAAATACACCAAAGAAATAGGATTTTTTTTTTTTGAGGGAGGAAAAAAAAGACAAATATTTTTAAAATGAAAGCCAAAATGTCAGTGTGCAGCAATCCAAGGGTCTGGAGCTCCCACATGGATTTCTCACATGGAGCTATTTTCCCTAAACATTTTTTTTTTGTTTAAAGCCATGCTTTAATTTATTATTTTATTTTCTCGAAATACACCAAAGAAATAGGATTTTTTTTTTTTGAGGGAGGAAAAAAAAGACAAATATTTTTAAAATGAAAGCCAAAATGTCAGTGTGCAGCAATCCAAGGGTCTGGAGCTCCCACATGGATTTCTCACATATATATATTATA
>NW_005054441.1:366403-372221 GCF_000277835.1 Geospiza fortis
ATATTATATTATATTATATTATATATTGTGTTTTTATATGTATATATATTCCCTGGACACCTCAGGGAGCCCCCAAAGTGGGTGATGGCCTTTCCCAGCACCTCCCCAAGCTGTGCTCTGCTTTGCCCAGGGTTTATCCTGCAATATCTGAGCCCCAGATGGGTGGGAAGGAGGAGGAGGAGGAGGAGGAGGAGGAGCTGTGTTGTCCCCTGGGAATGGCCCAGGGCAGCACTGGGAGCTGGCATTGCCTGACCCTGCTGCTCCAGGGATTCTTTTTGTAATTTCCACCTTCTCCACAGCTCCTGGCCTGCCCAGCTGTGTGCTGGGGGACCCAGCTCTGATCTGCAGGGCAGCAGGGAATGGACACTCAGGTGAGATCACAGGGGAAGCAGAAGGAAAGGAGGATGTGTCTTCACATCCAGTGGTCCCTTTGCCTTGAGTGCACTCAGAGCAGAGACTCAAAGAGTCCTGGAATATCCTGAGCTGGAAGGGACCCTCAGGGATCATCAATCCAGCCCTGTCCCTGCACAGCCACCCCAAACCCCCACCCTGAGCACCCCTGAGAGCTCTGTCAGTGAGGGGCTGGGAACACAAACCCTGTGAGGAACAGCTGAGGGAGCTGGGGGTGCTCAGCCTGGAGAAAAGGAGACTCAGGGCTGCCCTCATCACTCTCTGCAGCTCCTGAAAGGTGCCTGTGCTCAGCTGGGGCTGGGCTCTTTCTCCAGTGATCATTCTTTCAGTTTTTCATGGAAAGGGTGATGAAGTTCTGCAATAGCTGCCCGGGGAGGTGCTGCAGTCCCCATCCCTGGGTGTGTTTAACAAAGCCTGGATGTGGCACTGGGTGCCAGGGTTCAGTTGAGCTGTTGGGGTTGGGTTGGACTTGATGAGCTTGGAGGTCTCTTCCAACCCAGGGATTCTGGAATTCTGTGAATTCTGTGTCCAAACGCTCCTGGAGCTCTGGCAGCCTTGGCACCATTCCCTGGGGAGCCTGGGCAGTGCCCAGCAGCCTCGGGGGGCAGAACCTTGCCCTGAGCTCCATGCCAAGGCCTGGCCCAGCTCCAGCCCTTGCTGGGCTCCTGTCCCTGTCCCAGAGCAGAGATTAGTGCCTGGCATCCTTGTTAAATCCAGGACATCCGTGAACATCCATGTATAATGCCCTGGTATATCTGAGGTGTTCTTTCCATCCTAGGACTGGGAACTGTTTGAAAATGACTCCCAAATGCTCCTTGGCTGTCCTTGACTCCTCCCCACAGATGCACCATCTCCCCAAACCTCCTGTCTCCACTCTCCTGCCCCAAAATATGTCCCTGGCACTGCCAGGTGCAGTCCCTGTCCCTCAGCTTTGCTGTGCATTAAGTGAAGCAGGAACACCTCCCAGTGCCTGAAATTTGCCTTTATGTCCAAATCCTAAACAGGATGGATGGGATCTTGGGCAGGAATTGTTCCCTGGCAGGGTGGGCAGGCCCTGGCACAGGTGCCCAGAGCAGCTGGGGCTGCCCCTGGATCCCTGGCAGTGCCCAAGGCCAGGCTGGACAGGGCTTGGAGCACCTGGGACAGTGGGAGGTGTCCCTGCCATGGCAGGGGGTGGCACTGGATGGGATTTGAGGCCCCTTCCAACCAAACCAAACTGGGATTCTGGTACAGCTCAGTCTTTAACTCATGGAAGAAATTAAAGCATTTTAACCCATGGAAATTCAATCTTCTTAACCCCTAGAGGAAATTAAAGCTTTTCCCGTCACTTTGAGGGATTCACTTCCACTCTCCCTCTTTCCTAAAATTTAAAATCATTATTTCCAACATTATCTGTTTATATTTTTTTTAACCTTATGAAACAGACTTTATTGTTCTTCCTGTAAATTTTGTGCAATATACATTTATGTACCTATAGAACACACCTCAGTAAAAAGGTTGTCATCCATACATTATATTACTTTTTATTTAATGTTATGAAAAATTCCAACAACAGTTTTTGTCCTTAAATAAACGTTTCTCCCTCCCCTGCCCTCCCTTCCTAAGCTGACTGGTCTGAAAGAGGAAATTTTATTTAGTTATTTTCTTTTCTTTAAAAAAATAGAAATTACAATCTTACAAGACAAGAACATTCAATGAGAACAGAAGCATTTTCCTAAATCTAAAAAGTAAAACATTTCCATAAAACCTGTTGGTATCTACAGGTAGGTAATGTGTGGAGGGGTGGTAAATGGAAAGAAAAGGTTTTCCATTTCTTCCTTTCATTCATAGAGATAAAAAATAACATAAAGCCGACCAAAACTTTATATATTTTTCTCTTTTGCACCAACATTCACAAGAATATATATTATATATATTTTTGATCCATCTTTATACACAGTGTGAGGGTTCTGTGGGTGGAAATGGACACTCAGCTACACTGCCAGAGCAGACAGACAAACACTAAATTAATCTTGGTCTGGAAAGGAGCCACAGCTGGCGGCCCAGGGCTGTTGGAAAGGAACATCCCATGTTGGGATGGCAATATCTCTGGAGAACCAGAGCCACGGGGGGCTCAGGGCTCCTGGGCCCCCTCCCCACTGGCCACAGGGGAGAGGGAAATCTCCATTTTTTGGGCATTTCTGCCCAAGTTTTGTCATTTCCCTGTGAGCTCCGAGCTCTGGGTGGCCCAGCAGGGGTGAGGAACCTTGGCACAGCCCTGGCAAGCCCCAAGCAGGGGCTGCCATCCCTTTCCACCCCCTGCCATCCCTTTCCACCCCTTGCCATCCCTTTCCAAGCGTGGCACCCACCCCAGGCCAGGAATCACCGAATCGACACCAAATCACTTTATCCCCTCCCAAAAAATCATCGAATCAAGTCGGTTCCTCTGAAGAGAACTGAAAAGTGCAGGTTCCTGCAGTTTGGCAGGTCGAGTTACACGTGTTTAATACTTCCAGTCTTCCCTAGGTTCCCACGGTGGGGGGCTCTTATTGCTCAGAATAATCCAGAATCTCTCCCCACGGGCTCTGATGTTCCCAATTTAAGGTGCTTTCCTGGGTTCTTTGCCGGATGAAATGAACTCGGTGGCGTTCACCATTGCTGTGTGTTGGGTTGGCTGACGAATACTGAGGGCAAAAAGAAGGGTGTGTGCTTTTTTTTTTTTTTTTTAAATTTCTGTTTTTTCCCCAAACGTTCCCAAACCCCCACGGGCTGTTCCCTCCGAGCTCAGTCACGTTCTGGGGCTGCTTTTCCCGGGAAGTGAACGGCGCTGTCGGAAATGATGCTTCCAAAAAAACCAAAAAAAAGGCACAACCCTCTGGACACAAAAGGCAGTACTGACTTCTCTCTTCTGTCCAAGCTTTGGAGAGGGCAGGAGAGGAGCCGGGCACATCCCCACGCCGTGGACGCTGCGCTGGGCAGTGGCGCATTGGCACTGGACGTTGCGTGGGGCCGTGGGAGGGCTGGCAGCCTTTTCCCAGAGACCTGGCTCCAACAGAGAGGGAGCCGAGGCTGGCAGGCTCCAATCTGCTCCCAGAAGCTGTTGGGATGTGGTCAGCAAAGCCATGGGAGTTTGCTGGTGGGATGTGGTCAGCAAAGCCACGCGGCGGCTGCCGGGGAGGAGCGCGCTCCCAAATTCCCTCTGCCTTGGAGCCGAGCAGAAATCCCATGGGAGAGTCTTCCCTCGTCAAGGTTGGTCCATGGTCTTCCCTAGGAGGTGTTTTGACAAAAGCAGGAATATCCCTCACGTTGCTAGGAAAGCTGCTGGTTTGGTTTGAAGGGTGCAGTTGTGGATCCAAAGGTTTTGGCTCCCGCTCGGGGATGGTCCGAGCTGCCCGAGGATGGGGTTGGGTGCACGAGGAATCAGCACAAAGCAGGAAAGGAGCTTGGGGTTTTAGCCCTTTGTCAGCAGAAGCTGGGGCTGCCTCGGAGCAGGTTTTTCCCTTGTAGTTTTTTGGCATTTGCTGCAGCGGGAGCAGGAGCAGGGATGGAAAAATCCATCTGCAGAGCCACAGAGTCTCTCAAGCATCCCCTGCTGCCGTGGCCTAGAACAGCATCATCCCACCAATCCTTCCTTCATCCCCTTCTGAGCCTCCCAAAAGGAGCAGCAGGTCCCAAACACCCCATTCCTTCCAGCCAGCCTTATTCTCAAAGGGAATAAGGACCTTTCACTTCCCCTTGGCTCCAACAGGCAGTTTCTCCCCCTAAAAAGCTCCTAAATCCTGCTAATTCAAGAGAAACTCCCAAAAGAACAGTTCTAGGGAGCTCATTGAGGGGAAAGCCTGGGTCCAACTCAACCTGCAGCCACACCTGGGCTCCTGTGTGTGGTGTGGGAAAGGGGACCCTGGGAATGGGATGGAGAAAGGGTCACAAACCCTGCTCTGGGTGCTCAGCCATGGGGCAGTTTTAACGGGATTGATAAGAGAACTACACACAACAGCAGCACCCAGAGAGCAGCTGCTGCTGCGGCCACCACGGGGACAGGGACAGCCCTGGAGCCCCTCCAGTGCCACGGGTGCCTCTGGGGTGGGATGGCCAGGATTTGGGCTCTGGCTGAAGTCCCACGGGCCTGGAAAAGCTTTTGGGATGCACAGAGGTGGCACGAGGCAAGTGAACCTGCTGCACCAGCTCCACAAAGTCGGGTGGTCGCCCAGCTGGAAAAGGAGCTGGCTGGGAATTTGGGAAAATGCTGTGATGGAGGGCATGGAGACCCCGCAAAACTCTTCCCCTGCTGCACTGAGCATCTTTTCCCTCAAAGCAGCTTCTCCCACAGGAAAATCCTGTGCTGGATCCCCCACCAGCCACAGCCAGACCTGGCCAAGCTCCCAGGGTCCTGGTGCACCGGTGGGAGATGAAATAAAGCAAAGGCTCTGTCCCTTCCCTCTCCTCAGCTGCAGCCCCAACCCGACCCAGCCGAGTCAGCATCGCCCCTTCTTTATCCCATGCCTGATGTTCGGGTTAAAAAAACCACAATAAAATAAAAATAATAATTAAAAAAAACAAAGAAATAAAAATGGGAGGTGGAGAGTGCAGCCGGGACAGCGGGAAGGGCACTCCCTCCTCCCGTGTCACCAGGAGCAGCCTGTCCCTCGCCACTGCCAGGAGCATCTCCTCTCCCAAGCAGAGATTTCACATTCATTTCACTGGTATGGCAAAGTCCGTTTGCTTTTTCCTTCAAGGTGCTTTACATTCAAGAGCTATTGCAATCCACAGCGAGGAGACGGGGCCAGGGAGGCACCGCAGCCTCCCCGCGGGTTCTCTTGCCTTTGATTACTTGATTTAAATAAATTGCCCCAAACCTCTGAAGTGCAGTTTGTCTCCAAATTTTGGGGAACTCCAAGGGGGCCGCTGGCTCCTGGCCTTAGCTCTCCCGGGGGTCGCTGTACTGAAGCTCAGAGTTGAAAACCTCCTTGTAGAGGGGGGGGAAGTTCATGGCAGTCTCCGGGTGCAGGAGACGGAAAAATTCCAGCTTGTCCAAGTGCAGGTTGCAAATGGTCTTCATCAAGGGCAGCTTGGAAACCAACTGCAGTGAGAGAAGGAGCTGGTGACCCCTGGGATGCTGGGTGTGGTGGCCCTGATGCTGCTGTTCCCCCTCCCTTGGGGACAAGCAGGGGGGTTTGGGGACCACTTGGTGCCCCCTGCACTGCTGTTCCCCCTTCCCTGGGCACAGGGGATGGGTTTGGGGATCAAACTTGGCACTGGGGCACCAGCAGACTGCCCACCTTTGGACAGCCTGGCAGCAACCTGGCCTCACCCCAAACCCTCATCTTTCCACAGTGTGGGCTCCTCCCCACCCCAGCTCTGTGCAGGTCAAAGCATTCCCAAAATGGCTCTTTTTCCTAAAAAAAAAACCAATTTCCTGGTGCACTGC
>NW_005054441.1:372231-376753 GCF_000277835.1 Geospiza fortis
GCAGCTCTGCCTGCACCACAAGGGAGATTCACAACCCTTGGAAGGAAAAATTCTTCTCCTCCTCTGACAGGTTTGGGGTCTCTCTTTCCAAAATGTGTGTGGCTCATGAGCTCTGGCCCAGCCACATCCCCCAGCTCAGACAGCCCCTGCTCCCCTGGCTGGGTTTGCTGTGCCCCTACCTTCGAGAGCTTGTCCTCAGCGGAGTGTTTCTTCTGGATCTCGTGCTGCAGGGCCACGTAGATCTTGTCCTGGAGCTTCTGCACCTTCTTGGACTCAGTCAGCCACGGGCGGTCTGAGGGAGAGGAAGGACAGGGTGAGCACTTATGGATGAGGTTCTTTTCTGACTTAGAGATGGGGCAATGGAGAGGTGTTTTAAGAAATTTTATTTTATTTTTAGTCAATATCATAGATGCATAATATCATATCATATCATATCATATCATATCATGTCATACAATATAATGTCATACAATATAATACAATAATATAGGTTTTAAATATAATATATGTTTAACTTATAACATATAATATATGCTATAAATCATGCTATCACAATTAGAAGCTAACTATTAGAACACAATCACTATTAGAGGCTAATCCATTTCCCACAACCACAGGGCCAGAGCCACCACAGGGTCTCTCGCAGGCACTGGGCAGTGATCCCTGCCTCTTTTAACCCTTCCTGCTCTCCAGGATGGTTTTGGGGACACTTGGCTCCTCTCTCAGCTCCCCACCCACCACGGGTGACATGGTTCCTCTTCCCACCAAGGAATGACAGATGCATTTTCCCCACCTTCAGATGCATTTTCCCCCCAAGTTCCTTTCCCAGGAATAACTGAAATCATCCGCCAAGGGAGGTTTATGGGCTCAGCTCTCCCCACAGGACGTGGGGGCCCCCAGTACCTGGGGAGAGCAGGACAGCAGCAGTGAAGAGGGCGAGCTCCTCGTCCGACAGCTGCAGGCGGCACAGGGTCCTGCCCAGCTCAAACACGGCGCCGATGAGGTCGTCACAGCCTGAGAGGGGACAGCAGGGACACGTCACTGTCACTGTCACTGTCACTGTCACTGCTCTGCCCACCCAGCAGCAGAGCCCAGCGGCACCCGGAGCTTGGAAAGGTTTTGGGAGAGGAGATGGATGGAGAGGAGTCCTGGGCACTCACCTGGCAAATTCCAGCCTTGTCTGGGTTCCAGAGGGAGAGGAGAGGGACAGGGAAAACAGAGGATAGGGGGAGGAAGAGGAGGAGAAGAAGGAGAAAGTAAGAAGGCGAAAGACAGAGAAAGGAAAGGAAAGAGGAAGGAGGGAAGGAGGGAGGGAGGGAGGGAGGGAGGGAGGGAAGGAAGGAAGGAAGGAAGGAAGGAAGGAAGGAAGGAAGGAAGGAAGGAAGGAAAGACGGAAGGAAGGAAGGAAGGAAGGAAGGAAGGAAGGAACAGAGAAAGGAAGGAAGGAAGGAAGGAAGGAAGGAAGGAAGGAAGGAAGGAAGGAAGGAAGGGAAAGAAAGAAGGGGAAGAAAAGGTGAAAGAAGGAGAAAGAAGGAGGAGAAAGAAGGAGGAGAAAGGAGGAGATGGAAGGAGGAGATGGAAGGAGGAGAAGGAAGAAGGAGAAAGGAGGAGAAGAAGGAGAGCCCCAAGGGAGGGGCAGCAGGAGCCCTTACCGAGAGATTTGAACATCTGCATGCCACCGAACTTGCCCTCGAAGAGGACGGTGTTGTTCAGGGGGTTGAAGGCGCGGATCATGCGGATCAGGAGCACCTCGAGGCAACCTGATGTAGGCAGAGAGAGCGCAGACGAGGGCAGGGCAGGGCAGGGTGGGGAAGGTCAGGGGGTTTCCATCACCCCAGGACCAAATGTAAGAAAGAGGAAAGCCCCCAGTGCACGTTTGAGGTCCAGATTGTTCATTCCCAAGAGCAGGATGGGTATTTCAACAAATCCAGTTTGGTTTTTGGGATTGGTTGGGGTTTTTTTTAGGTGTCCAATTGTGACCACAATATTTCACCAAAGGGAAATATTATCCAGTCATTGGCAGCCAGGCACAGAGAGACCGAGGTCGTGGTGGAGCACCAAGAGAGAGGAAAGGGTGAAAACAAAATAAATAAAAAGAAAATGGAAGGAAGAAATGAAAGAATGAGTTAAACTCCAGCGCTTCAGGCACAGCCAGCTCTGGCTTTGGGGTACAGCACCCCGCTGGCACGTGTCCCCAGGGCAGGGGGCTAATCTCAGCTCCCCAGCTCTGACAGATGAGAAACTCTGAGGTTTTCCCAGTGTTTTGGGGATTTTGCACATTCAGCTCCCTGGCCTGGGCACGGCATTGCCAGCTTGGGCAGATGGAAGGGTGGGGGACGTGGGTGTGCGCTGCCATCATCCTCCTCTCCCCAGTCTCTTGCTGGGAGAAGAGACCGATCCTTTTCTCTCAATCCTCCCTGCTCCTGTTTGAGTTTGGCACCCCTTCTCCCAGAGGAAAACCTTCTGTTCTCGTTTCCATCCCAGTTTCTGGGTGACATTTGGATGAGGGCGGCCATGGAGAAAAGCCTCTGCCTCAGGCAGGCACTCCCCACGTGCCCCCCTTCACCATCACCCTTGGACGTGACCTGCAGCTCCTGCCAGCCCAGCACCTGCTCCCCCAGCACTGGGAGAACTGGGGCAGCTGGGGGGGGGGACCCCAAAAAGGAAAGCACCAGCCAAGAGAAGAGATGGGATTTGCTTCTGGCCCCACGGCTGCTGCTCAGGAGAGGGGTGGGGGTGGCAGGACACTCAGGGGGTGGCAGGGGAGTGGTGGGGCTCCCCCCTTACCGGCTTTCAGGAGGATGATCTGGTCGTTCTGGCAGAGCTCCATGAAGCCGTCGATGCGCTTGGCGAACTCCACCACGTACTGGATGGCGTTGGAGATCTGCAGCGAGCACTGCTGCCACATGGCCTCGCAGCTCTGTGCCACAGGGGACACTCTCAGGGAGTGCTGGCACCCTGGGACCCCAGCTCTGTCACCCCCAAGGGCAGGGATGAGACCCCAGTGCTGTGCCATCCATGGGGGATGGTGGCATTGGGACACCTGGGCTGTGAGCTGTCACAGCAAACTCCCCCTCTGGGCAGCTCCCAAGCACTGACCCCTCTTCACCCAGCAGAGCCCCAGGGGCCAGTGGCTGGGCTGGGGAGCTGTGGCAGTGGCACTCACCTTGCTCTGCAGGGCACGGACCTCCTCGGGGGAGTAGAGGCTCCAGGCCAGGCGCTTGAGCTCCTCCGTTGTGTACTGGCACGTCTCCAGGTGGGACTTCACCACGTTCTGGGCCACTCGGTCTGCAGGGGAGGGGGGACAGCAGGAGGTGAGACCTGGGCCCCCCAGCCCTGCCCTGGCTCTGGGGCTGCTGGGGCTGAGGGCTGGAGGGGTGGTGGGGCTCTCACAGGGTGTGAGGACAGATGGGGCAGCAGGGGCTGAGCCTAAAGTAAGCAAGGGATGTGCCACAGACCTTGGGTGTGCTGAGCTCCACAGGGAGCCTTGGGGCTGCTCCAGGAACTGAGGCTGGGCTCATCCCCAGGGATGCTGTGGGTATCCCCAGGGATGTTACTGTTATCCCCAGGGATGCTCAATACCCTAGGGATGATACTGGTACCCCCAGGGATGCTACTGGTACCCCCAGGGATGCTATTGGTACCCCCAGAGGTGCTATTGGTACCCCCAGAGGTGCTCAATGTCTCAGGGATGCTATTGGTAGCCCCAGGGATGCTCAGTATTCCAGGGATGCTCAGAATGGTTTGGGTTGGAAGCTTAAATCCCATCCACTTATTCATCTTAAATCTCAGTCCAACCCCCTGCCATGGGCAAGGACACCTGCCCCTAGACCAGGTGTGTGTCCCCAGGGCTGGGTGTGTCCTGCAAGGTGCTGGGGTGGCAGCAGGGATGCACCCCAGGGATGCCCTTGGTACCCCCAGGGATGCCATCACTGTATCCCCCGGGGCAGGTTTGGCTCTGGGGAAGGACTCACTCCCATTCCAAGTGTAAGTGGAGGGATGGATCCCTCCTGCATCCTTTGACTCACTGACTCGTCCTCGTGGCCACACACTTGCCCTGCACCGCCCTGGCACTCACCAATCTCCAGGACAGAGATGTCAGGGGGCAGCTGGGCGCCCTCCAGCGCCCCGTGTGCCAGCAGCGCCGGCTCCAGCATCAGCTCGTAGAGAGATTCCTGCTTGATGAGCGTGGCATCAGCCACGTCCAGGCTGGACTGGTCGGGCGAGGGCTGGGCCGAGGCCAGCAGGTCCAGGTTGTAGTAGGTGCTGCTGCCATCAGGGGTCAGGGGGAAGTCAAAGAGGAGCCCGTCGGACAGCGTGGAGATGTCATCCAGGTCCGAGAGGCCGCTGCTGACACTCGTGGTGTAGACGCGGCTCAGGGGCTCGGGCTCGTCCTTGGCGCCGCCGCTCTGCTCCTGGCTCTGCTGGTGCTTCTGCACCTCGGCGTAGAGGCTGTCCCGCTGCTTCTTGGACATGCGGCCGAACTTCACCGCTGCCCCGGGGGGGAGAGGCGGCGGCGTCA
>NW_005054441.1:376977-379325 GCF_000277835.1 Geospiza fortis
GCCTGACTCGCTCCGAGGAGGAGCAGGTGACCCCTGGGGACCCGGGGCAGGACTCACCGTCGCGGGACATGCCCAGTGCCAGGCATTTCTGCAGGCGGCAGTGCTGGCAGCGGTTGCGGTTGGTGCGGTCGATCAGGCAGTTCCTTTGCCGGGAGCACGAGTAGCTGGCATTGTTCTGCTGGCTCCTCCGAAAGAAACCCTGCCCGGGATGGGATGGGATGGGATGGGATGGGAGGGGTTGGGAAAGCTGCAGGCTGGAAGCCAGGGCCGCCCCCTGCCCGCTGCCCGCCTCCCCCGACTCACCTTGCAGCCTTCGCAGGTGATGACACCGTAGTGGATCCCTGAGGATTTGTCTCCGCAGATCTTGCACGGGATCACCTCGATTTGGGCTGCGGTGGATGGGGAAAGGGGGGAAACCGCGGGGTTAATGATGGTCACTGCTGAGAGGGAGGAGGGCGATGGCTGCGGGCTGGCTCAGCACCTGGGGAAACTGAGGCACGAGAGACGGACCCAGAGCTGGACAGCTCAGCCCTCCCCACAGACCCCACAAGGGTTCTCACACCTCAGAGAGGTCCCTAAAGGGTTCACACAGGGCGGGGTGGGTCCCCATCCCCCAGCAGCAAGAGCCAGGGTAGGAAAGCCCTTGGATTTCTGCCCGGGACCCTGTTTTGGAATCACCCCCCTTATTTTCCAACCCATGTGTGCACCAGGACAGGGACAGCCTCGGCACAGGGACCATCCCCATTCCTGCAGATGCTCTGCTGCTGGAGGTCTGGCCCAAGCAGAGGGTCTGCCCCCCCCGTGCCCCCCCAGCAGCTCCTTTGAACCCAGCACCGATATAGCCGACATAGCCACCCCCAGCTCAAGGTCCCGGCCCCTTCCCCCCACAAATCCGCTTCCCTCCCCGCTTCTGCTTCGCTGGCACTGAGCTGCTAATAGGCTTCGTCCTCCTCATTTTCCAGCTGCCCCAGATCTGGGCCGGCTCTGCCCTCCCGCCCCGCGGGGGGGACGCTCGGCACCCCCGGGGCTGTACGTGCCTCCCGGCATCTCTGCACCCTCTAATCCCCGCTGCAGCCCCCGCAGCCCCGGCCGGGCTGGCGCTCTCGAGGGTGCTGGGCAGGCACCGCCGCGCCAAAATAACCCCCAGGGCCAGATTATGGCTGTTTCCAATCTCCTGGGCCTGTGCAAATCCCCGCTCGGGTAATTCCCTTCTGCCTCTCCTCTCCCTGGGAGCCATGGGCGGCTCTGCTGGAGAGATGTGCTCTGTAGGGCCACCTCTGTGAGTGACAGTCCCGGTGCCTGGCCAGTGCCACCTGTACCTGGCAGGGTCCTGGGGTCTCTTAATGCTTGGGGGAGGCTGGGATGGGGCACTGAGGCCTCACTGGGCAGAGGGGCAGCTGAGGTGCCATCGGCCCCTCAGGGATGCTCAGTCCCCCAGGGATGGCCTTGGTCCGTCGTGGGGATGCTCCCTGTCCCTCAGAGGAGCCATCGGTACCACCAGGGGTACTCAATATCCCAGGGATGCCCTTGGTACCCCCAGGGATGCCATCAGTATCCCCAGAATTGCTGTTGGTACCCCCAGGGATGCTCAATACCCCAGGGATGCTCTTGGTACCCCAAGAATGCCATCGGTCCCCCAGGGATGCTCATTGGTCCCTCCTAGGGATACTGTCTGTCCCTCAGGGGAGCCATCAGTACCTTGAGGGATGTTCAGTATCCCAGGGGTGCTATGGGTACCCTCAGGGGTGCTCAACACCCCAAGGATACCATTGGTACCCCCAGGGATGCCCTTGGTACCCCCAGGGATGCCACCACTGTATCCCCCGGGGCAGGTTTGCTCTCCCCAGCTCTGGGGAAGGATTCACTCCCATTCCAGGTGTAAGTGGAGGAACAGATCCCTCCTGCATCCTTTGACTCACTGATTAACCCAGTGCCCCACATGCACCGGCTGGTTTTGGGGTTACCCCTCCTCCCCCAGGCTGCTGAGCTGGGCTTCTCCCAGGGCTGTGTGTTGTCCCCCGACTCGGGGGAGTCACATCCCATCCCTGCCCCTCCCCACATCCTCTGCCCACGCCCCTGCCGTGGTTCTGAGCCTGAGCAGAGCTGGTTTCCCCGCGGTGGGCAGGGCAGGGATGTCCCGGGCATCCTCACATCCCCCGCAGCTGCACCAACACCGCAGCGCCTTTCACAGGGGCACGGAGGCACCAGGAGGGCCACTCGTGGTCACCCCCAAATCACCTCCAGCTCCCATGACCAAAACACCCCCAATTCCCCGGATCCCGCTGCCATCTCCCCCCACTCTGCAGGGACCTCTCCCCTCCCCACCACCCTGCCCAGCCCTGCCCCGG
>NW_005054441.1:379453-380610 GCF_000277835.1 Geospiza fortis
CCCCAGGAGGGCCGCCGGGGCTGGAGCTGAGGGTGATGAGGATGATGATGTTGTCCTGATGAAGGACAAGCCCTGACCGCCCGCCGTGTGCCCGCAGCCTGTTGGGGCTCTAATTACCATCCTGCTAATTAGCCGGCCGTGCCCGCCGCTGGCACCTGACCCGCTCTAGGACGCTCGCCCCAAATAACTGACGTGGAGATACGGCCGTACCCTGGCGATGGCAATTACAGCCCGGCACGGTTAATTGCTGCTCTGATTGCAAACCCGGCTGAATCACCGAGTCGGCTCCTGCAGTGCCCCCTCGTGCCGCGGCCAGGGACCCCCGAGGCGGCCGGACCATCCCCATCTCCCCCAAACACAGCCCCGGGGCAAATGCAGAGGGATGGGAAGGAATGTGGGTGTGGGTGGGGTGGCCACGGCAGCTCCGGCATCCCCCAAACCTCACTGTGATCAAGGAAAACATCTCAGTAGACCCCAAATCCCGGATATTCCTCCACCTCAACCACCCCACCCCCGTGCCTCAGTTTCCCCACTGGAGAATCTATCATCTCCTCCCACCACAACCGTGCGAACAGGGAAGGGACATTTAGGAGGGGCTGAATCTCTTGCCCTCTGCGGGATGCAGCAGGGAACCCCCACCCCGGGGCCGATGGGGCTAAAACAGGGATCAGGATGAAAGAAACAACGAAAGGGTTAAAAAAAATAAGTAATAATGATCTCCAGCCGGCAATTAAAATGTCCCGGCGGTGGTATTTGCTCTCCTCCCACTGTAAACACTTCTTGCCCAACTCCCGGGCAGCCCTCCTGTCCCACTGACACACTTTCTGCCCGTGGCCACGCCGCTTGTGTAACCACGGCCCTTAACCCTTCCGGGCCCGCGGAGCTCCGGGCTGCTGCTCAGGGCAGTGCACCGACCTCCCGCCACCGGGAGCGCGGATTTTGGGGTGTTTTGGGGTGATACCTCCAGCTGGGGGCACCCATTTGTCACCCTGAGCTGGACTTCCAGGTGAGGGGCACAGGTGTGTCCCTGCACAGTGCTCAGGTCGCCTGTCACCCCCCAGACCTGGCCGTGTGCGTCCCCTCCAGCCCAGCACCGCTCCCCCAGCCCGTGCTGGAGGCTCCATGGTTTCGGCAGAGCCAGATCCGCCCTCCCCGAG
>NW_005054441.1:380681-382159 GCF_000277835.1 Geospiza fortis
AGGCAGGCCCTGCAGGGCGCAGCCACGGGGGGCTGGACCCCTCTCTGTGCTGCCCCCATCCTCCTCCTCCCCCTATCCCTCCCCGGGGCTGTATGATCTCACTGGTTTTGGGGAATGACCCCAAAACCCTCAGCACCCCATTGAGCCTTGGGACGTGCTGTGGCCCCGCTGCTGCTGGAGAATTTTTGGATCTCCCTCTCCCTCCCCATCGGCATAACTGGGTGCCCCTGGCTGTGGGGTGAGGACTCCTGGGAGGGGTTTGTTTTGGGGTGCACTTCAGCTCCCTGCACAGCCCCCCAGGGTGAGCTTGCACAGCTGTCACCCCACAGGGACAGATTATGGGCAGCCCTTCCCCTGTGGTGTCCTTGCTGGAGGCAGTGGGGCAGCATCCCAGCTCTGAGTATTTCAGAGGTGGCTCTGTGCCTCTGGGGCCATCCCTGCCCCAAATACCCCCCGGTGCTGCCCCAGTGCCCTGGCTCGGTACCCAGAGAACCTGCTGGGAGAGAGCTCTGTGCCCCATCCCTCTGCCAGGCTCCACTGATGCTGCAGGATGGGCACCCCTGGGAATTGGCAGCAGCCCTGCAGCCCCCCTGGATCCCCCAGCCCCAGCCAGGGCTCCAATGCTTCACCTCCATCACCTCTCCCCTTCCAGGGGGACTGAGCATCCCCCTGGTGCAGCCAGAGCAGGGAGAGGAGCGTGAGTCGAGGCTGCACGGGGACCCACAGGGACACACAAGGACACGCAGGGACCCACAGGGACCCACAAGGACACACAGGGACATACAAGGACCCACAGGGACATGCAGAGACCCACAGGGACACACAGGGACCTACAATGCCACCCCATTTCCCATTCCTGCCCTAAACCCCAGCTCTGCACCCGCATCCCCTGCAGCAATCTCCAGCCCCAGAAGTGACTGTGTTTCCCCACAGCCACCGTCCACAGTTGTGATTTGCTCTTGGGGCAGGAATAAACAAGGAAATAAAGGGAATTATCACCCCTTAGTATCTGCTGTGGGCTTTGCTATTAAAGAGCCTCCGCTGCTGCAGTGCCTCGGGGTCTCCCAGCACCCCGAACTTCGGCCATGGCTGCCAAAAAATCCCATCCCCGTCCCTGCACCCGGGAACCCCAAACAAGGCAGGCCCGTGCCGGGTGTTCACAGCCCCGGCCCCAGGCACAGAACACCGAGGCCAAATGGGCAGCAGGGAAAATTCAGATGACACAACCACGGCCCGTGCCGGGCTGGGATTCTGGAGGGAGAACTGCTTTCCTAAGTGATTAGCAAAGATTTCCTGGAAACTTTGGGCCAGAACAGCGCTCAGCTGTTCTCACCCTGCCCTGGGGCAACCCCTGGCCACCTTCCCTTGCAGGCACGCGAACGGAGCTTGTGCATTCTCCCCAGTCCCCAGCAAAGCGCTGCTTTTCCCCGTCCCGTGGTGCAGTGTGTGCCCCCAGCAGGGGAATGGCAGCTCTGGGT
>NW_005054441.1:382191-384183 GCF_000277835.1 Geospiza fortis
CAGCAGCTCCGGTGCCGCAGCTCCCGTGCCACGCAGAGCCGTGCCAAGGCCAGCCCCGCAGCCCTTTGCACTTTGCCTGCTGCACAAGGGTGGCAAAGGTGAGGCAGAGGGGAGGGGGACCTGCCGGCCCGGGGTGGGGACAAACCGGGCTGCGGTGGGAGAACCCCTCCGGCAGTGCTGCTAAACCGGGGGGAATTATCTCCCTGGGGCTAAAAAAAGGCAGGAGAGCAGCTCTGCTCACCACATCCGATAAACCGGGCTGATTTAGACATTAGCAGCTCTTTAAATAGCCGCCGCGAGTTCAGAGTTAAACGTGACAGGGAGCAGGGACAGGGACGTGGGGATGGGGACAGAGACCACCGACCCCATCACTGCTCTCCCCTCTCCCGGTGCTGACTCCCCTGAGGCTTATCAGCGTGGGGGGGATCCCAAATGGATCTGGCCCCCTCAGGACCCCATAAAGGCAGAGGACAGCTTTCTCCTCCAGGTTGGGTTTTTGGGATGGAGGCACGGCCATCGCCGCGCTCCGGTGCCGGGACAGGCGCGGCCGTCGTGCGGGAGGCCCGGTGGGTGCCGGCCGCGCCAGCGTGTGCACGCCGCCGAAACGGGCAGGGAAGCTCCTCCTCCGCCCTCTCTGATTTTTTCCAATGACAGATCTAGGTCACTAGGACAAGTCGCAAAGGCTGCCGAGCCACCGCACGCTCCTCGCCACGCTGCTTGCAAAACAAGTGAGCAGGAGGGCTGGAAATCGTATAGGATTATACAAGGCAAAGCCTCTTCCCCGGCCCCGGCGCAGCCGCGGCGCAGGGAAGGACAGGAGAGAGGAGCTGCTGTGGTCCCCGGGGAAATGGGGCAGAGCGGTGGCGGTTTTGGGAAGGAAAATGGAGATTGAGTCAATTTGGCGTCGCCATGCGGCGTTTGGGCTTCGAGAGAGATGAGGACGCGGGACTGCGGGAAAAACGCCCGACCGGGGGGAACGGTGGGATATCAGCAGGATTCGGCCCTAAATTAGGGTCAACACCAGCAATTCATGGGGGGAAAGGAAAAATATTTTTTAAAAAAAGGAAAAGTTCCCCCAGTTGCTAATTAAGCCGGTGCTGGCTGTGCAAGGGCTACGTAAGAGCCAGGCGTGATGGCAATTAGGCAGGCGTTAATGCTTCCCTCCGTCCTCATAAAGGTGCAAAGCCAGGATGTCGAGGGGCAGCAAGGGGATGTGGGGGGCTCGCCTCGCCCTCCTCACCCACCCCGGCCCCACCGTTACACAAGAGCCCGGCGGGGGCCGAGCCGCAGCACCCGCTGCGCAGGGAGGCAGCAGGATTTGAGGGATGAACGTCCTGGTACCCACTCCCCAAAATGAGCCTAAGGACGTGCACCCCCCAAAACACACCTATGGAGGGGCACCAGGGAGTCCTGGCAGGGCAAAGGGCTCGGGGAAGGCAGGGCATGATGGAAAAATGGTTTAAAGGAGGATGAAAATCGCAGCCCAGCATGCTGGAACGGAGCTGAGTCCGGCCACCGCTGCGTCACCATCACCAGGCCCCGCTGGATTGTCCCGCTGGAGCCTTCCTCCCTCCATCCTCCTCCTCCCCACCGCCTGCTTGGCAAAGCAGAGGGGTGAAAAGTAGGAATTGCCTTTGGTAACGGGTAAAAGCAGGCAGGTGCTGGCACAACTCACCCCTGCCCTGGAAAAGGGGCGCCCAAAATTGCACCTGATCCCTCGCCCGTCCCTGCAGGAGCCTCCCAAACTGCCCCCCACGCCGTGGGCAGGGGGAAAAGGGGAAAAAAAACGACAATAAATCCAGCCCTGGTGGGAGCAACATATTGAAGAGGAGATTAAGGGGTTTAGTGCGGGGAAAAGCTTAAGAGTGCGTCTAAGCCGGCGTCGGAAAGCAAAGCAAAATAAACAAGAATTTTATTCCTAAAGAAGGGGGAGCTGGAGGAGGCAGAGCGGCCCTGGCGGGGCTGCTGCGGGTCCCCCCTTGTCCCGTTCCA
>NW_005054441.1:385000-386109 GCF_000277835.1 Geospiza fortis
ACAGGACAGGACAGGAGAGGGCTGGGGGTGTTTGCAGAAGGGGCAGCACCCGGCACCGGGGGGCGTGGGGAGCACGGGGACCCCCCTGTGGCTGCCCAAAGCGGCCATGCCAGGGGGCAGATGCTGAGATCTGGGGGCACATCCCACCTGGGAGCCCTGCGGGTCAGGAATGGCGCTGTGGAAGAAGTGGGAAGCTTTGAAGGTGGCAGGGAGGCATTCCCACCCCGTCCCTCATGCTGGGATGGGCACAGGTGGTTTGGGGGCCCGGGGCTGTACCCTGGATAAGGGACACTGCTCAAGAGGAGCAGAGATGGTGGCTCTGGACCAGGCCTCGCCGTGCAGAGCCCGAGGTGCCACCACAGGGCAAAGTCCCCTGGCTGGGGTTTGTGGTGCACCAGGTCACCAGAGTCCTCCCTGGTGCCACATCACAGGGGTGGAGGCAGCTGGCCCTGGCAATGCTGGGCCAGAGCTCAGGTGCCAGGGTCAGAGCTCAGCAGTGCCCAGAGATGCCTGGGAACAGTGGCACTGGCCTGGAGACCTGATGGGTGTGGAGAAGGCATCTGCCATAGGCATGAGCGCTGCTCCCACTGCAGACACGGATCTGGCATCCACCATGGGCATGGACCTGGCATCACCACAGCCATGGATGGGGCATCTGCCATGAGCATGAGTGTGGCATCTGCCATGAGCATGGCATCCAGCTGTGGTCACAAACATGGCAAGGCCACATCATCCATGGACGTGCAGACAGCATGCACCAGAGGCACAGAGGCAGCCACCATCACCATCACCACACATGGCATCATTGCCTCCCCCCTGGATGGCCTCCTGCCCTCGCAGCTGGGCCCTGAGGGGCCACCTCAGCACCCCAACGCTCAAATCAAACCATTTAATGGCAGCTGAAGGGGGCAATTTCAAACCACATCCGCCCCAAATGCTGAGCTGAGCCGGGGATGCGGAGATGCCGATGGGCCACTGGCAGAGGGGTTCCCCTGCTGTTCCTGGGGCTGTCCCGCTGCTCCGGCACGGGCAGGTGGCAGTGGCAGGGGGACGCTGGGGCTGAGCCGTGGTGGCACTTTGTGTTTTGTGCGCTCCCACCTCTGCGCCGA
>NW_005054441.1:386751-387603 GCF_000277835.1 Geospiza fortis
CGGCGCCACACCTGCCGTGAGCAACGCGGGACCCACGCAGCCATCCCCGCACCCGCTCCCGCCGCGGCCCTTTAACCCTTCGTGTGCGGCACCCCCCGCTCCATCGCTGTTTACATCTCCCTGTCTCTTCCTGCATCCCATGGGGCACCCACAGGTTCGGGAATGGCCCGAGGAAAGGCCCAGGGGATGCTACAGGGTCACCTGAGCATGTGCTGGGTGCTGCAGATCTGGGATTCAGCCCCACGGTTCTGGGGCCACAAGGGTGGAGGTGGAGAGGCTCCGCCAGAGCAGGATCCCTTTTTCTCGTGATGGGGTCTCACCCCATGGGCTTGGCTGGGTTTAAATTGGGGGAATTTTCCTCACTCCCAGGAAAGGCAGAGTGAGGTGGAGCCAACTCCCTGGTGGCTGGGCCCCTGGAGTAACATTTGCTCCTAAGAGAGGAGCAGCCTTGGCCAGGGCTGTGTCTGCAGTGGAGGTCACATAACACCCCCTAAAACCCCTCTGCCCCTCCCCATGCAGTGACAGGAGCTGGTGCAGCTCGTTCACAGCTGCTTGGGGCAGAGACCTCGCCCCAGCATCTCCTGGCACTGCTCCTGCTGATGGGAACAGTGGGGCTGGAGGGGCAGAGCTGCCTTTGGTTCCTGCCTGGTGCCAGGCACAGACTCTGTGCCAGGAGCTGCACCCACCATGGCAATGCTGGGGGACAGGTCCAGCGGGGCTGGATCCAGCCCAGCCCAGGTGGCACCGGTGGCAGAGGACAGAAATGGCCACCAGGACGGGACAAGGACCCAAAAACTGACCCTTGCCACCATCCAGCACTTCTCCTCCTCCCCCAGCCCTGCTGCCAAATCT
>NW_005054441.1:387827-388820 GCF_000277835.1 Geospiza fortis
TCGGCGAGCCCCGGGCTGGCCCCGCCGGACCCCGCGGGGTCCCTGCCCTGGGCTCCCTGCCCGGGCACGGCCAGGCCCCTGCCGTGACTCAGTTTCCCATCTGGAGCGGCTGAGCTGCCCGGCAGGGAGTGGGGCACGGGGTGAACCCACTGATGGGGGCCACAGCGCTGGGGTCCTCACAGCTCATCCTCGGGGGGGGATGTGCCCCATGGCAACCCCAATGCCAGGGCTGGGCAGGAGTCCTGTCCCCCAATATCTGGAATGGATGGGGGTCCTGTCCTTCAATTCCTGGAATAGATGGGGGTCCTGTCCCCAGTCCCTGGAATAGATGAGGGTCCTGTCCCCAATATCTGGAATGGATGGGGGTCCTGTCCCTCCATCCCAGGGCTGGATGAGGGTCCTGTCCCCCAGTGCCAGGGCTGGATGGGGTCCTGGGGGTCCTAGGGTTGGATGGGGATCCTGTCCCTCAGTCCCTGGAATGGATGGGGGTCCTGTTCCTCTGTCCTAGGGCTGGATGGGGGTCCTGGGGGTCCCAGAGTTGGGTGGGGGTCCTGTCCCCCATTCCCAGGGCTGGATGGAGCTCCAGCAATGTCCCCCACACCGGGCTGGGGGCAGGGGCAGCAGAGGGGGCCGGGGCAGCTGCAGCAGAACTGCAGCACTATCAGCCACTGAGCCTCATTGTGCCCCCCCAGCTGTGGGGGTGGCACAGGGGGGCAGCCCCTGCTCAGGGGCTGGGTGCCACTGCTTTGTCCTCCCCACGGTGTCAGTGCCACCCTCCCTCCCTCCCTGCTGCTGAAGAGCCTCGGGGGTGCAGGATGGGGGTCCCTCAGCTGTGCCAAAGCAAACGGGGCATGAGATGTGGCTGTGCCAGCTGTGTCAGGCCTGGCAGGCAGTGGGATCAGGCCTGGTGCTGGGCACGTGGCCCCGCTGCAGAGCTGTGAGTCACTGCACCTCTGCTGCTGCTTATGCAAAGGCTGGCACAGCCAGGGCTGG
>NW_005054441.1:388872-390855 GCF_000277835.1 Geospiza fortis
TGTGGGGCTGTGGGGCCATGGGATGGGACTGGGCTGTGGGGCTGTGGGGCTGTGGGGCTGTGGTGTTCAGGGGCCATGGCATGGGGCTGTGGGGCCATGGGGCTGTGGGGCCATGGGATAATGGGGCCATGGAAAACAGCTGTTCTGTGGGGCTGTGGGGCCATGGGATGGGACTGTGCTGTGGGGCTGTGGGGCTGTGGGGCTGTGGTGTTCAGGGGCCATGGCATGGGGCTGTGGGGCCATGGGACTATGGGATCGTGGAGCTGTGGGGTCGTGGGGCCTGGGGTGCAGGCTGGGTGTCATTTGGGCACACTGTGAGTGCAAAGCAGAGCATGGAGAACGGGGAAACTGAGGCAGCAGTGAGCTGCACCCCTGAGTCCTGCAGCCCGTGCGGGGCTGTCCCTGTCACCGCCCGGGGCCGGGAGCAGGGGGGGAGCAGGGCCAGGTGTAACCGGAGCCCCCCGGCTGGCCCGGCTCGCTCAGGACTCACGTAACGCCTGCCCAGTGCTTATGCAATAGCCGCTGCCATGTGGCTCTGAGGGACACCGAGCGCCGGGCAATTACCCGGCCCCTAATCAGCAGCGACGCAGGATAACTCGGGTAATTGGACCTGCACCTCCATCCCTGCCTGCACCTGCATCCCTGCCTGCACCTCCATCCGTGCCTGCACCTCCATCCCTGCCTGCACCTGCATCCCTGCCTGCACCTCCATCCGTGCCTGCACCTCCATCCCTGCCTGCACCTGCATCCCTGCCTGCACCTCCATCCGTGCCTGCACCTCCATCCCTGCCTGCACCTGCATCCCTGCCTGCACCTCCATCCGTGCCTGCACCTCCATCCCTGCCTGCACCTGCATCCCTGCCTGCACCTCCATCCGTGCCTGCACCTCCATCCCTGCCTGCACCTCCATCCGTGCCTGCACCTCCATCCCTGCCTGCACCTCCATCCGTGCCTGCACCTCCATCCCTGCCTGCACCTCCATCCGTGCCTGCACCTCCATCCCTGCCTGCACCTCCATCCCTGCCTGCACCTCCATCCGTGCCTGCACCTCCATCCCTGCCTGCACCTCCATCCCTGCCTGCACCTCCATCCGTGCCTGCACCTCCATCCCTGCCTCACCTCCATCCCTGCCTGCACCTGCATCCGTGCCTGCACCTCCATCCCTGCCTCATCCCCATCTGTGCCTGCACCTGCATCCGTGCCTGCACCTCCATCCCTGCCTCATCCCCATCTGTGCCTGCACCTCCATCCGTGCCTGCACCTCCATCCCTGCCTCATCCCCATCTGTGCCTGCATCCCCATCCCTGTTTGTATCCCTGTCTCTTCCTCCATCCCTGTCCATCTGCACCCTTCATCCCTGTCTCCATCCCTGTCTCTGTCTCCATCTCTGTTTCCATCCCCATCCCTCTCTCCATCCCCATCCCTATCCCCATCCCTGTCCCTCTCTCCATCCCTGCCTCTGTCTCCATCCCTCTCTCCATCCCATCCCTCTCTCCATCCCCATCCCACACTCCTGTAGCTCAGTGATGCCCCAAGTAGGTCACTGGGCTGTGGTGTTGTGTGACCCTGGCTGGCTGCAGGGCCCACCCTGGGGGGCTTGGCTCCCTTTGCCCCTGGTTTCCCTGGCCCCAGGCCCAGCCCAGCCCTGCTCACCCCTCTGGGCTCTGTGGTCCCTGGGGAGGGGGCAAAGGCAGCGTCTCCCTGGGCCAGGCTGAGAGCCCTGACCCACCTCACTGCACAAATGACACCCAAATTGGCACCTGAAGGACATTCCTGGCCCCCCAATGCCGTCCCATCCCTCCCTGGAGCCCCAGGGGCTCAGCCCAGCAGCGAGGGGTGCAGGGGCTCCCCGGGCACCTCCCCCTGGCACAGCCTCGGCTCGGCACCGTCCGGGCACCGCGCGGCGCTGCCGAATCTCCAGCGTCATAATTAGGAGATAAACAGGAAAGAGGAAAGGGGCACATTTCATATTCCGCCCCGATC
>NW_005054441.1:391181-392437 GCF_000277835.1 Geospiza fortis
CATGTGATGCTGCTTCTCCCGTGCCCGGCGGTGAGCACGGGGGTCCCGGGGCAGATGGGGGCACTTGGCAGTGACACGGTCCCTAGGGCTGGGGCAGGGATGTGGGATGGTCCCTCCAGCTGGAAAAGCCACCTGCCTTTGAGGGGAACCTCCAATCTGGGGTGAAAAGGGTAAATTTGGAGATTTTATTTTGCCCCCATATTGGAATATTGTGGAAATGATGCAAAAAGAGAGCTCAGGGCCACCGAGAGCGTGGCTCTGTTTTTACCATCAGTAGTGAGGCTCTGGGGGCTGGTGGCACTGGGGCATCACCCTGTGGGGCAGGCAGAGGACGTGGCAGGATGTGGTGGCAGGTGCCAGGAGCATCCTGGGCTGGGGATGGCTGTGGGACCCCGGGCTGGGGCTGGCAGCAGGAAAATGCTGCTGGTCAAGGTCCTGTCCTGGCTGCCCACCCAGGGCTCTGTCATGGGGAGCAGCTGCTCCCTGGGGAAGGGGCCTGGAAGCTGCACAGCCCCTCGGTGCCATCTCTGCTGCCAGGACAGAGCCTGGTGCTCAGAGCAGCCATCCATCCCTGCTGGGGGGCTCTGCCCACCCTGCCTAGGGGTGCCCAGCCCTGGGCACAGAGAGTCCAAAACCCTGGCAATGGGAGCAGCAGGAGCAGAGCTGCCAGCACAGAGGGGTCCCGCCCTGTCCCAGGCCCTGTCCCAGCCGTGCTGGAGCCCTCGGGGCACTGCCGGCTCCTGCCCCCGGTGCCCTGGGCTGCCCCTTGGGCACTGCCAGGCTCCTGCCCCCGGTGCCCACGGTGCCCGTACCTGGGCGTCCCGTTCCAGAGCTGATCTGGAGGCTTTAGTGCAAGTTAATCCCAGCAATCCCTTAATTCCAGGGACCGAAATAGGAAAGATCAGTAGGTCAGTGGGAAAAGCTCTTGGCCAAAGTTAACATGTTAATGCAGAGAGAAGGCGAGGTAAAGAGCAGGGAAGAGGAAAGTGCCCAGAAATCTGCGGCTGGCCCTCCCTGTGCCCGGGCTCTGATCCCTGCATCCCGCTCGTTTGGGGATGCCAAGCCCAAAGGAAGGCTTGGCAGCTCCCACCTGGTGCAATAGGAAGGAAGGAAAGGAAGGAAAGGAAGGAAAGGAAGGAAAGGAAGGAAAGAAGGAAGGAAAGAAGGAAAGAAGGAAGGAAAGGAAGGAAAGGAAGGAAAGGAAGGAAAGAAGGAAGGAAGGAAGGGAAGGAAGGGAAGGAAGGGAAGGAAGGGAA
>NW_005054441.1:392896-393935 GCF_000277835.1 Geospiza fortis
CCCAGCTCCGGCGGTGGCCTCACCTGCTGGCCCCACACGGGACCCCCGGCCCTGCAGTGCCGGGGCTGCTGCTGGTGCCTCCCAGCTGGAACCTCCCAGGGCCTTTCCCTGCATCCCCAGGTGCTTTCCCTTGGGGTTTGGGTGCTTTTGGGCAATAATATCGCTATGGGAGCAGTTTCCTTAAATCCATCTTTGTTACCACAAGCAGCTTAGCACCAGAAACTCTCTTCCTCTCTGCTCTTTTAATACGATCCCAGCTTAGGGGCTGCTGCTGGTGCCTCCCAGCTGGAACCTCCCAGGGCCTTTCCCTGCATCCCCAGGTGCTTTCCCTTGGGGTTTGGGTGCTTTTGGGCAATAATATCGCTATGGGAGCAGTTTCCTTAAATCCATCTTTGTTACCACAAGCAGCTTAGCACCAGAAACTCTCTTCCTCTCTGCTCTTTTAATACGATCCCAGCTTAGCAAAGCCCTGGGCTTAGCCACTGCCCCTGCAGTGCAAGTGAGGAGAGGAGAATTAAATAATATGAAAGGAGAAAACAAAGGGCTCTGCTTGATTTAAGCAGCTGGAGGGGGGGTGGCAGCAACCCAGCCCTGTCCCGGGAGAGCCACTGGGGTTACCTGAGGAGGGGGATGCTCGGTGGGGTGAGGCAGGGTGGGGCCCCTCTGGGATGCCTCCTTTTTACAGGTCAGTGGGTCAGGGATGCTCTGATGCTCTCAGCCATTGCTCCTGCTGACAGATCCCAAGGGAGACAAGGTGCCTCAAATACCTCACTATGCTTCCTCGTGGCAAATATCCCCATTTTCTGGAGTTTCCCCATTTTGGGCTCTGCCAGAACCAGCAAACAGCTCGGGACAACTCAGTGTCCTTTGCAGCGGTAGCATCACAGCAGCACACAGGCCTTCCCCACATTTCCCACCCACCAGATCAGGATGGGGGTCCCTGGCAGCCGGGCAGACCCTGCTCCTGCCCTGGGCTGGGGCTTCCTGCTCATCCCGGGCTCGCAGCTGCCCGGGCTGGCTCCCATTGCTGCCACCGTGG
>NW_005054441.1:394029-394409 GCF_000277835.1 Geospiza fortis
TTCCTGCCTTCCTTCCATCCCTCCTCTCCCTCTCCTGTCGCTCCTGTCTCGATCCCGCAGGTCTGGACCAGTCCCCACAGGGAATTTCGGTGTCTCAGCCTTCACCTGCCGTGTCCCACGCGCTGTCCCCTCCCCTCCGGTGGCACCGGCACCGCAGGAAGGTCCAGCGGCCCCTGAGCCCCAAACCCCGCTGTGCCCCGAGGGTTTCGCTCCCTCTCGCCCTTTCCGGAGCATCCTTCCTTCCCTGCTTCCCTGCGAGCCCCGGGTGGGAACAGAGGAAAAGCATCCCCGAGGCTCAGGGCGTCCTTCCTTCCTTCCTTCCTTCCTTCCTTCCTTCCTTCCTTCCTTCCTTCCTTCCTTCCTTCCTTCCTTCCTTCCTT
>NW_005054441.1:394468-402686 GCF_000277835.1 Geospiza fortis
GCTGTCCCCGGGGCCGGGCCCGCCGGGCCGGGCGTTCGCTCGGCGCCTCGTCCGCCCTCCCGCTAATCCGACATGACTCTTCCATTAGAGACGAGATGCCGGCAAAGAGCTTTTCGGTGTAGGAATTAACTCCTTCTCCCACCCCGCAGCTCCCTGACCTGGAGCGTGGGCTCCGGCTGCGTTGTCTGCGTGGCCCGGGGTCTGTGGGATGAGGGGGGGTCCCCCCGTTGTCACCCCCAGCCTGGTGGTGGCTGGTTCCCCCAGGGACATGGCCGAGCCCTCCGCGTGCACCTCCCATCCTCCTCCTGCGGGAATGCGGGATGCAGCAGAGCCCCGGCACCGAGGGGGCACAGGGGGACAGAGAGGGGCACCCCCGGGCGGCAGGAGGGGCCCAGGCCCTGTCCCTGTCCCTGTCCCTGTCCCTGTCCCTGGCTGCAGAGCAGCTGCTTCCCTTATCGATCTTCTCTTGTTGTTAATTATAGGCTTCAATCGAGCCTGATCAGAGCCACGGCTCCCTGTTGTGGTTTTGGCCATTCCTCCCCTGCCCTGAGGTGCTGGGGATGCTGGGGAGCACATGGGACCCAAAGGGGAGCAGAGGGAAGGTGGGATTTGGGGTGCAGTCCTGGCCACGGGGTGCTCCCTCAGCAGGGGTACTGGGGACACGGCGGGGACTGAAGGAGGGGAAGAGCCCAAGCCAGGAGCCAGCACATGGAGCCCTGAATGGCCCAAATGTCCCAGAGCAGAGATGCCAGCACCTCACAACTGGCACTGGGGGACAGCAAGGGTGGCTCTGGCAGAAAAGGAGGAAAAAACAGTGCAGGGTTCACTCTCCAGGACCAACCACTGCCACAAGGTCAGCCACCTTCCCACACTGGGCCAGAGCTGTCCCTCGTGTCCCTGCACCACAGGAGCCATTCAGGGGAGGTGACAGGAGTTCTCAGTCCCCTGCTCCAAGGAGAAGCCCCAGAACCTTCCAGAAGGGCAGCAAAGGTGATCCTGCCTGGTGCTGGGCTCAGGGGAAGCATCCACACTCTGCCTCCTTGTGCTGTTCCTTCCATGAAGAGAAGGATGGGCACTCGTGTGTCCCCTGGCCACCCTTCCCATCTGCGTGCTCAGGGCTGGGGTCTGTCCTTGGATGGAGTCAGGAGCCCACTGATAGTAATAGGAGTCTCCTCGAGCCAGGTCTCATGAGCTCTTGGAGATCTATTTCTCACCCAAGACAGCTCAGCTACCTTTGGAGGCATAAAATCAGCAGGATGGCTTCTGTTGCAGTGTTGGAAACGAAAAGGTTTAATAAAAGGCAGGGTAACAAACTCCTTACAGAGAAAAACGAATCCAGATGCAAGAGGTTCTTGCTCCTGGTAAAACACCTCACAAAAGCCATTAGTTTCTTTGTTCTCTTCTTTTTCTAGTAAATTGCCCAGTCAGGACTTTTTGGCTCCTGTCCAATTAGCTATCCTTAAGTTTGAGGTGAAGTCCCCCAGGTCCTATGAGGTGGCTTTTCACCTAATTGAGGAGAGAAACTTCTGGGCTTATTTCCTTTTTGAGGGGACAAAGGACGGTTTTGCTGCTCCATCAACAGAGGGCACATTCCTATAACTGATATCCCATTCTCTCGCCTGAGGTCCTGGAAAATGCCCTAGACAGAGGGCTCATCCCCAGGGTACAGAGGGGAAACTGAGGCACAGAGAGAGGAGGGGACGTGCACACCATGATGGCTCTGCAGAGCTGGTGGCTCTGCTGGAACCACGAGGGTGCCTGAGCCCTGTCCCTGCCATGGTGGGCTCTGCTGCCCTTGGGGCTCCCTTCAGAGGCAGCCACCCCCCAGCAGCCCCCAGAGCTGCAGGGAGTGCTCAGGGAGGGCTGCAGCCAAGGGGGCTGCAGAGGGCAGGGAGGAGCTGCTGTCTCCTGATGTTGTCACCATCACCTCCCCCCCATTGTGGTGTCGCTGCTCTGGGGACCTTTTGCCATCGTGGGCCGGGTCAGTTTGGGTCAGGATCCTGTGTAAGGCTGGCTGCGAGCACCTGGCTCACACAGAGGATGTCCCAATGGAGAGCTGACCTGGATCCCAGCCACCCGTGTGACCGTCACCTCCCATGCCTCCACATGGCCCCTGCAGCAGCCAGAGAGGACAGGACTGGGGACAGTTATCCCTCATAGTGACACAGGACAGCCCAGCCCAGGGTGGGCACTTGGGCCCCTCTGTGGTGCTGTGGGACTCAGAGTGGGGGACAGCCACCAAAGCCAGCTTGGGAGGTCACCCTGCAGACCTGGGGTCTCCTGATCCCCCCAGAGCAGAGAGATGCCCAAAAGGACGTGACTTCTCCTCCCACCCTGGGCAGGGCCAAAACATGCATTGGTTATTTCTGAGGGACTCTCTGGCTGCAGATCAGGTGTCATCACTCTTCCTCCACACCGGATGGCTCAGACTCCATGGTAGGGTGGGGCTGCCTTGGCAGTGCAGGAAACCGTCCCCAAAATCCCAGAGCAGAGCCCCCCATGAAATATTCAGGCTGCTCTGCACAATTCCCACCTTGCTGCTGTCGGAAGCACCATGAATATTGCAGGTGGGCATTAAAGTTTCAGGGCTGCCATGTTTCAGGACACTGTCACCACGGGAAGTCCCTCCACTGGGACATGTCACACCTTCTCCAGGCTCCAGTGACCTCTTTATCTCTGGTTTACCCCAAAAACTGGTGGTGGTGATGGGCTGGGTCCTTGAGGTGCAAACCAACACGAAGCTCCTCACTGTGTCCCTGGAATGGGCTGGCACAGTTCAGGGAAGAGTTGCAGGACTGGGAAAAGCAGAAATTGTGGTCACCCCACCCCGAGGCTCAGCCATGGTCCCAGTGCCCTGACAGCAGCGTGGCCCCACTCCTCTCCACTTCCAGGCACAGAAGGATGCCCTGAGCATCTCGGAGGGTTTCATCCTCCATGTCATGAGCTTTCCAGGTCAGTCCCCATCCGAAGGGACCATTCCCTCCTCATCCGCCTGCTCTCATAACTTGGCTCTTCCTGTGTTTATATAACAGCGACGTCTCCTGCGGACTGGGGAGAGAATTGGCCGGGGAGAAATAATGAGGATAATTCAAGTCATTTGGGAAGACGAGGTTTTCGAGGTGCCCAGCGTCTTCCACCTTTTACATGTTGTCTCTAATCATCCGCAATCTCGGATGGCCATTGATGGAGCTCGTTGCTGTGGTGACGGATGAATAGCCCTGGGATTGTACCATGCCAAAAAAGTGCTGTCCTTTCCATCAAAACAACAACAACAACAAAAATATCGTTTTGTTCAGGAAATTAAGCAGTTTGCAACCAAATAGCAGAGTCTGAAAAGGCTCCTGCGTCCGTCCCTTCCTCCCGGCTCCCGTGGCTCTGCTGGGTTTGTCAGGAACATGCCCAGCGCCCCGGAGGGTCCTTTGTGTGCACCAGACAAGGAGAAGGTGGTAATTGCAAGGGGGTTTCTAACCCACTGAGCTTTTTAAAAGGATTTGATGCCCCCCTACACCTCTGTGCTGGCCCAGATGTGTGTCACACAGGCAGGGAGCGCGGGGCCGGGGGCAGCACTAGGTTAATGTGTTAGCTGTGCACAGCCAGCAGCCAGGGGACAGGGCACTGGGGGGGACCAGGGAGCAGGCAGGGTGTCAGGGCTCAGGTCCTGCTCATTCCCCAGGGAAGCAGCAATTCTCAGTGGTGACAGCCAGCATGCGGCTTCTGAGCTGCAGAGAAGTGTGGCCAAAGCCGAACAAGGGTTTCTGCTGTTGTCAGCCTCTGTGGTTTTTTATAAACTCCCTCCCAGGCAGTAGGACCAGAGCCCAGCTTCCCTTCCTCCCCAGATGCTCGGGAAGCATCTCCTGAGGTGGCTGCTGGAGATGGTGCCCTCAAGCTGTGCCACTGGATGTGAGGGGTGCAGCCCTTGGGGACAAGGCTGCCAAGCTGGGAGGGGGAGGCTTGGGGGTCTGCCCAACCAGGGATTGCCCCTGGCTGTGGTTTGACCCTCCCAGTGCTGGAACCACACCACCATGTCTCAGGCTGTTCACTGGGGGTGTTTGTATAACCCCAGGCTGGCTTGGGTTGGGAGGGACCTTAAAGCTTATCCTGTGCCACCCCTGCCATGGCAGGGACACCTTCCACTGTCCCAGGTGCTCCAAGCCCTGTCCAGCCTGGCCTTGGGCACTGCCAGGGATCCAGGGGCAGCCCCAGCTGCTCTGGGCACCCTGTGCCAGGGCCACTGGGTCACTGTGCTGTGACATAGTGTAAAGCCCATGTGTAACCCCCATTACTGCTCTGGGCTGCATTTTGAGCCAGAGGTCTGGTCCCTGCTGGCATCTTTGGTGCTCCCAAACACCACCCAGCAGTGATGGAATCACAGAATCAGAAAATCCTGGAATATCCTGAGTGAGAAAAGACTAACAAGCATCATCCAGTGCAGCTCCTGTCCCTGCACAGCCACCCCAACACCCCCACCCTGAGCACCCCTGGGAGCTCCTGGAGCTCTGGCAGCCTTGGCACCATTCCCTGGGGAGCCTGGGCAGTGCCCAGCAGCCTCGGGGGGCAGAACCTTGCCCTGAGCTCCATGCCAAGGCCTGGCCCAGCTCCAGCCCTTGCTGGGCTCCTGTCCCTGTCCCAGAGCAGAGCTCAGCCCCTGCCCCTGTGCCTGCCCTGGGGAGGAGCTGCAGCCCCCGAGGAGCCTCCCCTCAGTCTCCTGGGCTGCAGCTGGACAAACCGAGGACAGGGATGGTGATTTGGAGCTATGTGGCTCCGACATCCATCCTGCAAGAGCGTAAGAAGCCAAACCCATCGCAGGGCGAGTGCCCAGCTGGCAGCGTGGGAGAGCCCTGGGGCACAGCAGGGTCGGAGCCAGGCCCCGCACCTTGGGGCAGCGGGAAGGAGGATGGAGGAGGAGGGATGGGCACACGGAGAGAGAACGTTTTAGACGACCTGAGGAGGAGAAACGCGCTAAGTTCCCGCAGCTCCAGCCCCTTCAGTGCTTTGCCAGCCGTCCCCAGCGCCCCCCACCCTCCCCGGGCTCAGCCAGAGCCAGATGGAGGGAGGCACATCCTGGCTGCGCGGAGATCGAGGCGGTGAACAGGCTGGGGAGATTAACTCCACCGGGAAAACAAGCTCAGCAGACGCGGCGGAGCTCAGGACCCCTGTGTGTGTGTGTGTGTGTGTGTGTGTGTGCACACGCGTGTGCCCCGAGCACACACGGACACGCACGGACAGAGGGAACGAGGCGCTCGGATGTGTTTGTGTGTTCGTGTGTGTTTGACAGAGCCGCTGAGCCCGCGCCTCGCCTCGGAGGGGCAGCCGGGTATTGGCGATGTGGCCTCATCCTTTAATTGCTCTGCTTTGATAACAGTGATAATTGGCTGGAAATCGATACTGTTTTGCTCCTGTTTTTCCCATCCTGTCTCACCCAGCCTCCCCTCCCTTCCCGGACGCCGTCGTGCTCTCTTTAGTGGGTGACATTTAAAGGCTGTGCCACAGCCATTAGATAACCCAGGCGGAGAAGATGCTGTGGAGAGAGAGGGCTGATGCCGGCAGGGATGGGGGCAGCTCCCCTCTCCTCTCCCACGGCTCAAGGACAGACGGACACGATGCTCCAGCAACACGTCCTGGTGCTCTGGGAGCCACAGGGGTGGGGGGACCGCTGGATCTGGAGGTGAGGGAGAGTGAGGAGGGAGAGCAACAAACCCAGGCTGTGTCAGGAGCTCCCTCCGGCTTTGGCTCTGAAAATTGTGCCAGAACACCACGGGAAAATGTGTATTAATATCACAGTGCCCAGGCTGCCCTGCTCTGGTGCCCCCTGCCTCCCCACAGCTCCTCCCGTGCTGCCCCAGCCACAGGGGGGATCTCAGAGCCCCCCAGGTCAGACACGTCCTGATCCCCTGGCAACTGCCCTCAGAGCAGCCCCTGTGCTCCACCTGCCCAGCCGGGGTTGCTGGCAACACCAGAGGGTGCGTGGGGAGCCCCAGGAGCCAGGGGCACACTGGGCTGGAGCTGGCAGCCCCATCCCGCTCTGCAAGAGCCAAGGGAGCCTCGTTAGCCAAGGGAGCCTTGTTAGCTGAGTGACCCTCACTAACAAAGCAGGGTGCAGGGACCCGCTCTGCAGGGCTGGCTGGAGCACAGGGCTGGCAGGGAGTGAGGGATGCCTGGGAGGCTGCAGGTGCGTGAGTTACCTGTGCACACATCTTCCCTGGTACCTCCTGCTCACCCCTTCCCAGGGTACCTGTGTATTCACCATCCCCATGGAGCTGTGTGCCCACCTCTAGGAGAACCTCTGTGCCCACCTTCTGTGGGTATCTGTGCACTCACCATGCTGGGTATCTGTGCTTTCACATTCCCCAGGTACCTGTGCATCCACTGTTGCTGGGTACCTGTGCAACCCCCACTGTCTGTGAGTACCTGTGAATTCACATTCCCTGGGTACCTGTGCACCCACCATCCCTGGATACCTGTGTGCTCACCATGCCTGGGTACCTGTGCACCCACTGTCCCCAGGCACCTGTGAATTCACATTCCCTGGGAACTTGTGCCCCCACCATTCCTGGATATCTTCTCACTGTCTGTGGGTACCTGTGCACCCACCGTCCTCAGGTACCTGTGTGCTCATCTTCTGTGAGTACCTGTGCACCCACTGTCCCTGGGTACCTGTGCACCCACCATCCCTGGATACCTGTGTGCCCACCGTCCAAGGGTACCTGTGCATGCACTATCACTGGGCACCTGTGTGCTCACTATCTCAGGGTACCTGTGCATCCACCAGCCCTGGATACCTTCCCACTGTCCCTGGGTACCTGTGTGCCCACCTTCCCCGGGCACCCACACCCACCGTCCCAGTACACCCACCTTCTGTGGGTACCTGTGCACCCACCCTCTGTGCCCTCACCCTCTGTAGGTACCTGCGCACCCACCCTCTGTGCCCTCACCCTCTCTGGGTCTCCGTGCCCACGTCCGTGGGTTCCAGGTGCCACCTGGTGGCCGCGCGCCCGGCCCGGGGTGCTGTCACTGGCAATGTCCCAGCCTGTCCCCGCAGGGAGCTTTGCGCGGCTCCAAAGCTCCCCAACGCACCCGCGCCCCTCTTCGAACCGAACCCGGGCCGAACCCCGCCGGGGCTCAGGGCACAGCTCTTCGTTGGGCAGGGAGGGGCTGGGGAGACTCTCTGTCCCCGGCTTCCCGGGGGTTTTGCTGCTCGGTGTTCCCCAGCCCCAGCAGAGCTGCGAGCGGGCGTTTTCTCCTGCGGGGTCTGCCCCCATGGCAATGGCAGTGGGGAGGGCTGGACCCCCGGCAAGGGCTTGGAGGAGAGCTCTGGAGCCAAGCACGGCCACACGGGCTCGGAGGGGAGTCCTGCACGCAGGGCTGGGCACACGAGCTCAGAAGGGAATGGGCCCCATAAGCAGCTGGGCCACCTGAGCAAAGCTTTGACTGAACAAACCCCTACATCCCACAGTGCTTGCGAAGAGAGGCAGGAACAGTTTGTAGCTGGGAATCCCTTGCAGCTGGAGGCCCCTGGAGCATCCCACTATCCACACTAAGGATGGTGTACAGCCCCAGACCCCAGAGCGGGGGGTCCCAGCCCCTCTCCTGCCTCTGGGGCAGAGCTGGCATCCCTCCCCTATGGCTGGGGTGGGAGCAGAGCCCTGTCCAGGCTCTTCCCCAGCAGTTACAGCCACGTCTCCCCCCCAGTTCCCTGCCCTGCAGCCAAAGCCCCCGCAGTGTTCCAGCCTCTACAGCCATGCAAGATCTGTGTCCCAGCCCCTATAACTCGAGGGACAAGGGTCTCATCCCCCTTCCTACAGACGGGTCTGATTGTGACCGCTCTCTCTGCAGCGGAGCTGGCTGTGTCCCACCCCATACACCCACATGAGGGTCTCAGCCCCTCAGCTACAGATGGGACACATCTGTAACCCCGGCCCTACAGCCAAGAGGGTCAGAGCCCCCTCCCCTACAGTCAGGGCACGGGTACACCGCAATCCCTGTAACCAGGGGGTCCCAGCCCTCGCCTCTGTTGCTGAAGCACACCCATACCCCAGCCCCTGCCCTATGCCCCTATGGCCGGGGCAGGGAGGGCTCACAGCGCTCCCCGCTATTCCCGGAGCCCATCCACACTCCTGTTCCCACAGCCGGGGGTCACAGCCCCCTCCCCGCTATTCCCGGAGCCCATCCACACTCCTGCTCCCACAGCCGGGGGGCACAGCGCTCCCCGCCATTCCTG
>NW_005054441.1:403356-413906 GCF_000277835.1 Geospiza fortis
GGGCCGGGAGGGTCCCGGTGTGGCGATGGGAGCGCTGGTCTGAGCTCTGCGGGGAACCCCCGGGTGCGGAGCCGAAACCCGCATCCCCCAGCTGAGGACGAGGAGGGATAAACCAGAGGTGATCCGGTCCCGTCCCACGGGAGCGCTCCTGGCAGGGTAATGGTTTCGTGTTTGTCTTGTTTATTCCCTCGGTGAGGCAAGTTTTGTAGGAGCAGGAAGGGAAGCGGCAGGGCTGGCTGGGAGGTCGTGGGTACTTCATGCACCCCACAAAGGCAGCACTGCTGGGAGCTCCTGGTGCCAACGCCGTGGCTTTGTGCCCCAGCTGGAGCCACCCGCACCCACCATGGTCCTGCGCACATCCTCTCCCCTTGTTCTATGTCAGAGTTGGACTGGCTGCAGCCACGTTGTCCACACACATTGGAATTGTGTGTGGTTTTTGTTTGTGCCTCATGGTTCTCATTTGGAGCACTGTGGTGGGTTTGGCCCTGTAAATGCTACACCGTGTGTGGCTGGAAGGGGCTGGTTCCTGGGGTTGGAGGTAACTGCATGTGATCCAGAGAGAAATTATTAAGATTAAATTTAAAATTAGGTTTCAGCATGTCAGCTGTTTTCCCTGGGAAGGTGTTCTGGAATCACATCTTACTGCTGGAAAGAAAGCCTTATCCTTATTTCCAGCCTAACCATGCTAACGCTCCCCTTACCCACGTATGTCAGAGCAGAGCGTCAGTGGGTTCTTTCTGCATCGCTTGCGTCATCTTCCTGAGAATTAAAAAACGAAACCAGGCTCGAAATGAAAACCAAAATGTGACTGACTGGGCCTGCACTGGGCGTGTGAGGTGTGGGTGTTCACAGGGGGGCATCAGCGATGCTGTGGGGGCACATTTGGTACCGGTGGAGAGCGGATTGTTGGGGTCTGACGTGCTCGTGTGTCACCGGGAGTTTAGGGAGCCTCGTGGTGCAGCAGGGAGAGCTGGGAGCCAGTTCCTGTTGGCTTTGCAGTCTGGCTCTGGGCAGCTCTGGATGACTTAGGGCCCCAGCACATGGATTTCAGAAGCCCTGAGTGCTCGAGGGTCTGGGCCTGGTGAGGTTCTGCACGTGCAGAGACCGGGCTCTCTTGGGATCCTTTGTGCTCCTTCCTGCTCAGCTGCAGCACACAATGCCCGGGTGCTCAGGCCCTCACAGCTGTTTATTTCTGACTGCTGGCTGCAGCTCGGTGCCTCGGAGGGGCGAGGATGGCTCAGGAGACGAACCAGACGCAGGTGCCTCTGCTGTGTACCACGGGCTGCGGCTTCTACGGCAGCCCCCGGACCAACGGCATGTGCTCCGTGTGCTACAAGGAGTTCCTGCAGAGGCAGCAGAGCAGTGACCGGATAAGCCCTCCAGGTAGAGGATTTTTTCTTGGAAATCTGTCTTAAATGGGTGTCTGGATCCAAGCTGTGTTCAGCATGGCGCTGGTGCCTGGCCACCAGCAGATTTACCCCCTCCTAGAAAAATCATCTTTCCCTTTGTATGGATACACAAGGCTCTAAATCGGGTACCCAAGCCCTCGAGCACTTCTGTTCCCTGTCAGGAGGGGCACTTGCTTTCCTCCCAGTCTCAGCAGTTTGTGAAGCCCCATCCTAGCCAGCACCTTCCAGTAAACTGTAGAGTTTCACATGTGCTAATGGTGATCCCAGCTTTCAGCTATTTCCTGCTCCCTGGTTAGGTGCTGACTGCTGGGAACCATGACAAAGCCCCACAATGAAGTTTTATTTTTTTTTAAGATAATATTCTTATCTTAACAGTGTGATATCTAAAAGCCGTGACTTACAAGGTTTGTTTCCTGCACTTGGGATGGGAGCAGGGGAAGGATGCTCTCTGAAATGTGAACAGGGATTTCTTTTGCTGGGGGTTTGTGTAGATGCCACATGTACAGAGTGAGAAATGCCTCTGAGAGTTCCTCCACAATTTATTCCTGGGGGTCATGGAATTCATAATGACTTCCCTTGAGTCACCCACACAAAATATGCTCAGGAACATGGCTTTTCCTGACAAAGGCTTTTCCTAAGACCCCAGCTTAGATCCTCAGCTGACACAAACCCATATGTTCCTGTTGAAGCCTGTTCCTTTCAGCAGATGAGGATCTGGTTTTTACACCTTGTAGAAGTTACAAAGTTCCATTGGGTTCAAGATCCAGACAGCCCTGGTGTCCTAGAGAGTCCCAGATTTGGCACAAATTTGGAGTAGGAACAGGGATATGGGAGTGATCCCAACAGGGGTGTGCCCTGCCAGCTCCAGTAGGGAACAGCAGTGTAAGGCCTGCTGGAAGTGCTCGTTCTGCTTTCTCCTTGACTGTCCAGCACCTGAGGAACTGGCTGGTACTTCCCAGAGACCTGACCAAGCCTGCTCTTGTCTCGCAGCACCCAGTGGTCCCAGCAGCAGCCCCATGGCTCCCGAGGCCATCGCAGGACAGCACGCGGAGGGAGACTCCACACCTGAGGATGCAAAAGCCAGGTAGGGGCAGAGTCTGGAGGGGAGGGGATCTAAACCCTGCTAAAATCCAGTTCTGGGACATAAGGGACAGGCTGTCATCCTTTATATGTCTGTAAACAGGCTGGGTCAAACTTTGCATTGTGATTCTGGTTTATTTGGAAGATTGAGAGGTCCCTGCTGCTGCTGCTGTCTGATAAGTAGAGTGAGGTATCAGAGGGTTGGTAGTAAATTAAGTGGCATCTTGGTTCTCCTGCAGCCTTGTCTGTCCCTGGCTCTGTTCTCAGTGTACCTTGTCTGTCCCTGGCTCTGTTCAACTGTTCAGTTTCTGCTCAGTCCCAAGTATTGGGATTTTTGGGGTTTTCCTGTGCAGGACCAAGAGTTGGACTTGGAAGGATCATGAGGATCATCAGCTCAGAATGTCGTGTGATTCTAAGTGAAAGCACCTGCTGATGACCCAGTCTGGAAGCTGTGACAGCAGGTTTAGAGACCTTGGGCCTGTTTGATGGGGAGGAGGACAGAGCTGCACTGAGCTCTACCATCACATTACAGCCCTGACTCATACTGTGTTTTCCTCCCCTGGACTTGTTTGGATAGGCTCTTGCCTTGTCTTTGAGATATAATTGGGTGCAAAAGGAAGCTGAGATCATCACAGATTCATTCCATTTATGTCTATAAAGAACTTTGATCCCCGATCTCATGGGGAATTGACCTGCTGTGCTCCTGACCTACTTTTGAATATAAGGAAATAAACTTTATGGGCTGAAGGTCTCTCCCACATAACTGTCTGTGAAATGAAAATACTTGTGTTTTCTCTTTTTGTTTGTCTGCTGCACATGCTGCCAGCGCTCAGACTCCTGTGACCCATCAGATGACGGCCATGAGCATATCCAGAGAGGAAACCAGCAACGAGACAGAGGAATTCAGCAAGACAGATGAAGCCTCATCGGCTTCTTCCTCATCAGGTAGGGTGGTTGGTTTGTCCTTTGCACAGATCTGAGTGACACTGAGCTCAGGAGTCCATTGGAGCAGCAGGGACAGCTGCTGACCCCGGGGTGTGTCCCCTCCCGGCAGTAAAGACACACCTGAGAGCTGAGGAGGAAACTTGTTTTGGTGACAGGGAGGAGAGCAAATGCTGTGCTCGAGGGCAGGCTGATAGAGATTGCTCTGTGGGCTGAGGGCTGAGTGGCTGCCAGCCCTGGAGTGGCTGGCAGGAGGATAATCTTCCATGACGCCGCTCCCAGCGAATGGCAGCGAGCCCGGAGCGTCCCACAGCCTGACGCGGCTGCTGCTGCTGCTGCCGGCACTCCCCTGCCAGCTCCCGAGGGGGAGGAAGGGAGACAGATCCATCCGAGCCTTGGAGAGAGGTGACTCCTTTGTGACAGTGCCTGGGGGTAGGGGAGGCCTGTTGTTGTCACCCCGTGAGATGGGGGATCGTGTCCCTCGGGGGGGGATGTTACACAGGGAGTGTCCTGTGTGATGGAGGAGCAGCAGAGTCATTGCCCAGTGTGGCACATCCTCCAGCTGATGCCATGAGCAGGTGATCTGCATGCAGACACCCTCCTTTGCTCAGCTGACAGCTTGCTTGCATTGAAAGCTAAAAAAACCCAGGAGCTGTTGGTTGCTAAAAAGCCAGGCTCTAGTCACCACACATGGCTGGGCATTGTGGGTTAGGTAATCTCTTCTTGCCTGCAAGCCCAGGAGGCAATTTACAACAGGCAGGTGAGAGGCTGTTAAAAAGAGGCTTGGGAGAGCCTGCCCCTTTCATCTGCCTGTGTAATTTTTAGGAGGCTGTTTAGGGTAAGCTCCACAAAGCTGTCTCTGTTTTGTCTCCTCAGAGCAGCCTGCACCACAGGTGCTCCAAGGAGCAGTTGGAGCTCCTCCCTCCTGTTGACTTCTCTAACCTGCTTAGGTACTGGAGGAAATCCTGCTAAGCATCAATGACCTTTAACAATCTGGCTTTGAGAGCTCGGTTTTCCCTTTGGTAGATTAGAGGCAGTGATGGATATCTGTGTAAAGCATTCTAAGACCTACATTTGGGGAACACTTACATAAGAGTCAGCAAAAATAATTAGTAGTACTTACAAGGGGTTAATTTTTTTTCTCCCTTCGAAGATTAACTGTGGGCTCAGCTGACAGCTGTGTTGCTGTGCAGCAGCTGAGCTGTAGTGACTATCCAGTCACTGTCCAGTGGCCAATTCAGCTTTGGATTTAAGGCATTTGAAACAGAGAGGAAGCTGTGAGGTGGAGATCTCAGTGGAACAAGGCAAATCTCCCAGTCTGTGGTATGTCAGCCAGGGCAGTGTGCACACAGAGAGTCGTCAGAGCCTCAAGCAGCTCCTGTGATAAAACGAACATTTGGTTTATCAGGAAGGGCAGCAAAACTCTTGCCTCTGTTTCAGGTACCCTGCTTGAGATATCCCAGAGCACGGCTGAGGGCAAGACGGCTTCGGAAAAACCGAAACCGAAGAAGAATCGCTGCTTCACCTGCCGGAAGAAGATTGGGCTGACTGGTAAGTGCCTGCCTCTGGGAAAGCTTCCCTGTGCCCTAAGCAGCCCAGAGTGAGAGCCCTGTGAGCCCAGTGCTGTGGTGCTGCTGGGTTTGGAGGGTCAGAGGCTGGAGGTTTCCCCCAAATCCATCCTGCAGCTGTGGTGCTGCAGAAAAAGAGGGAGGGGAGCTCCAACCTGCAACAGCACTGGCTGAGGCAGCAGCCTGGGGAACATCCCACTCACTGCCAGGGTCCTGGCAGCCCTTGGGAGCAGGATTGGATGCAGCAGCACCTCTTGGTTGTTCCTGCTTCTTGGCAGAAGCTGCTGTAGAGGAAGGCAGAGCTCGCTGTGGATCGGAATCCGCTCCCGGTCAGGTCTGTGGTAAAGCTTTCGTAACAGTGACATGAACTGAGCTAGACCCAAATGGAAAATCCCTCTCCAAGACTCATCCCATTTGTTAATGCTGCCTGATTTCCACTGTTAGCTTCCTGAGAGCAGGATGGCTCTCAGCATGCAGCCTGTAAAGCTGGAGAGAGAAGTGCTGGGATGGTGTCAGGGCACTGCTATCAATGGGAAAACAGCTTCTGGAAAGTGAAGCAATTAATTTGGCTGTGGTTTGTTAATAAAAACATCATTCCCCTAAATTATCTCTGGCATTTAGTGCTTCTCAGAAAAAAGTTAACTCTGGAGCTGTGCAGGTCATGTTGTTCTGGCAGAGCACTTGCTTCTGTAGCCTGCTTGGGGCATCCAGCAGCCAGGGATGTTTTCATGGGTATAAGAGGCTTTGGCCAAGTCTAGACTGGAAAGTTTGAACCTGAGCTTGCCTGGAAATCCATGGGCACTGTCCTAGAATAGGGGTAGGTTTATAAACCTGGATCTGGGCTGGGTACTCCATGCCCAGCCTTCAGGTTGCAGAGAGGACTGTTTTCCTGGATGAGGGTTTCCTTTAAACTGTGAGAAGTTCTCTTCTTTAGGATTCAGCTTACAGAGAACTCCTGTGAATTCAGGGCATTTAGGATAAAATTATTTTTCTCAATCAGGAGTAAACTGGCACCTTGGAGCAAGGTGTTTGTGGGCTTTACACCCTGTAGTTGGAAAAACATGAAGGGACAGAGCATGATTCCCTGCCAGCAGGATTCCCTGCTGTCCTGCAGCACATCCCCTGCTTGCTCCCTGCCTTGCTTTCCCACTGTGCTGTGTTAATGGTAGCACTCTGAGCATTGTCCCTGAGTGAAGTGACTAAAATAAGAATTTTGAAGCCTAAGTAGCTCAGACATGATTCTGTGGTGGTGACAGCTCTGCTCCTTGCTGCTGGTCAGCCCAGCTGCTGCTGTGTGACCCTGGGGAGCTGGACTGGCTTGGAGGGCTCAGCTCCAGCTTGAGCTGCCTGGGGAGCCTGGTCTGGATTAACAATCTGGCACTCTGCAGTGCCTGGCACGTCCCTTGTCCCCAGGGAATGTGGATAGCAGCTGCTCTGGGAGCCTTTCCCACCATGTGACAGCTGGGGCTGCCCAAAGCACACAGAGCTCCTGAGCCAGAGGAAAGCCAAGAGCCACCCATGGTCTTCCCCAAATGAAGAGTCCCTTTGGCCTGTGGGGAGCTGCAGGCCCCCCTCCCTTGGCCCTCTCCCTGCATTGGTGGCATTTCCTGGCGTGGCAGGAAGGAGCCAGGCCCTGCTGCCTTCCTGCCCAGCTGGATGGGGTCTGATGTGGCTTTGTCCCTGCTCTTCCTCCCCTCAGGCTTCGACTGCCGCTGTGGGAACCTGTTCTGTGCCATTCACCGGTACTCTGACATGCACGCCTGCCCCTACGACTACAAGGCAGAAGCTGCCGAGAAGATCCGCAAGGAAAACCCCATCGTTATCGCCGAGAAGATCCAGAAGTTGTGAAGGGGTCTGAGCAGCTCGAACTGCAACCAGGCTGCCTGGTGCTCTTCCCCTTCCTCCCAGCCTTCCTCCTCCTCCTCCTCCTCCCAGCCCCTGCGGCGGTGCGAGGGTGACTCCGGCAGCGCACACAAACCGGCACCTGGACATGGGGCCTCCTCGCGCCTCTGGCAGTCAGTTGGTGTTCCTCCTCTCCCTCCCTGCCTGTCCGACAGCCGCAGCTCAGCTGATGTGTTCTCAACCAGCTTCCCAAAGGAAAAGGGACCGTCCTGCCCCGCTGCTCTGGCTCTAAGACCTTCACATTCGCCTCTTGCTGGGCACTTTGCACGGTGGGAGCGGCTGGACTCAGCCGGGCTCAGCCTTTCCCTTCCCAGCAGCTCCGAGTCCTGCAAACCACCCAGGGCTTGTGGCAGCAGTCCCTGAGCAGCCTGGGCTCTGTTCCCTCTGCCTGCAGCCCCGGGAGCTGGGGGATCCTGGCAGCCAGGCTGCCATCTGCTCCCTGGGAGGTGTTTGCTGTCCGATGCAGAGAAGTTGATTCTGTAGTTCCAGACCCCTCTCCCCACCCTCTGTTGACGCTGTTGGAGAAGCACCAAGGGGGCTGAGCAGTGATGCTGGCACAGGGAAGAGATTCTGTGGCTTGAAGTGAGGTGGGCAGGGCAGGACCTTCCAGGAGGTTCTGCTTGCTGCATTGTGCCTCTCTCCACAGGGAGGGAGCCAGGGACAGCCCTGCTCCAGCCTCCTGCTCCAGCACCCCTGGATAACCCCGGCTGCTTTCCCAGCAAGGTGTGTGTCCCTCAGTGCTGCCTGTGCCTGCTCTCCTCTCTCCCCTCTCTCCTGTCCCTTCTCTCCTCTCTCCCTGCCTTCTGCCTTACACGAGTCGCTCTCATCAGGGTTGTGCACAAAGCTCAGGTCCCCACACCTCTGCTTCTGGACCTGTCCCTGCATCCAGGTGACAGTGGGGTCGCCTCCTCCCATGTGGGCCATGCTGGCATTGGGGAGAGCTCGGGGAGCCCACCCAGCTGCCCTCCTCTGCCTCCTCCCTCCCTGTGGGATGAGAAGCAGGGCCAGGTCCCCAGGAGATGCTCTGCAAGCCAGACAGAGGGAACTGGGGCACAGGGAGAGTCACAAGGAGGGTCCCAGGGTGCCCAGAAGTTCAGGTGGGGGCTCAGAAATGCCCATGGAGAGACCCAGGGAGCAGGGAGAGGTGCTTGGAGGGCTCTGGGCTCACTGAGACACTCACAATTCCCTGAGGTGCTGGAAAGCCCAGGGAGGGCTCTGGGGTGCAAGGGAAGGCAGAAGGAGAGCTTTGGGGTACAGTGAACATGCTCAGAGGCCTCAAGCACCCCAAAAGCCACTTGAAAGGCTCTGGGGGTGCACACACTCACTCACACAGGAAGGGAGGCGTAGGAAAAACCAAATGCCACTCAGTACCACTGCGGAAAGAGCACCTGGAGGGCTCTGTTGGGAGGAGCTGGGGCTCAGGAATGCAGCACAAGGCAGGCAGAGGCTCCTGGGGCACAGCCACAGCCTCTTCCATGCCCAGGGGATTCCTGGGAACACCAGGAGCAGGGCTGTGGCCATGGGGCTCTGGCTCTCAAGCAGAGAAACCCGGCTGTGTCCCGGGGGACAAGCAGCAGCCTCTGTCCCACTCTGCTGGCCATCCCACGCTTTGGAAGCTTTCCCTTGGTGTCAGCAGAGCTGCAGGGCCCAGCTGGGGGAGATCACAGCAGCTCCTTCCTTCCAAGGGCTGTTTTCCTGCCCTCCCTGTGGCAGTTCTGCCCAGGTGCTGCTGGGGGGATCCCTCTGAGTGTTTGGTGTCTGCAGTCTGCTCCAGCCAAAGCAGTGTGTGCTCTGTGCCAGCTGCCATCCTGTGCTGCTACCAGCAGCATCTGAACCTCCCAAACTGCTGCAACCCCCCCCTCCAGCACTGAGAGGAGTGAGGCTGCCTCTCACCAGCCTTTTCCTCAGGTTTTTCCTTCTGGATAACATTGACATCGTGTCTGGAGCATGCAAGGGGCTGCACCCCTGGGCACACCTGGGGAGCTGGAGCTGGTGCGTGGCCAGGCTGGGTTTGCCACTGAGCTTTTGGCTGAGGATGATCCCTCACCCTCGGGGGATGCAGGAATTGCAGCCACCAGCCCCAAGGAAGTGCAGCAGCTCCCTTGGATCCCTTGGGAAAGCCCACAGCCACCTGCTTCTCCAGCACTGCCCCTTTCCCTGTTCTCCCTCCCTGTCCATGAGTGTAAATACAACACAGTCTAGTTTGCTTGGATGCTGTGGGTGCTCTGTTTCAGGCTCTTTTGGGGTGGCTCTGGGGCTCTGTGCCTCAGTTTCCCTGTGGATGATCCTTGACAATACCTGGAGCTGGCTGGGGATCAGAGCACCCCAGATCTGCACCCCCAGATGTCAAATCCACCAGGGGCTGGGCTGGATGATCTCCAGAGGTCACTGCAACCCTGACAAGTCTGGATGAGCAGGAAGCCCTGGCTGGGTTTGAGGGGCTCTGAGGTTCTCCTGGGTTCCCTCTTGTCTGCTGTCACCCCTTGGGGCAGGAAAGCCTCCCCATGTCCACATTCGGGCAGTGTGTGGCACCGGGAGTGACCTCAGCAAGGCTTGGCTTGGTGACATCTCTGTGGGGAGACACGGGAATGTGGGAGGATGGCCTGGGGGGAGAGCCTGGCTGGGTGCAGAGCTCCGAGGGCCCGGTGGGCACAGCAGAGCCCCCCTGTGCCCAGCGCTGTCCCCAGGGCTCGGTGCCTCCTCCAGCCCCGTGCAGTTCGTGTAGCAGCGCCCTGCCCGAGGGACAGAACGGATCCTGATCGGGTTTCACGGTGATTCAGAGCAGGGGGAGTGACTGATTCACCTGCAGGCCGTGCTGCCATCCAGAGGGACCCTGAGGGGCTCGGTGAGAGCTGGGTGGGGGCAAAGCTGGGGGGGTCAACAAGGGCAAGTGCAGAGTCCTGCACCAGGGAGGAACAGCCCCAGGAACAGCACGGGCTGGGGGTGACCCGCTGGAGAGCAGCTCTGCAGAGAAGGACCTGGGGGTCCTGGGGGATGGCAAACTGTCCCTGAGCCAGCAGAGTGTCCTGGGGCCAGGGGGGACACGGGGACCCTGCCCCTCTACTGGGGGGGCACATCTGGGGTGCTCTGTCCAGTTCTGGGACAAGAAGGACAAGGAGCTACTGGGGAGGGTCCAGTGGAGGCCCCAAAGATCATTTGGGGTCTGGAGCTTCTCTCTGGTGAGGAGAGACCGTGGGAGCTGGGCTTGGTTAATCCAGAGAAGACTGAGAGTGTTGGATGTTTGGTTTTTTAAAAAAGACTATAAAATAAGACAGTTTAAAGTCATAAAAACTCCGAAGTTACATTCGAGAATGTAACAATATGGAGAACAGCCAGGTTTACATCGATACAAACCAAATCCGGCTCCAGAGCCGTGACAAGCAGCCCGTTCATTGAGTCCAGCTGACTTTGGGCTTGATCAGAATATCCAAGTGCCCGCTGAACTCCTCCACTCGCTCCTTGCGGGTTTTCGACCCTTTCTTCAGGATCCGCTCCATTTACTGCTTCTCCTGCATCTTCTCCAAGGCCACCTGCGCCGGGCTGCGCTTGTCCAGCCCGCGCTTCTCCTCCTCCTCCTCCTCCTCCTCCCCCTGCTCCTTGCTGCCCGAGATCTGGGCTTTGTCTTTCGCCTCCTTCTCCCGCTTGCCGG
>NW_005054441.1:413916-414716 GCF_000277835.1 Geospiza fortis
CCCCCCCCCCCCGCTGCCCTTCAGCCGCAGCGGACCGCGCTCCATGATTTTTTTTCAAATATCTAGATTTTTGACAAATTTTCTACAGTCCCAAACCCACAGAAATCAATCTGTTTAATGTTCATTGGTCCCGAATCGCGCAGTTCTTAGTATTGGTTTCCTATTGGATACGGATTTCCTCGCCTCTGATGTTAATTAGGTCTTCACTCCTGATTTGCATTTCCTTACCAGCCTTTTCCAGGGGTCTCCAGCCGTGCCAGGGGCAGGTCTGGAGTAGATGTTCGCTGATGTTTCGCCAATGGCCCTTGATGGCCTTTATCTCTCGTGTATCTCTCGGCCTGCTGAGATGCCCATCTCATTGTTCCTGGAACAATGCTTTGGAGGGAAACTTCGTTCCCTTCCCCCGGGGCAAAGGCGAACAAACGTGACTAAAGTTAGGAAATAAAAATTTTAAACTTAGTATATTGTCCAACAAGAGGCGATCTCACCAATCCACCTAAATATCTCCAACGTGAGTGCCAGACTCCTTCCAGTGGTGCAATGGCCATAAACTAAACTAAACCACATGAAGTCCCCACTCAACGTGAGGAAAAGCTTATTTACACTGAGAGTGGCAGAGAACTGAGCAGCTGCCCAGGGAGGCGGTGGAGTCTCTCTCTCCGGAGACTTTCCAAGCCCACCTGCTCCAGATGGCCAAGGTCGGCCTGGACGATCTCCAGGTCCCTTTTGGGATCCATTTGGGATTTTTGGATCCCGGGCCCGAGGAGAGGCCGCGCCGCCCCCCCGCCATGAGGCGGCCG
>NW_005054441.1:415993-416448 GCF_000277835.1 Geospiza fortis
ACACGAGTGTGGCACGCGGTGTGAGTGACCCATAGTGCCGCCTCCCCGCGTGGCTGTGCGGCCACCAGACACCCTGGGAGTGCCACGGGGTGCCAGCCCTGGCAGGGACACGGCTGCCACGTGCCAGGTGTCACACCGGCCTGGCCCTGCTGTGGATGGTCACGGTGCTCCCACCGGGGCACGGGGCATCCCTTCACTCGCAGTATTTCGGCCTATTTCAGTGCGGAATCCCAGCTTCAGTGCCATATCCCTCTTCCACCCTTTCCTCCCCTTTCCCAGGCCTTCGGAAGCAGATGGAGCGAATTCCTCGGGGTGTGGGCTGGTTTGACATTCCTCAGCTCAAGCCTGTGCCCAAACTTGCAGAAAATAGTTGCTTTTTTTTTTCTTTTTTTTTCCTCTTCCCCCTTTCCTCTCCCCTTTCCCCTTTTTCCTCGGGAGCTCGGCACTCCCGAACG
>NW_005054441.1:417355-423932 GCF_000277835.1 Geospiza fortis
AGAGGCAAAGCTGAGGCTGCAGGGGTGTGGGGATTCCCCAGGCTGTCTCACAGGCCCCCGGTGTCATGGCAGTGATGCAATGCTCCAGGTGTTTGCACAGAGCTTGGTGCTCAGGGGGCACCGGGGTGGCTGCACCAGCTGCTTCTCCCCCTGCCCAGCCCTGCGGTGACCGTAGGATGGGCAACTGCCCATGCCAGCCAGGAGAGCCTGGCTTAGTCAAATTCACAGGGACTTTTGATTCCTCAAGGAAAAGAGTGATGGGAATGAAAGCCAAGAGGGGTTTGGTCACTCCTGTGGGTCTGTGAACTGGCACCCTGGAGTGTGAGATGGAGACCCCCTCCTGCTGCCAGGAGGGGACTTGGCAGTGGCTCCCCGAGCAGTGGCACAGTTTGGGGTTCAGGTGCAGAGGGAGGCCAGGTCACCCCAGCTGACCCCTTTCCTATGTCCTCCCAGGAACAACAGGTCCTCAAGGACCAGCATCCCAGGCTGCAGGAGGGGAGAACCTGCGCTGGGGGGAACCAGGCCTGCCAAACCTGGGGTATCAGTGCTGCTGGCTGTCTGATCTCCCCCAGCTCATCCTGTCACCAACCTCCAGCTCGGGCTCCCTGAGCATCCAGGCCAGGATTGGCAGCTCAGCCTGGCCACAGAGCCCTCAGACCAGCTGCAGGGGCTCAGCAAGGAGTGGGTCCTGCTCCCTCCCTCTGGCAGAAGGGAGCCAAGCTCTCATCAATCTGCTATTAGTGTTAATTTTTATGATTAACATTGTTTCTCCCCTTATGGTGGAAATTTCTTGTGCCTTGTCACTCCCACAATTCACTTCTCTCTCAGCATCTGGTGTCTTGCCAGGCTCAGGAGAGAAAAAACCCGCTGTCAGAATTCTTACTTGAAATCCCCATTGGGCAAACGGCCCCAAATCCTGAGCTTTTTTACCAAAAATAGACTCAAAAACTTGAACAGAATCATCATCCTGCCTTCAAGCTGCCTGTTCCTGCTGGGAGTGAGCCCCTGGCTCTGTCAGGGAAGGGTCTGGGGGTGTCACAAGAAGCTCCCTTGGTGGCTGGAGGGGTGCTGGCCCTTTGTGTACCGGGGTTTGCTTGCTGGAGCTCCAGCAGAGCCCAGGGTTAACGTTCCATACCCACGTCCCAGGTACACAGTGCTCTTCTCCCATGGCAACGCCGTGGACCTGGGGCAGATGAGCAGCTTCTACATCGGGCTGGGCACCCGCATCAACTGCAACATCTTCTCCTACGACTACTCTGGCTACGGCGTGAGCACGGGCCGGCCCTCCGAGCGCAACCTCTACTCCGACATCGACGCCGCGTGGCAGGCGCTGCGCACACGGTGAGAGGGCAGAGCATGGGAAACCCTGCAGGAAAACCCTGTGCTCAGCAGGCTGCAAAACAGGAAACCTCCCAGGAGGGGAACCCTGGGCCACTGGAGACAGGAAGGGGTGGTTGGAAAACTGTAGAAGGAGCAGCTGGGGGATCCAAGGGGGCAGGGATTCTGCAGAGCATGACCTTGGCACAAGCTGTGCTTCCTGTGTCACTGTGCCAGGCTCAGCTCTGGTTCTCCTCCCAGTCTTGGGGTGCAGCCCCATGCCAGGCTCAGCTCTGGTTCCCATGCCAGGCTTGGGGTGCAGCCCCATGCCAGGCTCTGCCTTCTCTTCCTCCAGCCTGGCTCATGGTGTGACCCAGAGCTGGGGCTGCCCCACTGGCTGCAGTCCATGCTTTGAACATCCTATAACCCTGACCCGGTGAGGGAAAGCTTTGACATCCCCCAGAACTCAGCTGGCAGCTCAGCCCTGGCTGCTCCCTGGTCCTTTGGGAGTGCAGGGAGCTGCTCTGGGCCCAGCCATGAGGAGCTGGGGAGGATCAGGGACAGATCAGGGCTCACCTGCCGGGATCCTTGTGGGTGCAGTGCCAGCACAGAGGAACCCCTGAGCTGTCTCTCCTGGTGGTGTGCCTGCCCACTGAGGTGCCCTGTCCCATCCAGGTACGGGATCAGCCCGGAGAACATCATTTTGTACGGACAGAGCATCGGCACCGTGCCCACGGTTGACCTGGCCTCGCGCTACGAGTGCGCAGCCATCGTGCTGCACTCCCCGCTCACCTCCGGCATGCGCGTCGCCTTCCCCGACACCAAGAAGACCTACTGGTTCGATGCCTTCCCCAAGTGAGTGCCCTGGGCAGAGGGCATGGGGGGTTTGGAGGGGCAGTGCCCAGAGCAGCTCTGGTCACAGCCAAGGGACATGTGACGTGTGGGCCATTTTTTGTGATAGGTTTAAATATTCCCTTTCGGCATCTTCTTGCTCTGTATTTGGGGCCCTCTGGGAGTTGTAGCCCTGCCTGGGGTCCCTGTGCCCCCTCCTGAGTTGTAGCCCTGCCTGGGGTCACTGTGCCCCCTCCCTGTGCCATGTGTGTACCCCACTCCCCTGTGCCATCACCCCCTGGTCACCCTGTCCCAGTGACTTTGCCCACCAGCTTTGGGGCTGTGCCGCTGGCCCCCATCAGGTGTCACAAGCCCTGGGTGTCCATGGGACTGCTCTGTCCCCCAAGAGTAATTCCTTGGGGATTTTCCTGCTCTTCAGATGGCAGGAGGGGTGCTGAGAGGCTGAGCTCTTCCTTTGCCTCTCCCTTGCAGCCAGCCCCATGGGGCCAAGGGGACAGTCCCTGAGCTGGAAGCTGTGGCTGGGGGCCAACAGCCCATGCTCTGCATCCTGGTGGCCTCACGTGGCCTATGGGATGGGCTGGGACCCGTGCTTCCCTTCCTCAGAGCCCAGCAGGGAAGGGCTGTCCTGCAGCAGTTCCCATCAGCCCTGCTGAGGTCCCACGGGGATGTTGTCACTGCTGTCTGCTCCTTGTCTGTCACACTGGGGCAGATCTTTTCCTTGGCAGAAGCTCTGTGTCCCTCCCTGTCCCTGTGCTCTGTCATGATCAAAGAGCATTTCCTGGTCCCTGTCCCAGGGGACGTTTTGGGGGCAGGAGGAGTGAAATGTCTCATTCCCTGTGCTTACCCCCTCTCTCCTCTCTTCCCCATCCACCCTTTTGACAGCATCGAGAAGATCTCCAAAATCACCTCTCCTGTGCTCATCATCCACGGTACAGAGGACGAAGTCATCGACTTCTCGCACGGCCTGGCGCTGTTTGAGCGCTGCCCCAAGGCCGTGGAGCCGCTGTGGGTGGACGGGGCCGGGCACAATGACATTGAACTCTACAGCCAGTACCTCGAGCGCCTTCGGAAATTCATCTCCCAGGAGCTGGCCAGCCAACGCAACTAGCCAGGGCCACAGACAGGGGGGTTCTGCTTGTTTCTCCAGTTCTCCCAGTAGCTCTCCCTGGTCCCTGCTGCTGGAGCTGTAATGAGTGTGCTCAGCCTCGGCTCCAGGCTCAGGAGAGGTGGGGAGGCCCTGCAATGGACAATGATTGCTCTCAGATGTGAGCACAGCTCTCCTCCCTGCTGGTGCCAGCCCCGGCGCTGCTGGCACCACGGGCCCGGCTGGCCAGAGACGGCAGCTCCCTCCTTGCCCCTCCCCAGAGACATGAGCCCACCCTCCGAGGGTGGATCCTTGGCTTCAGACACGTCCTCGTCCCCTCTCCCAAACCGGCGACGTCCCGAGTCCCTCCCGGCCGCTCTGCTGCTCTGACCATAGCAATAAGGCGAGTTGGAGAGGGGCTGGGGCCGGCCCCTCGCGGTGTCCCTGTGCCTGGGACACAGGAGGTGGCAGTTCCTGCTCTCCATGGAGCTTTCCCGGGCCCAGCGCTGGCGGTGCCCGGTGTTCACCCCAGCTGGGGCAGAGCCGTGTCCCCACGGGGAGGAAGGGGATGCATGGAGGAGGTGCCCCCCTGCCCCACACCTCCTCCAGCCAGTCTGGTGCTGCTCGGCCTTCCCAGAGCACTCCTGGTGCTCAGGTCACCCCTGGAAAACCTCCTCGGGGCGAGGGAAGCAGGCAGCAAATAAAGAGCAGAGGTTTAACGTTTCACCTGTGTGTGCCCTTTCCCTGGCTACCCCTGGGGGCCTCTGCCCCAGCCCCTGGGTGTCTGGCCCCTCAGCCTTCCCCAGACTGCCCTTGGCCAGATCCCCAGTGCTTGTCACCCTCCTCTGGGGACTGGGTGGCCCCAAGGTGCCAACAGGAGCAGGGAAGATGCCCTCAGCCCCTGGGACCAAAGGTCTGTGTGTCCAGTGAGACTTTGGGACAGCAGGAGCCCATTCCCCTGTCCTGTGGCATTCGGGGATCCCATGGGATCACAGGTGGAGGAAGGCCTCAGCCTTGAGGAGCTGTGGGGGGCTGCATGTGCCACAGGGGAAGGGGGACGTCCCCATGGCCTGCTCTGTACCAGCCCAGCACAGTGAGGGACACAGGGTGGTTCTGGGGTCCATGGGATGGTCCTGGGGAGAGCAAACCTTATTTTTGACCTGCTCCATGCCCAGTTCTGACCAGAGCTATGTGGGGACCTCAGTGATTCTGGGGGTGCACAGGCCGTGGGGGCAGGTGCAGGGGTGTCTCACAGAGTCCTCCCACCAGCACTCAGGAAATTTGCCCCAGGGAAGGGCAGAGGCTCGGGTTGGGTGAGTTTTGGGACAGTGCCTGCTCTTCCACCTCAGGAAGAGCTGCTTGTCTGTGTGTTTTCGTGCCCCTGGGACATCCCTGGCCCCAGCCCAAACAGCAAAACACTGCTCTGCCCTTCCCTTCCCCTCCCTGTCCCTGTCCTCCCGGTGTCCTGTCCCCGACAGAGGCCCTGGGCCCTGCCAGGCTCATGTGAGGAGGGATTTAATCTCCTTAGGGGCTCAGCGGCCAGGCGGGGGGGCTGCTGCACCCCCACGCCCCGAGCACTCCAATGCACCCATTGTTTGGGGCTGGGGGCTGGGGGGGGCACGGGACCCCCTGCTCCCCACAGATCCCTCTTTGCCCCCAGCAGAGCAGGAGGGATGAGCCTTCCTTGGTGCTGGGGCTGCGCAGGAGCTGGCAGAGGAGTGGGTGGCTCTGGAGGGGGCCTCACTCATTCCCAGGGGGACTTTGGGGTCCAGGAGCTGGCATGTCTGGCTTCTCCCTGCACAATCCCCCAGTCCTTCCTTCCCCATCCCTCTGCCAGCAGTGGCCAAGTGGTTTGGGAGCCTTGGGCTCACACGTGTGTGGGAAGCCAAAGCCTCCCAGCCTGGCTCCCTCTGGCCCCACTCTCCCAGGGCTCCCTAATCCTGGCACAGAGACGTTCTGTGTGCACCCAGGGTATTTTTATCCTCTTACTGCTGCTGTTTCCTGTTGAGCTGTGGATGCTTCAGGCCAGCTCTGCCTCGCCAGCAGGATGGCTCAGAGCTCCTTGGCTTTGGGGGGATGTTGAGGTGGCTTGAGGTTGTTTTTCCTGTGTCTCAGTTTAAAACAAAGGCAAAAGGTCAGGAAAGGTCAGCCTGATCCCCAAAGTCTAGAAGCAGGTTGGGAATGTGGGAGTCCATGGAGATGGGCATTGCTGGGTGCCACCTCCATGGTGGGGAGCCCTGACTGGGACAGGGGTCAGGTCTCAGGGTCTGGATCTGGCCCAGGGTGGAGGCTCCATCCCCACTCAGCAGCTGAAGCAGGAGGGACAGAGGAGCACTCACCCCACAAGAGCTGCAGGGGCCTCAGAGGGCGTGGGCTGGGGGTCCTGGGCACAGGAACCCCCACCTGGGGCCAGACTGGGCCACGAGCCACTGGGACAGCACTTCTGTCCCTTTGGGATGGCACTTCTGTCCCCTCTGGGATCACACATCTGTCCCCTCTGGGATCACTCTTCTGTCCCTTTGGGATGGCACTTCTGTCCCCTCTGGGATCACACATCTGTCCCCTCTGGGATCACAATTCTGTCCCCTCCTCTGGTGCTGCAGTTTGAGGTGAAGGAAGGGCGCTGGGCGTGGGATAGGGCTGGACAGTTTTGGTCCCTGGATGGGGACTCTGTAGTGTCCTTTCCTGGAGGGGACAGGCAGAGCCAAGGCCTTGAGTGTCCCCAGAGTCCCTCCTGCAGCCAGAGCAGAGCAGGGTCAGGGCAGGTGTCCCTCTGGCTGGTTTGGAGCCCCCAGCCAGGGGAGCACAGGGGCCCAGGCTGGGCATGGGGGACATTGGGTGTGTGGCCAAGAGGGGTTTAAGTCTCATTTGGGGCATAAATGAGACTTTTGATGGCCGGGGCCTGCGTGCCACAGTCATGAGACCTCGTTCAGAGGCCGAGCTCAGTCATGGGATCCAGGAAACTGAATTAAAGCAACTTAAGGAGCTTTTTTCCGAGCTCTGCTCTGGTTTTCCACGTGCTTGTCATATGAACAAAGACGGTATAAAAGGGCAGAGGGGAAGGATCCATCGGAGGTCGGGCTGGGAGAAGGGGCAGCGTTGGGAGAGGATGCCAGGGTGAGGAGAACAGCACGGTGCTGGCTGAGGTGGAGGGAAGGAGATGGAAAGGACAAGGAGAGAGGAGAATGTGTTTGCTCTGCTGAGTGAGGTGGAGGCGTTGGGGACAACAGGGACAGCAGGGACAGGTGTGAGGGCAGAGCTGGGGGAGCAGAGCTGTGTCCCCCTCCCCGAGCAGCGCAGAGCCCGACGAGCCCAAGGCTGCAC
>NW_005054441.1:424081-425374 GCF_000277835.1 Geospiza fortis
GGCCCTGGGGACACCCACGGCCCTGGGGACATCACAGCCCTGGGGACACCCCGATAGGGTGCCCACAGCCCTGGGGACATCACAGCCTTGGGGACTTCCAGAACCCTGGGGATACCCACAGCCTGGGAACACCCTGAGAGGGCATCCACAGCCCCAAGGACATCACAACCCTGGGGACATCACAATCCTGGGAACACCCTGAGAGGACACCTAGAGCCCTGGGGACACCCTTGAGAGGGCACCGACAACCCTGGGGACTCCCAGAACCCTGGGGACACCCTGAGAGGGCACCCACAACCTTGAGGGGGCACCCAGAACTCATGAATGGCACCTAGAATCCAGGGGGGCACCTGGTCCTGCTGGGTGGGGCTGAGGACAGGGTTGGCAGGTGGTGGTTGTGGTTCCTGAGGGTCCCTGAGCTGGGTTGGGACTCTGGGCCCGGGTGGGAATCCATGGGATGGCCCCACCCTGCTCTGCCTGTGCACAGCTGTGCACAGAGCACACACGTGTGCACGCACAGGTGTGCACACAGGGACCCCTGCACACGTGTGCGCACACACAGGAGTGTGCAAAGCCCTGCTGAGACCTGCACACACAGAGGAGGTGTCCACAGACACACAGGGACCTGCACAGACACAGATGTGCACTCACACAGGCATGCACACACACACACACACATGTACAACACACAGATGTACAGTCACACACTCACACACACACGGATGTGCACACACACACACAGAGGTACAGTCACACGCACACACAGATATGCACTCACTCGCAAAGATGTGCACTCAGATTTGCACTCTCACACACACACAGATGTGCACACACCCCCTCTGCCCCTCTCCTCACCCTGGGGTTCCACAGCAGTCCCTGCACCTCCCCCCTGCACCTCCCAAACCACGCCAGGGCCCGCAGCCCTGCCAGGGCTGTGCCAGGGACACCCAGGGCTGCTTTCACCTCCTGGAGATCTTGGGCAGCCCCAGAATCTGCAGCTCCCTCTGACTCCCCAGCTCCCCTGGCTCCACGGGAACCCCAGGATGCCATGGGATCCCTCTCCCTATCCCAGCTCCCTGGGATAACCTGGATCCCTCAGCTGCTTGGGGTCCCCCAGCTCCCCGGGATCCCCAACTCCCCACATTCCCCCAGCTCCTCAGAATCCCCCAGCTCCCCAGATCCCTCATCTCCCCAGATCCCCCAGCTCCCCAGATCCCCCAGCTCCCCAGGATCCCCCCCCTCCTTGGGATCTCCCAGCTCCTTGGGATTCCCCAGCTCCCCAGGATCCCCCAG
>NW_005054441.1:425431-431120 GCF_000277835.1 Geospiza fortis
CTGCCCCCTGTGAGCTTCCCTTTGTCATCCTATGCCTGAGCGTTCCTGGAGGCTGGGACGGCCAAGGGAGGCCCACGGGCTGCCACAGCCCCGCGGTGACAGCGCCAGGACAGCTCGGCTGAGACCCCGCACCGGGCTGGGACACCCTGCGGGATGGGAATGTCCCTTGGGGGGCAGAACATCCCCGCGGGTGGCTGGGAGCAGCCCCTGCGTGGCAAAGCATCCTTGTAGGGGCCAGAGCATCCCCTTAGGAACATCCTGGGGGGTGAAAATCCCATAGAGGGACCAGAACCACCTGGAGGAGGGGCTGGGATGCATCCCGTTGGTGTGCCAGGAGCAGCTGTGGGGAGCTGGAGCATCCCCTGGGGAAGGGAAAGGATTCCTTTGGGGTGCCAGAAGAACATGGGGAACTGGAAACACCTAAGGGGAGCTGGAAACACCCATGGGGAAGGGAAAGCATCCCTTCGGGGTGCCAGAAGAATGTGGGGAGCTCGAAACACCCATGGGGAACTGGAGCATCCCCTGGGGAAGGGAAAGGATTCCTTTGGGGTGCCAGAAGAATTGTGGGGAGCTGGAAACACCTGTGGGGAGCTGGAGCATCCCTTTGGGGTGGCTGGTACCCCATGGGCTGGGGCTGGGGCTTAGGGGAGGCAGCAGCCAGGCCATTGCCCAGGATGTTGATGGGATTATGGGGTGTCACAGAGAACCCCTGTCTGGGAAGGAACTCCCATGGGGGACATGGACTGTGGGGTGTTAAATGTAGGGTGGTACCAGGATGAGGTACTGGGAGTACTGGGAGTGCTGGGAGTGATGTCACCCTCCTGGTCAGCCCATCCCTCTGAAGAGGTGACCCCATGTGAGGATGTCCTGGCAGCTCCTGTTCTCCCAGCTCTGTTCCCTTCTCCAGCCTCACAAACCCCCCCTGGCACCTCATGCTGAGGCTGGAGAAGTTCCCAAGTGGATGCAGAGAAAATCTCCCCCATGGGAGCAGAAACTCGCCCTGGGAGCCCAGATGAGGTGATGCAGAGCAAGGAGCAGGGACTGGGGGTCTCTGGGGGAGGCTCTGCTTGCACCAGCATCTGGTTTCCATTTTTTTGGGTTCTTCTCCCAAAACTGGACCCCATTCACCAGCTGGGGGTGGATGGCAGGGCAGGGATCAGCTGGGGGGGCAGGGCTGAGGGTGGGGATGGATCCCAGGGGACCCCCCCCAGCCCCAGGCTGGATCTGAGCTCTGCTCTGGCAAGGGAACCTGGAGTGACCCCCTGGCAGCCCTGGGGCTGCTCCTGGGCCACAGCTGGTCCTGGGGGTGTGGGGGACACCCAGCAAGGAGTGAGGCCACCCTGGCACCAGGGCAGGTCCCTGTGTCCCCCAGCACAGTGTAGTGTCTCTCTGTCACTTTGTGTCACTCAGCACCCTGTGGTGTCCCCCTGTCACAGGGGGCAGGTCCCCCAGCACAGTGTGGTGTGTCCCCATCACTGGGGACAGGTGCCTGTGTCATTGTCACCCAGCACAGTGTGTCACTCTGTGTCCCCCAGCACAGTGTGGTGTGTCCCCATCACTGGGGACAGGTGCCTGTGCCATTGTCACCCAGCACAGTGTGTCACTCTGTGTCACCCAGCACAGTGTGGTGTGTCCCTATCACTGGGGACAGGTGCCTGTGCCATTGTCACCCAGCACAGTGTGTCACTCTGTGTCACCCAGCACAGTGTGATGTCTCCCTGTCACCCTGTGTCACCCAGCTGAGTGTGGTGTCTCCTGTTGCAGGGGACAGGTTTCTGTGTCACTGTCACCCAGCACAGTGTGGTGTCACTGGGGACAGGTCTCTGTGTCACCCTGTGTCACCCAGCTGTGTGGTGTCCCCCTGTCACAGGGGACAGGTCCCAGTGTCCCCCAGCAGCAGGAAGGGCTGTGCCAGGTGACTCTGGCCCCGATGCAGTGACATTGCCCCTGCCTGGCTCTCCTGGGGCAGCGAGGGCCAAACCCCTGTCCCCTTGTCCCTGCAGGGTCAGTGACAGCCCCAGCCTGTGCCCTCCTGCCCCAGCTTGTCCCCTCCTCCCCTGGAATCAGAGCCTCTGTCTGGGGTCCCCTCCCTTCTCTGCAGAGGCTCAGGAGCTCTGAGGGGCTGGCTCAGGTTTGGGGGTCGCCTGGTCAGTCCAGGAGGTTGAGGGGGGGTTCAGGTCCTGGCAGGGCTGGGGGGATTCCTTGGAGTGCTGAGCAGGGTGGGGGAATTTGGGGCTGCTGCTCCCAGAGGAGCTGCCTGGGTGTGCACAGGGACCCTCGGGAGCTTTCCCAGTGCTCCTGACTGGGAGCTGAGTGGGCATCCCAGTTACCTGAGCTTAGTGAGGAGGCAACAGCAAGACCAGCATTGATTTTGGGAAGGTTTTCCATGTGGGGACCTCCAGATCCGGGCAGAAACAAGTATTTTATTTTATTTTATTTTTATTTTACTTTATTTTGTTTTATTCTATTATTTTACTTCTTATTTGATCTTATTTCTTATTTTATTCTATTCTATTCTATTCTACTCTTTGTATTACTTTATCTTATTTCTTATTTTATTTTATTTTATTTCATTTCCTTTCATTTCATTTATACCATTTTATTTTGCTGGTTTGTGAGTTGAAGAAGCACAGGATGAGAATTATAAAGCAGGGAAATACCCCACGTGTCTGCACTTTTACGTGTGTGTCTTTCTTTAAGTTTCTCTGTTACAGCTGAAGTTCTATAAAATACATTTAACCACACCATAAAAACAAAACCACTGTGTTTTTGTGGGGGGAGGTGAGCTTGCTCTCCCAGGCCTGGTGGGGAGTTCTGGGTGGGGGTCTCAGCACAGCCCTCCCCCAGCACCAGGGCAGGGTTTCTGCCCGAGGGAAGGCAGCTTACCTCCTGGGCTCTCCTGCTTTTTAGAAGCTCTTTATGGATGATTCAGCTTTCCCAGGGGCAGCAGCTGCTGGTTCTGCTCAGTGCTGGGTTCCTGGGCTCTTCTGGGAGTGATGGGCAGGAGGAGGCAGCAGCCTGTGCCCAATTTGGAAAACAAAGAGGGTTTTTTTCACTTAAGACTATTACAAAATACAACTTTGCAATCTTTCTCTCATCCCTCCCTTTGGCCAAGGTCAGCTTCTCCTCGTGCACCCTCCTCTTCATCGCCCAGTTGTTCCTGGCATCGCCCTCGAGCCTCCAATCTCTCCTTGCACAGGTGGTGAGGCTCCCCTGGATCAACCTGAACCCCAGGCTGGGCTGTCCCATGGGATTTCCCCTCGAGGGCTGGGCCCTTGCTGGCCCAGAACAGCCTCAGCTGCTGCAGGTGGAGTCTGAGCACCCACCAGGGCCAGTGCCAGGGGATTCCCAGAGGCTGTGGATGCCCCTGCATGGGTTTGAACACACAGGTGTGTGCTAAGGAAGGCAGGAGCCTCCCCTGAAATGGGAAATACAACCCCCCCCACCTCTGAATTATTATAATTTTGAAATTAAGGGGCTCTCAGGCAAAGATATGGGAGCAGGAATAACAGTTCTTAACTGGGAAAACTGAAAATACAAATGCAATAGTACAAAAAAGAAAACAAACCACTGCCAGAGTCAGAGCAGGCCCTGCCCCCCTGTGTGTCAGGGGGTGGCACAGCCCCATCCCATGGGGGCTCAGCCCTCCTGCAGTGCCAGCTGTGCTGCTGCTGGAGCAGGGATCCTGCACAAGGGGGGAGTTTTCCTCTGCAGCTCCAGGGCTGCTGCAGATGGGCCTGGGCTCCCTCTGGCAATGCAGGGCAGCAGAAAGCTGCTCCTCTGGCAATGCAGTGGGCAAAGGCTGCTGTGCTGCTCCAGGCTCAGATTGGATCCAGGTAGGAATGCTTGGCTCCTCCCCTGGGGGAGCATCTCCCCATGGGATGCTGGAATTGGATCAGCCCTGCAGGGACACTCAGTGGCCATGGACAGAAAATAATTAATAATTAATGGCCTATTAACAGAAGATATCTCCTGGAGGGAGGATTGGCTGTGGGAGAGATGAAGATAACTGCCCCACCTCTGACAGATGGGAACACACACACCCAATAACATTTTCCAACCTAACACAGCCTCACCTGACTGATCCCCACAGGGCTGGCTCCAAGTCCCTGCTCTGGGCTCAGCCAAAGTGCTGTCACTGCGTGCCTCAATTTCCCCACTGGTAAATGCAGCTGTGGTGACTGCCTGGGGCAAGGAGGGGGCTGGGCCCTCATGGGATGTGGAACCAGTTCTTGGCCTGACCTCAGCCTTGGGTCACTGCCCAAACCCTCTCCAGGAGGCCCAAGCTGTGCTGAGGTGCAGGGACCTGGTCTGAGGTGGTCCATGCTGGGGTGGATGGGCTGTGCTGGGGCTGGGGGCCGTGCTGGGGCTGGTTCTTTTGAATTTTAAAAGCTCCCTGGAATGCTTTAGGATGGTTCTTTAGATGATGTTATAATTATCTTTCCATGGTGGTCCATGCTGGGACATGCTGTGGCAGTGCTCTGTGCTGGGAAGGTGGTCAATGGTGGTATTAAAAACGGGACCACAGTCCCGGTACTAAAGTGATTTCAGCATTTATTATAAGAAAAGGAAAGGCCTAAAGCAGGGGGGCAGTGGGCCAAGCAGGAGGGGTCCCATCGAGGAGCTTCCTCACAACTTCCCTGGGTCAGAAGCCCCTTTTTATCCTGTTTTTTGTCCCTTTGGATTGGTTTCTTTTTGGATCCTTCATTTGCATGAAGGTTTAAGGTGCTTGATTGGCCCATTACAGTTCAGTCCTTAGCTTGTTGGGTGGTGCACTTTACTCATGGTACGTTGAGTACCGTATTTCTTATAACTTTTTAACCCCTTTTACCATAACCAAAATAACAGTACATGTTTAACAATTACTAACTATTTGACAACCGTTTCTAACCTATTTTTAACAGGGCTCCATGCTAGGGATTCATTCTTGCTGGGGCTGGTGGTCCATGGTGGTCCATGCTAGGGATTGATCCATTCTGGGGCTGGTGGTCCATGCTGGGAATACTGGAATGTGCTGGGGCAGTGCTCCATGCTGGGGCCAGTGGTCCATGGTGGCCCATGCTGGGAATACTGGGACTGGGGCAATGGTCCGTCTGGGGCCTGCAGGCTCTGCTGGTGTGGTCCCTGGTGCTCCACCGTGGTCTGTGCTGAAGATTCTTGGCTGATGGGCCACAGAGCAAGGAGCCCGTGACTGTCACTGTGCCCACAGTGTCAACAGAGTGAGATGGCTCCAGCCCTGGGGCTGTACCCACAGCCAAACCCGGCCGAGCTTGGGTTACAGAATCCTGGAATTTCCTGAGCTGCGAGGGAACAGTAAGGATCATTGAGTCCAACCCTCGTCCCTGCAGACACCCCAACAATCCCACCCTGAGCACCCGTGACAGTGCTGGTTCTGCATGGTGTCTCTGCAGCCCGGCCAGCCCGGGGGACCGGGAGCGCTGGAGCTCGGCTGGAGCCCAGGAGACTGAGGGGAAGCTCCTCGGGGCCTGCAGCTCCTCCCCAGGGCAGGCACAGGGGCAGGGGCTGAGCTCTGCTCTGGGACAGGGACAGGAGCCCAGCAAGGGCTGGAGCTGGGCCAGGCCTTGGCATGGAGCTCAGGGCAAGGTTCTGCCCCCCGAGGCTGCTGGGCACTGCCCAGGCTCCCCAGGGAATGGTGCCAAGGCTGCCAGAGCTCCAGGAGCTCCCAGGG
>NW_005054441.1:432247-436229 GCF_000277835.1 Geospiza fortis
CACGTGGCGCTGAGGTGTCAGGCCGGTTCCAGAGCTGCTGACAGCTCCTGTTAGATCCAGGAGCTGCCTGGAGCGGGAGGCAGGGCCCGGGCTGGGCTCTCTTCGTTCTCTGGGGAGCTGTGGTCAGCCAGACCCCGCCGTGGTCCATGAAAGGGATTGATCCATGCTGGGGCTCATGGTCCGTGCTGGGGGCTGGGGATGGTGGCCCATGCTGGGGATACTGGAATGTGCTGGGGCCAGTGGTCCATACTGGGAATATCAGAATGTACTGGGGCCAGTGGTCCATACTGGGAATACTGGAATGTGCTGGGGCCGTGGTCCATACTGGGAATACTGGAATGTGCTGGGGCCGTGCTCCATGCTGGGAATACTGGAATGTGTATTCCAGTATTCCACTGTCCTGGGACAGTGGAATGTGCTGGGACACTGCTCCATGCTGGGGCCAGTGGTCCACAGTGGTCCATACTGGGAATACTGGAATGTGCTGGGGCAGTGCTCCATGCTGGGGCCAGTGGTCCATACTGGGAATATCAGGATGTGCTGGGGCAGTGCTCCAAGCCCATGAGGATCTCGTGGGGCACAGGGCACTGCCAGGCTCTCAAAGGCAGCCTGGCACAAAACCCCAGTGAATCAGGCAGTCATGGAGTGTCCTGAGCTGGAACAGACCCACCAGGATCAATAGTGAGCTATTGTTGGCCCTTCTTCCACCAGCTCTTGTCATTTTATTTATACACATTATTTGCTGTTCTGCTGATTTATTGGCAGAAAAAAAACCTTCATTCTTCTCCCCAGAAGAGCCCTGCTGCCTTTCTTTATGTCAAAGCTTTGTTATTTCTGTTAGGTATAATGGGATAAACATGCTGGTGTGGACAGTCTCTAATTTCTGAAGCAGAAATTGCCAAAACAAAGCCTAGCTTGTGTTTTTTGTGTGCTTACTTAACTTTGGGCTGCTCTCAAGTTTGGAAGAGGATTAATTATTGATGTCTCCTGGTTACCAGGTCAGCTTACCACCACTACTAGTTTAGTTTAAAATAAAAGAAACATTCTCAGGGCTGTCACAGGCAGATAATTGTTAGAAAGACAAAGGGTTTTTTTGCCAATTTTGGTGTTCTTTTGAATTTTAAAAGCTCACTAGAACGCTTTAGGATATTTCTTTAGATGATGTTATAATTATCTTTCACTGTCCTGTTTCTGCACGTCTTTAAATATCTGAGTGTCAGTTTTGGAACTGGAATTGCTCATTTTGGCCTGCACCAGGTGCTGCTGTGCTTGCTAACAGCTGGGACTGGGTTTGGAGTTTGAAGTGGGGAAGGAAAAACCTCTGTGTGCCCCTGGGAAGTGTGTGAGGCTCCCAGAGCTGGCTGGAAGTGTTGGTGTAAGCTGAGTGTGAAAGGCAAGAAAAATACAAAAAACATACCCCAGTGCCTTGCTAGGCTTGGCCTGGGCGTGCCAGACACAGGAGAAGCAGCCTGAGCTTTGGGGAGTAAGAATTCCCTTACAGTCATGGAATTGTAAAGGTTGGAAAAGCCTTCCAAGGTCATCAAATCCAACCTTCAGCCACTGTGGTCACCACCAACCCCTGTCCTCTAGAGCCACATCCACACATTGTTTGGACACTTCAGGGATGGGGACTCCACCACTGCCCTGAGCAGCCCCTTCCAGTGCTTGACAACTTTTTCTGTGAAAGAAATATATTATCTTAATTCTATATTCTGTATATTCTGTATTCTATATCATCTATATTCTCTATATTCTTCATTTCTTTATAGAATTTCTTCTAGATCCTTATAGAATTTCTTATAGAATAAATTCTTACAGAATTTCTTATAGAATCTTATAGAATTTCTTATAAATCCTTATAGAATTTCTTATAAATCCTCATAGAATTTCTTATAGAATTTCTTATAAATCCTCATAGAATTTCTTATAGAATTTCTTATAAATCCTTATAGAATTTCTTATAGATTCTTAAAGAATTTCTTATAGAATTTCCTATAAATCCTAATAGAATTTCTTATAAATCCTTATAGAATTTCTCATAGAATTTCTCATAGATCCTTATAGAATTTCTTAGAGTATTTCTTATAAATCCTTATAGAATTTCTTATAGCATTTCTTATAAATCCTTATAGAATTTCTTATTAGAAATTCTTATTCTTATGGTCTTAATATTCTATTCTTATTTCTTAATAGAAATTCTTGTATAGAATCTATTCTGTTTTATTTCTGTATTTTCTTCGTTTCCAACCTAATCTACAGCACTTAGAAGAGTTTTTTTGGCAAAGAAAAGCCCCAGTGTGGGCCGGTTTTCCCGAGGGGAAGGTTCTGTCGCTTGTGGAAGGAGCAGGATGCTGAGGCTGAGCTCCAGGCACTGCTCCTGCAGGCAGCTCAGAGCCCGTTCCTGCCTCTTCCCAAACTCTTGGCATGCAGCTCATGGCACAGCTGGCATAACAGGGAGCTCTGAGTTCTGTCTCAGCTCAGGGTTTGCCTCCAGACATTTTTAATGTTGGTTCTGTGTTGGCTCCCACCTGCAGAGCTGCCCCAGCCCTGGGCAACAGCAGCAGGAGGACGTGGAGCTGCTGCAGCCAGGCCAGAGGAGCCACGGAGATGCTGCAAGGGCTGGAGCCCCTCTGCTCTGGAGCCAGCCTGGCACAGCTGGGCCTGCTCACCTGGACAAGAGAAGGCTCCAGGCAGAGCTCAGAGCCCCTTGCAGGGCCTGAAGGGGCTCCAGGAGAGCTGCAGAGGGACTGGGGACAAGGCCTGGAGGGACAGGAGCCAGGGAATGGCTCCCAGTGCCAGAGGGCAGTGCCCAAGGCCAGGCTGGACAGGGCTTGGAGCAGCCTGGGACAGTGGGAGGTGTCCCTGCCATGGCAGGGGTGGCACTGGATGGGATTTAATGTCCCTCTCAACCCAAACCATTCTGGGATTCCAATTGAGAAACAGGACATGAGCAGTGGACCTGCTGCAATCTCAGGCTTTTAGAACAGACTCCAGCAGATCAGAAAATGTTCCTGATTCCTGTAGGAGCAGGGAGACACTTTTGCAGTTATTTTGCTCAGCTTCCTGGGAAGCATTCTGGCTGAAGTGCTCCTCTCATTCCCTGCCTGCCCGAGGCTCCTGGCCTGGAAGGATCTGGAGGATTTACACTAGAGGGTGTAGTAGCTCAGCCAGAACCAGGCAACCATCTTCTGGGAGCAGCTTCTCCATCCCCCAGGGCTTGCTCCCTGCCAGGGGAACTGCCTCTCTTGGTTTGAAGTAGCCTCCTAACCATGCACGTGGCCAGGTCTGACCTATTTAATCACATCACTCGATAGAGAAGCTTTAAAAATGTCTTTTTTTTTTTTTTTGCCAAGGCAGGTGGGTTTCTACACCAAGAGCTACAGCACAGATTGGTGTTTTCTGGGATGGTGCCTAGAAAAAAAAGGATAACATCTAAAGGAGCAGCCTGCTAAGCATATTGATTTGAGGCTGGGGCTGGCTTTGATGTTTGAGGATCACCAGAGGGTTGGCAGGGACCCCAAAACTCTTGGTGCAATTTCATAGCTTTGAAAGGAGCTTTTGAAAACTGCAAGTGGAGCTGGGCCTGGCAGGTTGTGGGAAGGGGGGGGCATGCACATGTGCCAGGTGGAGCAGAGAGGATGTGGAAAGAGGAATTAGTAGGATGCAGCACTGTTTCCCCCCTTTTCTTTGCCCACCCTCACGGCTCCAGGCTTCCCACGGTTCAGGTGTTCATAAATGATCCCTGTTTTGCACACACAGTGCTGGGGGACAGTGGTGCAGAGCCCTCCATGCCCCTTGGAGATCTGCGGGAGCAGGACTGAGTTTTCCCTGACTGCTGTTGCATTGTCAGGAGTTCCCTTCCCTTCCCTTCCCTTCCCTTCCCTTCCCTTCCCTTCCCTTCCCTTCCCTTCCCTTCCCTTCCCTTCCCTTCCCTTCCCTTCCCTTCCCTTCCCTTCCCTTCCCTTCCCTTCCCTTCCCTTCC
>NW_005054441.1:436298-438898 GCF_000277835.1 Geospiza fortis
TCCCTTCCCTTCCCTTCCCTTCCCTTCCCTTCCCTGTTTGGAAGCAGGTCCATAAATACAAACACGTTGAGAGAGGGGCACATTTGAGCTGGGGTCTGAAACATGGAATGCTTGGTGAGGGAAATCTATTCCAGTGTTTTATTGCAGGGGTTGCCTGTGTGGTAACAGAATGTGGGTGCCTTGGAGATTTGTGAAAATTCTGTGCTGGCTGAGCACTGAGGCTGATGGGGTTTTCTGTCCAGGACTGGGAATCTGGAGATTGCAAATTCTCATCCTGACTTGGCTGAAGTGCTTTTTCCATCTCTGAGACGACTAAAACCCACCTGCTTCAGAGCAGGATGAAAAGATTATTGAATGTGTGTGAAGTGCTTTGAAAGCGTGCGCTGTAAGGAGGAGGGAAGAGCTGCCTTCAGTCCTAAAAGCATCTTTTCAAGAGCTGTAGAGGGGAAAAATAGGTCTCTCACTTTAAAGTCGAGGTCCTGAGTATGCTGAAAGACATAAAAGAGGCATAATACAGCTCTTCATAAATATCTTAAGGTAGGCAGCCCTGGTTTGCTGGTTTGATGCTGTCTGGGGGTGTTTTGGAGGTGGATGTTTTTGAACCCAGAGCAGAAAGCTGCTTCCAGGTCTGGAGCTCTGAGCTCTTTTGTCTGCATTGATCACAGAATCCTGGAATGTGCAGAGCTGGAAAGGACCCACAGGGGTCATCAAATCCAACCCCTGTCCCTGCACAGCCACCCCAACACCCCCACCCTGAGCACCCCTGGGAGCTCCTGGAGCTCTGGCAGCCTTGGCACCATTCCCTGGGGAGCCTGGGCAGTGCCCAGCAGCCTCGGGGGGCAGAACCTTGCCCTGAGCTCCATGCCAAGGCCTGGCACAGCTCCAGCCACTCCCTCAGGTCCTGATCCTTGTGTTCTTGTGGGATGGAAGAGCCAGCCAGGCTTTCAGCACCCTGCCTGAAGTATTTTGTTCTGCAATGGAATGTACTGAGCTGCTCAGCAGTTTCCCGATGTGGTCCAAAGCTTGTGGAGCAGTTTTCTGGCTGTGTGGATTTTCTATCTGGGTGTACAAAGCTTTGCTGATTAGACCTGGATCAAATCTGTGGAAGGTGTCAGGAACAGAGTTCTGCTGCTCTGTGTGATTGACACACTGAGCTGCTGCAACACTGTTGGGCTCAAGTCAAGTGTGGAGAAATCCTTGGGTTTATCTTCCCAGCTTTATCCCTGGATCCTGTCACTGGTGCAGGGATCATTTCACTTCTCCCTTCTTCTGCCCAAAAGCAGTCACAGAGGATGCCTGTCACCAGGATGATCCTCCCGAGGCTGCTGGGCACTGCCCAGGCTCCCCAGGGAATGGTGCCAAGGCTGCCAGAGCTCCAGGAGCTCCCAGGGGTGCTCAGGGTGGGGTTGTTGGGGTGGCTGTGCAGGGACAGGGCTGGGCTGATCATCCCTGAGGGTCCTTTCCAACTGAGGACATTCTGTGGTTCTGTGATACTCTGTAAAACCTAAAGAGGCTCTTTAAAAGTTAAATCCCATCACCCCTCATGGTCAGGGTCACTGTCAGGTTTGTCACACAGCACTGCTGAGGGGCTGTGCCTGTTTGTGGCAGCAGCCTTGGCACAGGCTGGGATTTAAAGCCTTGGTGTGACTCACATTGCAGGCCATGTTCACAGTGTGTTGTAGAAGGGATGAAAAAACATCTTTCCCAGTGCATTTTCCTTCCTGGAACTGATGTTGTGCACGATCATCTCAGCAGAGAGCTTTTATTACTCTATTTGCTACAGCAGAAGTGGAACCCCAAGTGTTTTCAGTATCATTTCACTGACAGAGCAAAGCAGGTGTTCAATGTTGGGTGCTCCAGTCCATGAACTGGGAGGGGGCATCAATTCTGCTTTTCCCCCCACATCTGTGTTTAGAAGAATAATTACCAAAATGCCACCAGTGGATTTTATTTTTAACCAAATTTTGAACTGAAGAGTGAAGAACCAATTGGTGGTGAGGTTGGGATGAGTCTTTTCAGCAGTTTGGGGTTTGTGGTGATTTCCCTGTGCTGTTTTTGGGGCGTTCTTGTGGGTGGGCAGGTGCAGGTGCCCTTTGTGCCAGGATATCAGTGTGGCCTCACAGGACACTTCCCATATCTGGTTTTTCTGTGGCTGTGGGGAGATTCTGTCCTGCATCCGGGTCTCTCCACGTGGGGCAGTTCCAGATGCGTGAAAAGCAGGAGGTGGGAGCAGATCTCATCAAGCTAGCAGGATTTTGGGTTTGGCACAGCTGGAGTTGTGCCAGTGCTGGTGAGTCCCCAGCTCCTCTCCACCCGCCCAGCAGCCCTGTGTCTGCAATCGCAGGATTGAAAAATTCCTCTCCTCCCTGACATTTGAACACTTCCTCTAATTTATGTTTTTAATCTCCAGCCAAGCCCTGCCGTGCCAGTGGGAAGCACAATTCACTAATCCAGCGCTTCCCGGAGCGCGTTCTGTGTGCTGGGCGGGGCGGAGACGCCGGGTGGCTCCTGTGGGCTGGGGCAGGAGCGACAGGCAGGGCCAGCCTGTGTCCCAGCGCTGTCACCTCCTCCCCCGGCCGGGTCCCCGCCGGGGCACCGCC
>NW_005054441.1:439234-445416 GCF_000277835.1 Geospiza fortis
TGGCTCGGCACGGCCGGGGATGGATGTTTGGGGAGCCGCTGCGCACAAGGTGCGGGGCTCAGACCAAGCCGAAAGCAGCCGCAGGTGGGGAGTGGGGAGAGGAGGAGGAGGAGGTGGTGGAGGTCAGAAACTCCCCCAAGGTGAGGGCAGCAGCGCTGGGAAAGAGGAGCGGGCTCGGGAAGCCCTTGCAGACGCTCTGGACCCCACGCAGCTGGGAGCAGCGGAGGGTGAAGGCGGGACCGGCGCTGGTCCTGCCCCGGTGCCCGCCAAGTGCTGTGTCAGCGTTCGCGCACCGCGTGCTGCCGCCAGCCCGGGCCGGGGCAGCTCCAGCATGAACAAATACCTGCAGTGCTTAGCGAGCCCGGGCAGCTCAGGTAACTCTTCCCGAAGTTTTTGGCGTCCTGCGGGGTGAGGTGGAGGTTTGGGGGGTGCGGCTGGGAAGGAGCAGCTGGAGAGAAGCGACTTCTCCAGGGAGGTTTCACGTGGTGGCCATTCATTGAGCAGGGACCTGAGTGTCACCTGCCTCTGGAATATGTGTGCTGTGCAAAAAGCTCACATTGGCTTTGGAGGGTTTGGTTTACGAGGGTTTTCATTCCCCTGTGGATTTTGGATTTTTATTGAAGAGAGGATTGTGCTGGGGTGTTGGATTCTGTGGTTAAAAGTGGCTGTGGAGCTGCAGGTGTCCGAGACCTAAAGGAGCTGCAGAGTTTTAATTCCAACTTTTGAATTGTTTAAAGCCAGACAAGTTTTAAAAACAGTTGAAGTTTTGCTTTTAGCTTTTCGTACATCACACCTAAAATGTTTTAATATAATACACCTTGAAAGGTGTTTGTTTTTCTTTAGCTTTTAACTTTGTTTTCCAAATGTTCAGTTGTGACTAAGTTGAAATAGTTGAGTTTTGGGTTTTATGGGTTTTTTTTTTCCTTTTTTCTTGTCTTAAGCAGGAATTTTTCCCCCACACTAGTTAAAGAATCAGGCAGGTGTTGAGAAGATAACTTATCTGGAGCATGCCAGAGAAAGGCTGGAAAATTAAAGGACTGGTCAGTGTTGCTGCTTGTGACTGTGCTGGTTGGAGTAAGTTTTCAAGATGAAGTTGAATGGAGAGAAGTCACCAGAATACTTGAAATATTTATTTTTTTTTTCTTTGAAAAGAAGACTTGCTCTGCTAATTGTATTTTTGAGTAGATCCTTAGTTTTATTACACAGGAGATGTGGAAATGGTTTCTGGGCTTTTTCTCAGAGGGAAAAAAACAAGTCTCTGTTAAGTTTGTTTTGGTTTTTTTTTTCAAACAGAATTTCAACTTTTCCTGTATTTTGAGGAGTAACTTTATAGCTAAAATGAGAGGGGGAATGGAAAGATCTCCAAAGAACCCAAACACTGAATATCCAGATTTTCAAATAATGAGACTTCTTCCAGCCTGTGCATGACAGGCTGTGGGGTCAGGGTGTATTTTGGGTGCCATTCTTTGTCCTGGCCCATCCAGCCAGTTGGGATTCTCACATTTTTCCTAAGTTATGGGAGAAATGTGTCAGTGCTGTGATTTCCTCTTAGGAAAATGTCTCGCAGACCTTGATGCTGTTCTCCAGCAGAGTGGGTGGGACTGTCAGTGATTCTGGGCATGGAGGGGTGGCAGTGATGTGTTGGTGTGGGCCAGGTCATCCTGTCCTGGCTTTGCATCCCTGGATGGAGGTGGTGCTGCTGTGTGAGGCAGTGACAGCCCCAGGTGTCCTTGGGGACCCCCTGTGAGGCCACCAAGAGGGTGAAGCTGCCATGCTCAGTGGCTTGAGGACCTTTCAGATTCTTGTTTTGCTGCACCAGAGACAAAACTGCCTGTGAGAAGTGATACTTCCAAAAATGTGAAAAGTTTATTAAAAACTTACCAAAAATACAACAGGAGACTGAATAGAGAAAATATTACAGCACCTGCAGCAGAGGATTTTTCCCCCTACATGCCCAACCACACAATGGAGGTTTTGCCTTTTAAACCTTTAGCACCTCCCAAAACTATGTCCATTGGCTCCTTCTTTGCTTCTTTGTCCAGTGGTGAAATTCACTTCCTTAAATCCTGATTGGAGCTCAGGTGCTGCCATAGTAACAATCCCACCCTCCCAAATATCCCAAACCCAGGGCATCCCTGATAACAGCACAAGGAGGGGTAAAACACAACTATAAATCTATAAAACTTCTCTTAACAAATATACAGGATATGTGCCTTTGAATTGTGAGAGTCAAATATGGCATTACTCATCTCTCACATGCCCAAAGTTGTGTTGCCTTGAATAAATTGAGGAGGTGGGTGCTGCATCCCAGGTTGTTTCTGTCTGAGCTGCTTTATGGGATGTGCCCTGATGAGTTTTCTGCTGAGTTGTTCCCTGATAACATTTCCAGCTTTGGAAGGACCCTCTGGAGCTGCTGTGGCTGAATGAACCCCCTTGGGCAGGTCCCTGTCTCAGGAGATCAGGACTGGGGACAAGGCCTGGAGGGACAGGAGCCAGGGAATGGCTCCCACTGCCAGAGGGCAGGGCTGGATGGGATCTTGGGAATCAGGAATTGTTCCCTGGCAGGGTGGGCAGGCCCTGGCACAGGGTGCCCAGAGCAGCTGGGGCTGCCCCTGGATCCCTGGCAGTGCCCAAGGCCAGGCTGGACAGGGCTTGGAGCAGCCTGGGACAGTGGGAGGTGTCCAGGAATGAGATGGGCTTTAGGGTCCCTTGCAGCCCAAACCATTCCATGATTTCTCTCTGGGCGCTGCCTGCCCTCAGTCTGGGATGGCTGAGCTGAGCAGACAGCTCAGGGTGCAGTTCAGAGGTGCTGTCTGGCTGCTCCTGTCCCTCGGTGTGACCCCTGGGGTTCAGCCCATGGGGACAGGTGGCCCCATTGGCCACAACACCTGGGGAAACCAGCACTGCCCTGCTGGAACCCAGCAGGGCTAAAAATACCTTGGACTGAGAGGTGACTGTTCAGACTGTTTTTCAGTCTTGTTAATATCAGACTTTCTTTTCTCATATTAGCATCCTTTTTTCCATTAAAGAAATGACTGTAGAGGTTCATGATGTACTTTGAGGCTGTGGCACTAAATACCTCCCCTGGAAGAGCAAATCTACGGAGTGCACAGGGATTCTTCTGCCTCTAGTGCCTCTCAAACCTTGCTTCCTGGTGTTCCTTGACCAACACAAGGTTATCTCTGCTTTTAATACTTAATTTTGTAATTAGATTTACTTTTCAAAAACACAAAAAAGGAGCAAAACAAATCCTTGGACTAGGGTTGGAATTGAAGTTGAACAAACGTTTCTCTTAGCTCCCCTTCCCTGCCCTCCTAACCCATTTCCTCTGGATGATTATTTGAAATGTACTATTTTAAATCTCAGTGTTAATTATTTCCAAGTGATTGCATATTATTGTTAAATTAATTGTTGGAAATTTGCTTTGGGTCCTGGCGGATGAGCTCTGTGCCAAAACCTGCCATTTCTTGTGTGCTCTTTAATTCTGAAGAGTAGCAGAACTCAGGCTGCTGGTAAAACCTCTCTGAAACATTCTGTTCTTGAGGCACCACTGTCCCTTCTGTGAAGTGTTAAATGCAAAGCTCAGAATGATTTTCCAGTGGTGATAATTTTTCTGCAATCACAGAGTTTGTCCCTTTGCTGAGTGCTGGCACTGTAAACACAGCGAGCCCTTAAGCCAACAAAGCTGTTCCGATGACGTGAAATAAAAATGCCTTTATTTTTCCTTTTCCAAAGAGTCTCCAAACAGCTTTCACCTTCCCCACCTCCCCATGAATGCACCTTTTGTTGCCAGCTGCAGGTGACCCAGGGCAATGGATGTCTGCAGCAGCAGCAGCAGCAGGGCTTGAAAATCAAAAAGAACTGTAAGATCATTGTGTCCAGCAGTCAGCCAGCCACTAAACCATGTCTCCAGGTGCCACATGCACACCATTTTTGAGCACTTCTAGGGATAGGGACTCCATCAGTGCCCTGGCTGCCTGTGCCAGTGTCTGACAACTCTTCCTGTGAAATTTTCCCAATTTCCAATCTAAACCTCCCCTGGCCCAGCCTGAGGCTGTTCCCTCTGCTCCTGTCCCTGTTCCCTGGAGCAGAGCCCGACCCCTGGGCTGTCCCCTCCTGTCAGGAGCTGTGCAGAGCCACAAGGTCCCCCCTGAGCCCCCTTTGCTCCAGGCTGAGCCCCTTCCCCAGCTCCATTCCCTCCCCTGGACACACTCCAGCCCCTCAATGTCCTTCTTGTGAGTTCACTACAAGAAATGTTCAATGTCTTTTGACCCGTGCTGTTCCCTCTGCAGCTTGGCCAGCAAAGCATTTTGTTTGGAATTCCTAATTGCTGTGAATTTGAAAGTTTCTAATTTTTGCAGCTTTTTTGTCTGGCAGCAGCAGCAGCAGCTGGGTAGCTGTGTTGGATCTGGGAGAAGCAGTTGCCATCCACTTGTCCAGAGCAGCTGTGGCTGCTGCATCCCTGGAAGTGTCCTGGGTTGGATGGGGCTTGGAGCAGCCTGGGACAGTGGAAGGTGTCCCTGCCCATGGCAGCTTTAGGGTCCCTTCCAACCCAAACCAGTCTGGGATTCTGTCTCCCACATGCATTCAAGAGCTGGAGTCCTTTTCCAAAACCTGCAGGTTTGCCATGATCATTACAGCTCACCTGTGACACATTTGGGCTTTTCTGCATTTAAAGCATCTCAGCTATGTGCTGTGGTAGGCCTGGACAAAGAAAAAGAAAGACTTTTCTCTGGAATGATTCACTGTAAAATAAGTTTTACCTTCACACAGGTGACCTTGTCCTCCCACTCTTCTTTAATGTCAGCTTTGTTTACTGCCCTTGCCTGTTGCCCAAACTAGAAGGACCAGTGAGGAGTCTGGCTCAGAGAAGCTTTGTAATAATCCAGCTCCACCTTGGAACTGAGGCCTCGTGTCCCTCAATCATCCGGACAGTAACCAGGGAAAAAACCCATCAGCCTGGTTTTTTTAGTTAGAGTCTTTGTTCTGTGTTTCTATATTTTCTGTGCTGCAATGGCTGATTTAAGCACAGCTCAGTTGGGTGTGTTCTAAAGCAGTTCTGGGTGAAATATAATGTTCACTGAGCTTCTGCATAGAGACCTCTGTGTCTCTATTAATATAATAGACATAATTATTAATGGTATATTAATAAGATTAATGTCAATAACTTATTTAATATTAATAACTTATTTTCTATAATATTGATGGTAACCTCACTTTTGTTTCTCATGTATCTGAGGTACAATCATTTATTAAAATAGTTTGTACTTTAAAAAGTGTTTAGTTCACAGTCCTGCCAGGAGTTGGCATCTCAAGTCTCATTATCTCGAGATTCCTAAGGGTCAGAGCAGATTCTGCTTTCCATCCCTCCAAAAAGAGGAGTGCCTCCGTCCTTCTGCTGCAGCAGAGCAGCAACCCCAGTGCAGCTCATCCTGCACCCCTGAGTGCCCAGGTATTCCAGGGAAGAGGAATAAAGGAAAACATGAAGCAGACTCCTGTGAGTGTCACATCCCAGGGGCAGGATCCTTCCCTTTCCTGGTTCCTGGGAGTGCAGTTTGGCAGCTGAAAAGCTGATTTCAAATGGCAGGTTGAACATCTCTGGTTTGGAGACTTGTGTGTTTATGCCTCATCATATATGTGTGCATATAAATAGATATAAAATTGATATAAAATAAATCTATAAATAATCATATAAAATATATAATATATAAATGTAAACATCATTTTTGATGAATATAAATATTTTACAAACTATTTTATATAAATTTTTATATTTTAATATGTAATATATATTTAAATATCTATTTATATATAAAATAATGTTTATTTTTATATATTGATAATATATTTATTTATGTTCATATAAATATGAATATAAATGAATATATGATATAAATATACATTTCAATTAATATAAAAATGTTTTGTATGACTTATATATAAAATATAAAATATATATTTATATATAACATTTATACAAAAATATATAAAAATGTTATATAAAAATTTTTTTTGTATATATGTTTTTGTATAAATTAAACCCCTCCTGCAGCCCTGTTTTTGCTGCATTCTCTGCAGATGCCTCGTGGCCAGAGGGGATGGAGCTGGTGGGCATCCTGGAGCTCCTTACCCAAGTCTTTCCTGGCCAGGCAGCCTTTGATCAGCAGTGCTGGAGAATCCAT
>NW_005054441.1:445438-447101 GCF_000277835.1 Geospiza fortis
TTCCCTGCCCTGGCTCACAGCCTGTGGCATGTCCTGAGGTTATAATGTGTGTTTTCATCATTCCAGCCACAGAAAATGTGCCAGGAGTTTTGTGCTAGAGATAAGCAGCAGCCACCACGTCTGTGCTGGGCTTGCCCTCTGCTTTCCCTGATCCTGATCTATTTAAAATAGTTTGGTTTTCTGCATGTACAAGATGGCTTTTGTTTAGTTAGGGTTTGTTGCTTTTTTTTTTTTTTGGCAAGTCTCTAGATCCAGACTCTGTGTTCTCTGTTTGCAGGCCATCTGATATTTAGCCTTGCATGAATTATCAGCCTTTCAGCTGTTCCCTTCAAATATTTGTGCTGCATTTTGGGTCTCAGTCCAGATTGAGAGGGTAGTAGCTGACTCCTGGTGCTTTCTGCCAGTGTGGAGCTGATGTTTCACCCCATGGTCAGACATGAGCTGTCTGCTCCTTCTCACTCCTTAGGCTGATTTTATCCCCAACAATTCTGATAATCTCTACATAGCCTTGCCTTGATGCTGCTGCTGTTTGCATATGGGTTTGTTCATGTTTTTGCCTTGTTACCTGCTTTTCTTCAAGGTTTCCAACCAGGAATTGCTCTGTCCCTGGTTTGTCACCTGCTCCCTCCCTGTGTCCCAGGGAGGAGCACACCATGGGACTCTTTGTGTCATCATTACAGATCTCTGCAATAGCTGGAGGGGAACTGGCTTTAGAAATAGCACCTTGTTCCTCTTTCCCCACATTTCTGGCTCTGAGCAGGGCTCAGGCAGGCCTGTGGAAGGTGGTGACATCACTCTGCCATTGCCCAGAGTCCCTGTTCAATCAGGAGCTAATTGGTTTGGAGAAAAACCTTGCAAACCCAAAGGGACAAAAAGTATTTTCTGAAACTGCTGCCTGTATTTTAACCCAGCCTCTTTCATTCTGCTTCCTTGGGGGCCAGTTGTGCCAACTGCTAGAGAGATCCTTTTCCTGTTGCCAAAGTAAGCTCTGCAATTATGTATCCTCTCTAAAAAGACCCCAAACCTACTCCTGCCCCCCCAAAAAACCCCAAACCCCTCAGTCTTATGAGAATGATAGAAACAGCTCTTTTAACTCTTGTCTCTTTCTGACTGCTACGAGAAAATCTCTCATCCCTCTTAGACCTGAGAAGTTTTTAATTTTCTGTTTTCTGTCTCTTTGCTGTTTGTTTGGTTCTTAGCATATCCATGTTGGAGAGCCAGTTTTGTACTGTCCTTGTAGCAGAGAACAAAAAGCTCCTCTGGAATGTCAGCATCCAGAGATGCTGTGATAAAACAAGGATTGAAAACAGTTCAGAGTCAGAAAGCAGCTGTTAATGTTCCTGAGGCTTCTGTCATTGTTGGAGTCCTGGAATGGTGTGGGTTGGGAGAGACTTTAAAAATCATCCAGTGCCACCCCCACCATGGGCAGGGACACCTTCCTCAATCCCAGGGTGCTCCAAGCCCCCTCCAGCCTGGCCTTGGGCACTTCCAGGGATCCAGGGCCATCCTCTCTGATCTTCCACACCATCAGCTCCATGCAGGCTCTGGCATCCTCACTGGAGTCGTGTCCTTCCACTGGGGACACAAACACAGTGGCACTGACCCCTCTGCCTGCTCAGCCCAGCCCAGGGAGCTCCCCAGGCAGAGGCAGCTGCAGCCCCCG
>NW_005054441.1:447342-458193 GCF_000277835.1 Geospiza fortis
TGCAGCTCTCCTGGAGCCCCTTCAGGCCCTGCAAGGGGCTCTGAGCTCTCCCTGGAGCCTTCTCCAAGCTGGATGAGGAAGAGGCCATCAAAGGGACTTTTCTGGAAAGGGGAGTGTGGAAAAGGGAAATATTTTGTGTGTTCAATGTTCTTGTCTTGGTGGTTGCTCTGAGTGGTTGAGTTGTGTTGCCTGTTGTCGTTTTTCCTTCCTGCCAGCAGCTCTCAGTTTGTCAGTTCAGATCAGAGTGGTTTTCCTGCAACTGCCCTGAGAATCTCTGAGGCTTGAGGAATATTGGAGGCTTTTGGTGGGCTTTAGTTGTTGGCATTGGGAAGTGAGAACCTAATCCACAATTTCTCACTGGAATCCTCTTTCCTCCTTGGTGGCTTCATTGAATTTAGCAGATAGTTTTGTGCACAGTCAGCTCCCCTTGGGCCTAATACAGTGATTATCCTTTGGTGCCCTGAAATATATTTAATTTATAGAGTTTTCCATGAGTCTTAAAAGCACTTTGTTAGCAGATCTTTAGTCCTGGGAGTAAGTTTTACAATCTAGTTTAGTCTAGGCCAGAGAATATCATTGGTGGCTTTTGGTATCCTACATTTATTTATTATGTGGTGCAAGAGTGTGGCTTTTGGTTGTGTCATTCAGTGTTGGGGTTTGATCAGAGCAGACTCTAGAAAGACCTCATTTTAAATTTTACTTGAAATGCTGGCAGTAAATGATTTTTTTTCCCTCTTTGCAGAGCGAGGCTATGATCCCTACAACCCTGAGCTGCCCAGGCCCTCGCTGGAGGTGGAGGATGGCTTTCTGGCTGACATTACAGATGTCACACCTGGAATTCTGGAGCTGGAGCTGGTCAACAAGGCCATTGAGGCAGTGAAGAACGAAGTGGAGAGGGAGCAGAAGAAGTACGAGGAGCTGCTGGAAACCACGAAGGAGTTTGGTGCTTCAGAGGGCTCCTCACTCATTTCAAACTCACCTGTGTCAGCTGCTGGGCCTCAGAATGATTCCTTTGCATCCTTGGAGTACAATCCAGGGAGCTATAACTTCAATAATAACTCAGATTACAACCCCACTCCTCTGGCTGCTGCTGGCCGCTCCAGTAAATACACTTTGGATTCCTCCCGCTCCAAAGGGAGCTCACTGGAGTACGTCCCCAAGGCTGTGGTGCAGAATAAAAAATACAGCAGCACTGTCACTAACAACAAATATGTGATTGATGACTCCAAGCCTTCCACAGACTTGGAATATGACCCCCTTTCCAATTACTCTGCCAGGCTGTTGGGCAAAGCCACAACCAAGGGGTCCAAAAGGGACAGGGCCTCTGATTATGAGGACTCCTACTCTCCATCAAGGAAGAAGCTCTGTGAAGATCCCGATGATGATGAGGTGTTGGCCAGGTTCTCCTCCTCTGAAGATGAGGCTGAGGTGGAATATAAAACAGCTTCTGGTAGTTCACCCTCAAAAGCTGGTTCTGAGAGTGAGTCAAATGAGTCCTCCAGCAAAGAGCAGAGCACAAAAGTGGAAGGCTCTGCTTCCCAGGGGAGCAAAGAAGCAGCACAGCACAGGGAGGACCTTCCAAATTCACAGAAAAACCTTGCCAAGAACTCATCAGACAAGAACTCAAAGGCAGCGAAGTTGTGTTCTGGTAAGAACAACAAGGAAATTGAAAATAAAAACAAAGACTCCAAAGACAAAACAAAAAAGAAGAAAACCGATGTTAGTAAAGCACCAGGCCTCAGTGAGGCTGGGAAGAAGGAGAAAAATAAAAATGCAGACAAAGTGCTCAAGAAAGAAGAAAAATTAAAAACCAAGAATGAAGAGAAAAACTGCAAAGACAAAAGCGTCAAAGTGAAAACAGATGGGAACTTGAAGAAACCTGAAAAACAGAAGTCAGAAAAAGTAGATGGGTGTAAGAAAGAAAAATCCAAGTCCAGCACCAGCAGTTCAGGGAAAAGCAAGAGCGAGGGTGTCACCAAGGGCCCAGAGAAAGTGGGGAGCAGCAAGAAGGATCCTCAGAGCAAAACAGCTGATGTGAAAAATGGCAAGGAAAGCTCTGGTCGTAAAAACAAGGAGAAAGGGACCAAGAGCTCCCTGGAGAGAAAGAAGGAGAAGGTCAGCTGTGCAGGACAAGGAGACCCCAAGAAGGGTCGGAAGCAGCAGAGTTTGAGTCATGTGGACCTGTTTGGGGATGAGAGTGGAGATGAGGATGACAAAGGCCGGCCTTTGTCCTCCTCATTGCTTGGTGTGAGCTCAGACTTGGATGGGGTTGACTCTGGCTCAGCCTCTGACAGTGACAGGGACAGGACAAAGAAAGCAAAGCGCTCAAAGTTGTCCAAGTCCTCATCATCTTCCTCTACATCTGATGACATTGATTATTCCATCCTTGAGAAAGATGTGGACTTTGAGTCAGATCCCATGGAGGAGTGTCTCAGGATCTTTAATGAATCTAAAGATGTGAAAACGGAAGACAAGGGAAGGCTCGGCAAACAGGTAATGCTGGTTTGGGGGTGTTGGTTCTCTCCCCTCTAAAGGTGGAAGGATTCTGGTTTGGTTTAGTGGTGCTGCTTGTCTAAAGTAGCTGAAGAGGGAGACTCCATGTGTTGGAAGAATCTCTTCCCTGTTGTGGCTGAGTGCCTGGAAGTGTTTGCTTCTGAATTTACCTGTTGGATTCAAAGCTGCTGTGAAATGTGAGGCTTCAGTCCCCTCTTGTGTGGGAGACTTTCAAGATTACCAATTACTTTTGTCTCCATCTGGCCTGGGAAGCTTGGGGGTGTGGATGGCTGGAGAGAAGGCTGCAGGGAGTGAGTTTGGGGGTTTCAAAGCCAATCTAAGATTGCCAGCCTGGGCACTGCCTTCTTGTTGCAGCAGAGTTTGAGGAACATTGGGGCAGGTAGAACCTGGACAGGGTGTTGGTGCAAGTCCAGTATTTGTCAGACACTTTGGAGACTCCCCAAATTCATCTTTCCTATTCTGAGTGCATACTACAGGTAGTTCCTCAGGATCTCTGGATACCTTGTGGGACGTGCAAACCAGAAATGGAAGGTAAAATTTCTTCCAATGGTACCAGAGGCTTCAGACTAAGGAGAAAAAGAAGACAGTATTTACATAACACGAAAATAATTAAAAGGCATATAATTTGTAGCAGGAGTTACTGATCAGTGAATTCAGAAAGTGCTGAACCAGGGGCTGCCACTTACAGCAGACAGTTAATTGTGGCCTGGAGTGACAAAACTCAGCTGTCAGCAGCCACATGTGGCTCCTTTGCATCCCTGTGCTGAGGTTTGGTTTCCTGCTTGGGGAAGGAGGCTCACTGCAGCACAGGGATCCTTCTTTGGGAGATGGGTGTCTGTGGGTGGGATTGGTCATGGGGCATGTTTTTTGTTTATGGCATGATTTCCTAGATGGACCCACTGTGGTTTGACACTGGCCAAACACCAGGCACCCATGGAAGTCACTCACTTGCCCTCCCCTGCTACAGCTGCACAGAGGAGAGAAAAATTTCAAACCAAGGGTTCATGAGTTGAGGTAAGGACCAGGAGGGAACACTCCAAGGGCTCAGCTTAGAGGTAGAAAGTGAGTTTATTGCTAACACAATCAGAGGAGTATAGTGAGAAGTAAAATAAGCCCTTAAAACAGCTTTTTCCACCCCAGCCCCTCCCTCCTTCCCACTGACATCACAGGGAGAGAGGCCATGGGGGTTTGGTCAGTTCATCAGTGAGATTTTCTTCCACTGCTCTGGGAGAGGAATCCTTCCCCTGTGAGACTATGGGGTCCTTCCCAGGGGAGAGAACTCTCCATGAAAGTCTCCAATGTGGGTCCAGTGTCATGAGCAGTAGCCCTGCCACACCTGCTGCAGTGGGAGTCCCTCCCATGGGCACACAGCCCCCCAAAACTGCTGCAATGTGAGTCCCTCCCATGGGCACACAGCCCCCCAAAACTGCTGTGGCATGGGTGCAGTCCTCCAAGGCCAGGCTGCTCCAGCCTGGAAGCAGAGCCCCTCTCTCTCCACTGGGTCTCCCACTGGATCACAGCCTCCTCCAGGCAACCACTGCTCCAGCATGGGCACCTCTGCCATGGGCTGAGGGTGGATCTCTGCATTCCACATAGATCCCCATGGGCTGAGAGTGGATTTCTGCATCCGCCATGGATCTCTGCATCTCCCATGGATCCCCATGGGCTGAGGGTGGATCTCTGCATTCCACATAGATCCCCATGGGCTGAGAGTGGATTTCTGCATCCCCCATGGATCTCTGCATCCCCCATGTGGATCCCCATGGGCTGAGGGTGGATCTCTGCATCCCCCATGGATCCCCAGGGGCTGCAGGGGCACAGCTGCCTCACCATGGTCATCACCACAGCCTGCAGAGGAATCTCAGCTCTGGTGCCTGGAGCACCTCCTGCCCCTCCTTCTCCAGTGACCTTGGTGTCTCCACGTTGTTTCCCTCACATGTTCTCACCTCCTCTTCTCTAGCTGGAATTAAAACTGCATGCCTCACTTTATTTTGATTTTCTTCTTAAATCTGTTAGCACAGAAGTGTTCCCATCTCCTCTAATTGGCCCAGCCTTGACCAGCAGCCTGTCCATCTTCAGAGCCATCAGGGATTGGCTCTGCTGGACATGGTGGAAGCTTCCAGCAGCTTCCACCATGAAGCCACCTCTGTGCATCCCCCACTACCAAACACCAGGCTGTGCAAAACCAACACAACCCTGTGTTGTTTGGGCTCAGTAATGTGCCAGGCCTTGGCATGGAGCTCAGGGCAAGGTTCTTCCCCCTGAGGCTGCTGGGCACTGCCCAGGCTCCCCAGGGAATGGTGCCAAGGCTGCCAGAGCTCCAGGAGCTCCCAGGGGTGCTCAGGGTGGGGGTGTTGGGGTGCCTGTGCAGGGGCAGGGGCTGCACTGATCATCCCTGTGTGTCCCTTCCAGCTCAGGATACTCCAGGGTTCTGTCATTGCAGGAGCTGCATGTGGCAGTGCAGTGCTTCTGCCTGGCAGAATTGCATTGTGAGAGTTTGTTAGGGGTGTAAGTGAATTAACAGACTCTGGGGTTCATGGGGAGCCAGGTGATTCAAGGCGACCCTTGTGGTGTTAACACAGCCTTGTCCCAAGTGCTGCCCGAGCTCATCCCTAAATCCAGCCTTGGCTCTGCTGCTGAATTTCAGAGATTGTCAAGCTCATGTCAGAGTTTTGCCAGGAGTTGTTTTGAGAAACTGAAAACAAGATTGTCTGGAGAGCAGCTGGGATTTTGAGAAACAAAACACTTAACAAGTTTCTATCAATTAACAACTGAGTCAAATTTCAAGCAGATTTCCAAGTGGTTCTCCTTGTCCAGGAGCAGCTGTGAGGTGTCAGCTTGGAGTAGCTTTGGCTGGAGAGGTGCTTCTGCCTCCTGCTGAGTGTCTGGACATGAGCTGGACTGTGTCACCAGAGTCTTCCTGCAGTGACAGCTGTGGCTGAACCTGCAGGAAATATTTCCCTAATGTGGGGTGAGGGCACTGTGGTTTGGTGTTGAGCAGGTGTCAGCACCTGCCCAGGGCAGAATGAGTCAGTTCCCAACTTCTTAAAAACCAATCCACCCTAAACCCCCTGGACTTGAAAATGCCATGGGAGGTGAGGAGTGTGAGTGGCTGCCAGGGGAGGGCTGGTCAAGGCTCCTGTGCCAGGTAAGGCTGATCCTGCCCCATGCCAGCTCATGGAGCTGCTGCTGGGGTGGGAATGTCCTGCTGCTGTTCCTTGGTGGCTTCTAGAAGGTTCTTGTCACTGGCCCAGCAGCTGGCCACGTGTTCTCACCTGTCCTCTGCAAGGTTAACCCAAAAGGAGACTTTCCACATCTTCCTCTGGTGAGGGATCTTCAAGTCTGTTCTCCTGTTCTTTTGTTTTCCAGCCATCCAAAGAGGAAGCAAATGAAGAAAAGACAGAAGATAATTTAACTACCTTGTTTCCTGGCCAAAAAAGAAGGATCTCTCATCTTGTCAAACAAGGAAATGTAAGTGCAGATTTAGAAGCAGATTAGAAACAGATGAGTTTAGGTTGTTCCAAGTGGGGATTTTCTGTCCTGACCCTGGCAAGGGCTGCACCCCCAGGGCCAGGCAGCAGTGGGAGAGCTGTTTGTGCTGGAATCAGTCTATGGCTGTTTTATTTCCTCTCTTTCCAATTCTTCAAAAATCTCCCATGCTTAGGATCAGTTAAAAGTGGCAGCAAAACAAAAGACCTTCTTAAAACCAAGGTTAGGCTGGGAAGAGTGAGTGGATTGTGCTCTTTGTGACCCTTTGGGATAGGTTGGGGTGTTCATTTTTCTCCAGTATAGCTTAATTTAGAGATTTCAATAAAAATTAACTGGACACAAGGTCACTCTGTGTCTGCTGGTATTTTTCTGTGCCTTGTGGATCTAAAAGATACTACAGGAATTTGATCAGATGTTTAAAACCATTACCTTACATCTGCTCTGAATCAGCCAAGATCTCAGCAGTATTTGTTTGGATGCTCTTTTTTCCCAATTGTACAAATACAGAGGAGAAAAATTCAAACAAAACAAAACAAAAAAGCAAAGAAGAAGCAAAAAATTCTGATTTTTTTATTCCTTTCTCCTTGGGATTTTAATTCATGTTTTCTCTGAGGGTTTAATGTGTTTCCCTCCAGGTGGTGATCTCAGATTAGTTTTATGTTGCAGCAGGATAAGAGTGGAGGCTTGTGCACTAATTTGAGCTGGGTAGTCCAAATTAATTGTTCTGCCTTTCTTCTCTGCCTAGGAAGGATTTTTTTGCCTTTAATAATTTGAAGCCCTGGGGTCAATACAATGGGTTTTATTTAACTACATATCTCCAGCCAGTTCATGTGGTTTGATAAGGGCCCTTTCTTCCAAAGTGAAGAGATAAGGGACTGAAGCAAATGGCTTGGAAATTCATTAACTCAAATATTTATTGCAAAGAGGCACCTTTTAGACATGTACAAACCTTCAAATATATTTTCTTAATGTGACAGCTGATCTCAAAATGCTTTCCAAAGATGGGAGCCCCAGCAGAGCCTTTGCTTGGGCAAACAGAGCTGATCTGGTGTGCTCGGCTGCCAGGGCAGCTCCAGGACCTGCATTCCCTGCAGTTTCTCAGCTCAGAGCTCTGCCCAGGAGGTGCTGTAACACCTCAGCTGCCACTTTTCACCTCAGAACGTGCTTTGCTGTGTCCCTCTGAGTGGAGTATTTGTTCAGTCTTGCTCATGATTTATGGGACTGAGCAGGAGGAGGGGAGGGAGCTGAGTTCAGGGTTGGTTGCCAGGGGAAATGGGGGCCAAAGGAATTGCAGGTGAGGCAGAAGATGAGTGGCCTGTGCTGCTTGGAAGTCTGTAATTATAATTTAATGTCTGACTGCACCCAGTTTGGTATCCAGAAGCTGCTGTCAGCATCAGAGGCCAGGAATGCAGGAGGTGCCAGCTTTGCCCCCAGGTGTTACACTGGGCCACCCTCCTCCAAGGAGATTCCAGGAGGGAAGGTCTGTTCCTCACATTTCAAAGGCTGTTAAGTAGAGGGAGAAGTTTGTGCTACTGCTGCTTCTCTTGTACTTCTGCTGCTAGGAAACTTCTCTCTTTGCTGACATAATTTTTGGCACTTTTCCTGCAAACCTAAATTTGGCCATCAAAGGAAGCTCATGTGGAACCTGTTTGTGCTGGAACTGAGGTGCCTCCAGAAGTGGGCAGGGACAGAGCCTGTTTGAAATTCAGAAAATCAGTTTATGTAATGCTCTGATCCCATAAATACTTCTCTGTGAGGCTTTTAAGCAGTCCCAGGGCTGCAGAGAGGTGGAGCTGCTGTGGTGCAGAGGTGGATGCAGGTGTCCTCAGGGAGGGAGCAATGAAGCTCAGTGTCCTGTGGCAAAGAGGACTGGAGAATTGGTGTCACTTTTTTATCGCAGTAAAAAGCAAAGTAGGCAGCACAGGGCTAGGTCTGTGTGCTAGGGCAAGGCTGAGGGTGTTGATAGAGCCCAGGACTGGGCTGGGCACAGCCACTAAAAGCAGCTCATGAATTGAGGAACGTGCCGGTGAGCTGGGAGGCCTTCCCAGAGCATGAATCATTAATGCCATGTTTGTTAAAGGATGACTCTTAATTATTTCATTCTGGAAGACACTTGGGATGTTGTCCTCTCAAAACCCTGTACTTGCTAACAGAGGGCTTGAGGAGAAGAGACCTTTCTGAGGGCTGTGGATGGAGCAGGGGAGCTGCTGGCCCTAAATGCTGTTTGTGTGTGCAGGCAGAGACCCCGAGCAAGCCGGTGGTGCGGCCCTACCGTCCCCCCACGGCCCAGGAGGTGTGTTACCAGAGGATCCAGCTGGCTCAGCAGCAGGCAGCACAGCTGGTTGGGGCTGTTCAAAAGACCTCTCTCTGTTTGCCAGGAGAAAAGAGGAGGATTGCTCACGTGCCAAATGCAGCCCTCACCGCAGCAGCCAAGCAAAGTAAGCCAGCGGTGGGATTTGGGGTCGCTGTCCTGTCCTCCCCCTGGTTAAAGGCTCTACCCTGTGTTTACATTTCTCCTCAGCATGTGTGAAACTGTCAGGGGATGTGTAGGACCGGCCATGACTTGAATCTTGGCTGATAGTGTCCAGTGGAAAGCCTGAGAAATTCCACCCTGTTGTGAAAAGCAGCGGGTCAGACATGTCCAGCCTGATCTGCCTCGCTCAGCCTCCCTCACTTCAGCCTCTCCTTTTTCTGTTTCTTCCTTGGATTGTGTTTGCTCTTCATTCCCTCTTCCATTTAAGCCTGGAGGGGGCAGGAGCAGGAGGGAAGTGCTAATGAAGGCTCGTTGTTGTGCCTTTGTGGTGGAAGGACTCAGAGCTGACGTGTGGGGTGTCAGTGCCTCCAGCTGACGGAGTTACCTCTTTAAACTCTGCTGACTCAGTCACCCCAAAACAAACCCAAATGAGACACGTTTCCTGGCAGAAGATTTCTTCATCCTTGCCTGCAAGGTGGTTAAAATTACCCAATTTGTGTCCCTTTGGAGGCCTGGATTTGAGAAAATCACAGCTTGCAGTACTGGCCTTTGATAGTGAGTTCATTCTGGCAGCCTGGAGCCCAGTGGCAGGATTTGTACCTGAGTGTTTTGTGTTCCCTGCAGGCCTTGGGAGCAGTAAGGCAGCTGTTGGTGGCAGGAGTGTCACACCTTCCAATGACTCTGAAGCCTCCACCCTTCCTCTGAAACCTTGCACCTTGGCTGGGATGGCTTCCAAGACCACCAGCACCATCGTGCCCAAAAGGGTAGCACATGTTCCCTCCTTACAGGTAAGGGGAATTTGAGTTCTTTCCTGTCATTCCCCAGGGAGGGTGGAATGTTTGATCCTGCTGTTCCAAACTTAGCACTCCCTGAGAGTGGTGTTTTGATTATGTTGATTGAGTGGGTATGTTTCTTCCTAGATAGCATTGTATAAAAAATTAAACACTCGAGGGGTAGGAGCTTAAAAAGGTAGAAATACTTAAATGCTGCTCTGATCTCTGTGAATATTGATCACTTGTCTCCAATTTGAGCCTTCTCTTGTGCTGACTGGCCTGGGTGTGTTTGGGTCAGGGGCTTGGAACCTCCCGTGCTCAAAAGCCAGGGATGGATTCATGGCCTTGCCAGGCTCTGTGGGCCACACTGGTGGTTTTGAATAGCGTCCCTCTGTGACCTAGATAGTAAAATGTGAGCACTGAACTTCATGCTGCTGCTGGTGTTTAAAGAAAAGATTATTTTGTCTTTGTTAGTTGCTTTTGTTTTGTTTCTCTTTACCCCCTGGGATCTCTGCCCAGCCTTTGGGTGCCTTTGCTGTGAGTTCCTAAGCAAAGTGACAGGACACAGGGAGAGAGCATTACCAGAGAGCAGGGTTAGATGGGATATTGGGAAAGAATTCTTGGCTGTGAGGGTGGGCAGGCCCTGGCACAGGGTGCCCAGAGCAGCTGGGGCTGCCCCTGGATCCCTGGCAGTGCCCAAGGCCAGGCTGGACAGGGCTTGGAGCAGCCTGGGACAGTGGAAGGTGTCCCTGCCATGGCAGGAGGTGGAATGGGATGATTTTTAAAGCTTCTTCCCACCCAAACCATTCTGGGATTCTGTTAAGTCCCTCCTTTCCTGTTACTTGCTAAGACAACTGAGAGCAGAATTCCTCCTGGAGCAGCCTGGGGATGGCATAAGTAGCTGTTTGCTGGAGTGGATGGCAGAACTGGTTAGTGCCAGGACTTGGTTAAAAATCCCTGTATTGATGATGGTTTGTGTCAAGATCTGTCATAACTTGCTCTGATTATTTCTAGAAGAGTGAAAAGTAATTTTTTTCCTTTCCCACCCAAACTGCCACCATAGTAACGTAGAACTTGAAGCTGATTAAAAATAAGAGAAATAACTGAAGGGATAAAATATTTAGCAGAGTTACAGAGGTGCTTAAGGGTATAATAGTAGAGGTTGAGAATTTGTATATTTAATGAAAAAGACCAAATCCCCTTGAACAGGGTATCAAGGTGAGAGTCTCCTGGGGAAAATGAGCACTTCTCCCATTGAGATAGGACCAGTTGCTCCCCTTGGAACAAGCTCACATCTTCCACAGAGCTGTTTTTGTTCCAGATTGCAGCAGATGGCTTGGTTTATGGATATCTCTTGGGTGGGATGGAGAACAACTGACAAAATAATTGGGGGTTTTAGAGATGAATGAACATTTTCCTCTCTGAAAAAGAGGCAAGTGTGCTGTGATGTGGGGGATACACTGGTGTGAAATGGAAAGCTGCAGTGGTGGGTCATAGCTCAGTCCAACATGCAGCTTTTGAAGAGCATGCACTTAAATTGAAGGGGTAAATCCTTTTAGGAACCTCATGATTGGCATGAAAAATGGAAGAAAACCCCCAATG
>NW_005054441.1:458203-480179 GCF_000277835.1 Geospiza fortis
GCCCCAGGAATGGGGGTGGGATAATTGACTGCCAGCCTGGCAGGAGGAGCCTCCTGCTCCCTCTTCAGAGCCAGAGAACCAAACCTGTGTGTGGTGCCCATAACTGGTGGTGTTTGTTCATGGCTCCAGTGGTGCTTGGTGCCATCCTAACCTTGGCCCTCTCAGTGGAAATGTCAGCATGCCCTGCTCTGGAATGCTGTGTGTGACTAATGCCACTGGAGTGCCTGGCTCCTGGCTGACTTAGAGTGAAATACAGCTGTTTTCTGAAGGACTGAGAGCACTGAAGGTGGTGAAGCCTCAAGCGGTATTTTTAGTACCAAAAGTGCTGCGTATTAAGTTTGGCTTTGGGCAGATTTTCAAAAAGGAAGTCACCCCATGATTAATAACAGGAAGTGGGAGAGCCTCAGAGCAACCTCCTGGAGCCTGACCAGCCTCTTTCTCTCTCTGTCTCACCTCCAGAGCACCACTTTACAGAGACCTGTTATTCCCACAGAGTTTGGTGCTAAAGTCCCAACCAACATTCGTCAGAGGTATCTCAACCTCTTCATTGATGAGTGCCTGAAATTCTGCTCCTCCTCCCAGGAAGCCTTCGACAAGGTCTGTACACATCCCTGCTTCTCAGGGATAATGTTTGCAGCAGGGAATGACCTCCTCTGCCTTGGCCAAAACCTTCTAAAATGGTAGCAGATCCAGAAAACTGAATTGCATTTATGCTTGCAGAAACTTGGGGGTGGGAGCTTGATGATCTTAAGGTCCCTTCCAAGGCAGACCATTCCCTGATTCCCTGAAGATTCCCCTATCCACAATTGGCATTAAATATTACCAGACTGGGCAACAGCAAGTGTCATTCCAGTGGGGGCTTCCAGTAGGAAATCTCATTTGGAAAGCTTGCCTGAGCCCTTTAATAACCCCAGGAGAGGAAAACAGAGGAATGTGCATTGTGGTCAAAGAGCTTCTGCTCTGCTGCAGCCAGAAACACCTCCTGGAATCAGAGTGTTGAGCACAGGGAAGTGTTTGGGATAGATATGTTTGGCTGGGAATTGGTTCCTTGCTGCTTCTGAAGGTTGTTAAGGAGACTTTTAAGGAGCTTTCTAGCAGTAGGGACAGTATAGTAGGATTTCCAGAAGCAGAGTGGAGAGAGTAATACATTTTCTTGGAAGAGCTTGGCTGTTAGTTGGGTAAATGTGGGGCATTGTGTGGTGTGTTCCAAAACAAAGCAGACACCACGAGGATTTCTCTTGTGGGATTCCACCTTCCCAAGGAGTCACCATTTGCCAAACCTCCTTTCCTTACCAGTTAAGATCTTGCACTGCACCAAAGTGGGGAAAGCAGCCTTGCCCAGGCAGTTCCAAGCACAAGAATCAAGAATTACTTGATGAAAACATGGCAAGGTTGTGTCACAGACATCTTTTATGAAAAATCTTTTCTTTAAGATTTTTTCTCTTGAGAAGCTGAGAGGCTTCAGGAACAAAATGTAAACAATGATTATCTGCTGCTGTGGAATGCAACAGGTGCATCTGTGATTGGTCTCATGTGGTTGTTTCTAATTAATGGCCAATCACAGTCAGCTGGCTCGGACTCTGTCTGAGCCACAAGCCTTTGCTATTCACTCTTTCTTTTTCTATTCTTAGCTAGGCTTCTGATGAAATCCTCTCTTCTATTCTTTTAGTATAGTTTTAATATAATATATATCATAAAATAATAAATCAAGCCTTCTGAAACATGGAGTCAAATCCTCATCTCTTCACTCATCCTCAGACCCCTGTGAACACGGTCACAACGTTAGATATTCCTGGGAGCAAGAGCAGCCCTGGAATACTTCAGCCAAGGTGGCAGCAGACTTTATACTGGGGGAAAGAGAAGGGATGATACCAATTCAAAATATGTTAAAGTTTGAATTTATTTTTTTTTGCTAAGTAGGAAAGTTTTATTAATCTCTTCAGGAAAGTTTCACATGAAAGTGCTTTTGCCAGCACTTTGTTTAAAATAAAATTACTTTTTTCCTCTTACTTACCTGAGCAAGTACATATTGGTGCCATATTCTGCTTTATTACTCAATTCCTTCTCAGGCAATTTTTTTTGGTGGTCCTACTGATGTCTTGTGAAGGCTGAGCTAGAACAGAGACTGGACAGAGCTAAAGAATAAAGCAGGGATTTATTGGGAGGCCTCAATGGATCCACCTTGGGCAGCACAAGAGCCCAGCCAGGGCTGCACCCAGGATAAAAGCCAAAATGGTCACAAAATGCACGACCGGGTAGGGGGTCTCTCACTTTGATCAGTTCTGCTCCATTTGCATATTGGAGTTCATTGTCCAATTCCACCCCAGCCCATGCAGTCCCATCCTGCTTGTTTTTCTCTCTCCAGCCCATGCACAGAGCTCACCATCCCCTCCTGTGAACCCAGACCCACCCACTAAAGCAGCACAGAATGTGAAAAATAGAAAAGCTGAAACCTGAGGCATCAGTACTTGGAGTCTGTATTTAAGAGCCAAACATTTCTCCAAAAGCCATGGAAGTGTGGCTGTCCCATCCCTGGAAGTGTCAGGGGGCTTGGAACAACCTGGGATAGTGGAAGGTGGAAAAAAAGTGATCTTTGAGGTTCCTCCCTGTCAGAACCCAGGACATTCCTCTGGCTGCCCTGGAGGACTCCAGACCCTGGCAGGGGGCTCAGAGACCTTGGCATGGAGTCGAAGACAGAAACAATTGCCAGCTTTGTGTGAAGAGTTACAAGCCACAAGGGTTTGAATAGAATGATAGTGAATTTACCACAGGGTGAAAAAGTAGAATTTTGGGGGTTTAGAATAGGGGTTCAATAGGCAAGGTGGAGGAATGTGGGTGTGTTCTGTCTTTCTCCTTCTTCTTCTTGTCCTCCATCTTCTGCTGTGATGGTGACACTTTTGGGTTCGGTTAGAGTAGAGACAGACTGTCTAACATAGGGGATAGGTACTGGAAAATGATTGTAAATAAAGTACAGGTAGTTCTTAGTATAAAAAGATAACACTGCCCTGAGGGCAGTCAGTGTGCCTCAACCCGACCTGCTGGCCAGATCTCAGCAGGTCAGACAGACGATGTATTAGATAAGAGTAAATAAACAACCTTGAGAATGAGAGCCAAGGAATCCTTCCTTCTTCTTCCATCTCGGGGCTGGGAAAAAGAGACTTTCCAACACCTTGGGGTCATCTCAACACCAGAGACCTCATCACCTCCCAACCCAAACCATTCTGTGGGTCTGTGAGCAGTGAAGGGAGTGTGTGTGGTGATGACTTGTGCTGTTCCCAGGCCCTGGCAGAGGAGAAGGTGGCCTACGAGCGCAGCACGAGCCGCAACATCTACCTGAACGTGGCTGTGAACACCCTGAAGAAGCTCCGCAGCCTCGTGCCCAACTCCCCAGCCAGCACCAACAGTAGGTACCTTGCAGCTGAACAGCTGGAGCCCTGCTGGGATTACAAACCACGCAGAGAAACTTGTTTCAAAAGCCAGAACCCATTTCTCAGCAGCATTATGCTGAAAGGCAAACAGCTCCAGTTTAGCTTTTTATAGTCTGGCAAGCCTTAATGGGCCTTCAAGAGGCAGGTCGTGCAATGCTTTGTTGGCTTTCTCAGCCTAAATGGAGATAATGCCACATGGGTGGGTTTTTTTTTAGCACAAGTTCTTTCAAATGAAAAGCCCTGCTAATGGAGTAACTTTCACATGATGCCTTCAAAGTGATAGACTCGTCCATCACCACAGAAATCTGTTACACACATTAAGCTTCAAGAGAGAAACGAAGAGGGTTAAGACATTTCATTATTGGCTCTCGAGAGGGTACATTAAACAATCAATTTGTGCTGTTCTTGTGAATTTTTTTTTCTTTGGTCTCTTCCCTTTTCTCCCCTCTGTCTTCATTACGTTCCTGGCCATTAGGCAGAGCAGCTGAACTTGGAGGCTGGCCTTTAGGAGAGGGCTGCCAGTTAATGATTAGTAAAAAGCCCCTCTCTGCCATTGTCTGATGTGTTGAGCATATTCTAGAGCTCTGAAGCTCCTTTCTGAAAGAAGCTGAAGGATCCTGCGTGGGAGGTTGGTCTGCAGGGCCCCAGAATCAAAGCTGCCTCCTGGGGGTGGGTGATGCCCTCACACAGCACATGAAGGGGTCAAGTTGTTTCTGTGCTTTCTCCTCTCTTCTGGTCAGTTGCAGGGCTGACTGTGCAGAGTGAGCAGGGAGAGCCATAAGTTTCTAACAAAACTGGAAAAGTGTGTTTGCTGCCCTTAAAATTGCTGTGGGCTGGCAGTGTGAACAGAATACTCTCTGTGGTGCTGGGATGGAAATGCTGGGCTAGCATGTAGCACAAAGAATCCATTTCTGGAGCAAAACAAGAGTTAAAGGGAGTAAACAGAATCCTTCTTTTGCCCATGTGTAGTGTCCCAAACTAGGACTGAAGTCACCCACTGGTACCTGATCTCTGTCCTCCTGTGCTGTTCCCCTCTCCTTGCAGAGACAAGTAACAAGAAGGTGGTGTCCCACGAGGCTGTGCTGGGAGGGAAGCTTGCTGCCAAGACCAGCTTCACTCTGAACCACTCAGGGAGCCTGAGAGCCGAGGATCTGACAGGTCAGAGCCTGCTCCTGCTGGGCTGTCACTGCTGAGGGGGAGCTGAGCTGTGACACTGACTGGGGGGTGCAGGATCAGGCTGGTGCATTCACCTCCAGTGCTGGGGGCACTTTAGCCACCACACTGTCAGAAGGATCCAAAGCTGTTGGAGAGTGCCCAAAGGAGGGACACAGAGCTGGGGAAGGGGCTGAGGAGCAGCTGAGGGCACTTGGCTGGTTCAGCTGCAGCCCAGGAGACTGAGGGGAGGCTCCTCGGGGGCTGCAGCTCCTCCCCAGGGCAGGCACAGGGGCAGGGGCTGAGCTCTGCTCTGGGACAGGGACAGGAGCCCAGCAAGGGCTGGAGCTGGGCCAGGCCTTGGCATGGAGCTCAGGGCAAGGTTCTGCCCCCCGAGGCTGCTGGGCACTGCCCAGGCTCCCCAGGGAATGGTGCCAAGGCTGCCAGAGCTCCAGGAGCTCCCAGGGGTGCTCAGGGTGGGGATGTTGGGGTGCCTGTGCAGGGACAGGAGCTGCACTGTGGGATCCAGCTCAGGATCTTTTGGGATTTGATCATTCCATGGATCCCAGGACACCTGAGACTGCCCCAGTGTCACACAGCCCTGGTATCCAGGAGCATTAAGCCAGAGACTTTTGCTCATTAGTGTAATTAATGTCAGATTGCCCAGCCAGCTGAGCTTCCAGCTGACCTTTAGTTACTGAAATATCAACAACAAAAATGACACATTACCACATCAGTAATCCGTGTGAGTCCCTTCCCACTCAGGATTTTATGACATGAAGTGCTGGGATTTCTCTGTTCTCTGGCTGCATCACAGAGCTGCAGAGTCCCTTGGGGGATGGTGACGCCGCTGACCAGTGCCCTCCTTCTGTCCTCACTGGGGCTCTGAGGTCACTGCTGCAGCCTGGCTGGCTTTGATGCAGCATCAATAACCATTCAGAGCTGCCTCTTGTGCTTTGGGCATTATTTTACTTTAACTTTCTTGCCCTGAAGCAGTTCTTTACAATGTGCCTGTCAGATTAAAAAGCAAACTTAAAAATCTCCATCTCTGCAGGGCTCAGTTTCACTTTCCCCAATGTCACAGTAAGGTCGTATCGTAGCCAAAGGGTTGTGCCACGAGCATTTTTCATGTGGGCTCAAATCAGTTATGGGTATTTTGGTTGCCAAGAGATGTAGGCAAATTGTGGAGGAGATCAGAGGAGAGCCAGGGAGGCCATGGAGCAGAAGGAATTGACATTGAGAAAGCTTAAAAGGGCCAATATAGCTCAGCTAAGCAACATCAAAGGGCACCCAGGAATATTGGAAGGGTTTAATGTAGCAGCCAAAGGAGATATTGAGCAGAGTGCAAGAAGTTATAATTATTCTGTGAAATGAAACAAGCAGCCTGAAATCAGTAGCAGGAAGAAACTTCTGATAATTAAATTTTTAGGGAGCTGTGGGTGGCTTTTAAGGGGTATTTGAGGGCTGTGTTACCAATTATCAGCTGTTGCATTTAAACATTAAAATGGAAGAAATCTCACATTTAGTGACAGGACACAGGGAATGGCTTTCCACTGCCAGAGGGCAGGGATGGATGGGATATTGGGAAGGAAGTGGTGGCTGTGAGGGTGGGCAGGCCCTGGCACGGGGTGCCCAGAGCAGCTGGGGCTGCCCCTGGATCCCTGGCAGTGCCCAAGGCCAGGCTGGACAGGGCTTGGAGCAGCCTGGGACAGTGGGAGGTGTCCCTGCCATGGCAGGGGTGGAATTGGGATGATCTCCAAGGTCCGTTCAACACAAATTGGGTTGGTTCTATCAGTAACAGCAAGGCTGAAGATGGGCCTTTTGGAGGAATTCTCTTCCAGCTGTGCTTTCCAGACTTAATGCTCCTTGTTCAAGGAGTTTAAAAATCAACTTGTACAATAACGGCCAGATTTTAAAAATGACCACCCGACACCTATTCCCCTGTAAATACTGAGCTGAGACAAGTTCAGAATAGTGGGGGAAGTTCAGTTTATCAAGGCAGGAGACTTGGTAAAGGCAGAGATGCAGGCAGTGCTTTGGTGCTGAGAGCTGAGTCTGTGTTTGTGTGCAGGAGCTGCCCTGTACCGGCGCCTCAAGGAGTACCTGATGACTGAGGAGCAGCTCAAGGAGAATGGGTACCCAATGCCTCACCCTGAGAAGGCTGGACGGGCTGTGCTCTTCACTGCAGAGGAGAAGAAAGTCACTGACTGTAAGCTCTGCTGCCTCTTTCCTTCTGCAGGGTCTGCTGGCCACAGCAGGAGCTGCCCCTTGATGCTGTTGGGATGGGGAGTGTGGCTGCAGAGCTCTGCTGCTCTGGAGAGTTTCTTCAGCTTTCACATCCTGAGAATGCTATTTTTGACCCAGAGTTTATAGTCTGTGAGGCTGAGGGAGGTTTCTAATTTCTAATTTCCAGGTAAAAAGTGACAGGATGAAAGGAAACAGCTTCAAGTCGCACCAGGAGAGGTTTAGATTGGATATAAGGGAAAATTTCTCTGTGGAAAAGGTTGTGAAGCATTGAACAGGCTGCCCAGGGCACTGGTGGAGTCATCACCCTGTAAATGTTGAAAAAATGTGTGGATGTGGCACCTGGGGGACATGATTCAGTGGTGAGCATGGTGGTGGTGCTGATGGTTGGATTTGATCTTAAAGGTGTTTTCCACCCTCAGCAGTTCCAGGATTCTGTGCTGCCAAAGAACAACAATTGACCAGGTTGGAAAGAGGCTCCTGTTCTGCACTTTGTGACCCTCCCCTCTCCCAGGGGAAGGATTTTTTTCTGTCTCTGTCTGTGTGAGCTGCTGTTATGGTGGGATAAGGACTGACACAGGGCCAGGCTGGCTTTGCAGTGGGTCCTGCTCTGCTGCTCTGGATTGCAGAATTTTCTCTTTGATCTCGTGGCACTGCTGGACCAAATAGTTCCCCAGAGCCCTTTGTGCAGCTGGACAAAATGATCATAAAACCACAAAATAGTTTGGATTGGAAGGGACTTCAAAGTCCAGCTCATTCCACTCCCTGGAACACCTTCCACCAGACTGGGTTGCTCCAAACCACATCCAACCTGGCCTTGAACCCACAGGTACAGCCCTGCCACAGGATGGAGTCTTCCTCTGAATTTTCTGAACTCAGGGCAAGATTTGTGCTCCTCAGCCCCTGCCTAAAGCAGGCTGTGCTGCAGCAGGGACAAAATCCAGACTGGTGATTTCTGTTGAGGTGCTTTGCCACGCTCCCCTGAGCATCTGTGTGGAGAGACCTCACTGAAGTGTGTTAAGTGCTCATCCATGTTAACACCTTGTGCCTACATTTGTCCTGTGGTTGCTGAAGCAACCTGGGCAAAAGCTCTCTTGCATTAACACTGTCAAGTGCTGTATTTGTGAGAGCCCTTTTTTCCCAGGAACAAGCCAGCTCCTTTATATGAACCTGAGCTCATGTTCCTGGTTTTGTTCCTGTAGTTTCCTGCAGATGTTGCAGGATCTTTGAATTTCTCCTTGTTTAACTAAAGCTGTTGCTGCCACTGTGACCAGTTGGGCAGAGCTGGGAGTGTGGTAACAACTTTAATGCTCACACCAAAATGGAATTTTGGTGGAATCATGGAATTGCATGGAGATCAGAAGAATAATAGCTCCTTCCCAGTGGCTTTTTGCAGTCCCTTCCCCATTTTGGGCAGTAAAAGCAGAGGTGGTAGGAGGGAGCAGTTGCAGACTGCCAGGCCCTGCCCTAAGTGCTCCTTCATCCAGCTGCTGGAAAATCCTGACAGAAAAGCTGTGCCCTAGAAGGGCTAAAATGTCCTTTGGAAGTGACAAGGCACAGATCCCCTGGAAACCAGGCTTCATTAGCTCTGGTGTCCAAAGAATGACTTATTTATCCTGTTCTTAAAATAACTGTGTTAGACTCCAACGTAATTTGCTGTGCATGGAGAAACAGTGCAGCAAACCTTGCTGGACCTGGGGGCAGCTTATGTGGACCAAAGCCACTGGAGAGTCTGTGTTTGCCTCTGGGAAGTGTTTGGGGGGCAAATTTCAGAGGGCTTCCTGTGCCTTTATAGGAATTCGCAACAACATTTGGAATATTTTATAAGAAAAAACATCATTGAACAGCATTTGGGGCTGAGTGATGGTGATTTACTTACTTTGGCCAGGTGAGGGGTAGGAAGGGCTGCTTGCAGTGACCTGGCTGTTGTTTGTCTCCTGTCCCCAAGCCTCGTGCAGGATCTGCTGTCGCTGTGGCACCGAGTACATGGTGTCAGCCTCGGGGAGCTGCATCCGCAGGGAGGAGTGCGTCCATCACTGGGGGCGGCTGCGCAAGCAGAGAGGTACAGCCCTGCCACATTTTGTGAAAATCCCTTTGCCAGCATTGCTTCTCCTGGGAAACTTCAGCTGCTCCATGTTCTGCTCCTCTGGAATGTGATCTGGAGAATTGTTTACCCAGCATGTGAATTGTTTTCAATTAATGGCCAATCACAGCCAGCTGTGTCAGGCTAGAATTATTTACTCAACATGTGAATTGTTTTTAATTAAAGACTAATCACAGCCAGCTGTGTCGGACTCTGTCACGAGATTTTATTTTTCATTCTTGTGTAGCCTTCTGATGTCTCCTTTCTCTTTCTTTAGTACAGTTTTAGTATATAATTTTCTTTTAATATGTATCATAAAATAATAAATCAACCTTCTAAGAACTTGAAGTCAATTCTCACCTCATCCTGGGACCCACAACAACACCACAGCAATTAATAACCACAGGTTGGCCCTGCTGCCTGTGCTCCAGCCCCAAACACAGGCTCTTCCTCAGCTTTGAGCTTGATTTTGGGGCTTGTCACGCTCCCAGGTGGTGGCAGTTCTGTGCCAGTCACTGCAATGACCTCACAAAGACCTGCTGGGCTTGGCTGTCCTCAGAACGTGACACTGGGGCTGCAGCAGGGGGGTTTCATCTTTGTTCAGAAAAGTAAAGGAAAAAACCTTCCTGTGCTTTTGGAAAAGAATCAGCCCTTTAAAAGGCTGACTGGGAGCACTAGAGGTCTGTCACTCCCAGGAGAGTTCACTGATCTTGGCTGAATTCATTTGCAGCAAGGCACTAACCTAGTTTGAGCTGTGCTCTGGTTTTCCATCAGAGCAGCTGAGTGGCTTCTGGAGTTTGTCTGGCTGAGTACCAGAGACTTAAACTCTTTAGATTGCTGCCTGTGAATGCACAGTTATTTTTCCCCTGTGTTTGACACATTTTTGTCATGCTTATCCAGGGGATCTGCAGTGAAAGCTGAAGTTCAGGTCTCTTGTTAACAAGATTTTTCTCCTTGACCCTTCATCTCTTTCTCTTTCAGTGCCAGGTGGGTGGGAAACTCACTACAGCTGCTGCTCCGGAGCTGTGGGGTCACCAGGCTGCCAGGTTGCTAAAGTAAGTGATGGAACAACACCTCTTTATTCTCAGTGACATTTGTGCTCTGCTCACACTGGCAGTGGCTGGGAAATCCTTGCTTAAGCCTTTAGAAGAACAGTGGCTTCCCTTAAGGGGATAAAACAGGTGCAACTTAAATTGTTTTTGCTCTGCAGTGGTAGGAAAATCCAGTATTTGACACTCAGCTGTCTGGAGTGAGCTGGGTTCATTTATCCTGATCATTTATCGTCTGCTTGAGGGACATAGGAAAGCTGATGTTCTTCAGTGAATCACAGAAGGAATGAGAAATAAAGGATTTCCTTTTAAGGAGCAGTCTCAGGGCCTTGGCAACAGTGCCAAACCCCTTTTCCATCTTTTCCAGATTCCCATGCTAAGGTAACTTTATCCTGGTGGACAGATCTTTTCTGACAAGTTTTTGTGGTTGTAATGAGGGGAGGAACCTTCCCAATGAGCCTGTTGTAACTCCAAATGATCACAAAACTTCTTTTGAGGGAGCCCAGCACTAGAAAAAAAGAATGAAGAACCTTCTCAGATGTGGAGTTTAATGGAGCAGAGCAGTGTCTACCTTTGCACAGGTGGTTTTTTCTTTCCCTTAGGTAGCAGGAGAGTTGGTGTGCCAGCCCAGCATCCCCAGTCTGTCCTGTGCTTTTCTCTCAGGTCTCTGGGCATGTTCCTTGTCATTGTTTTAGTGGCATTTTTTTATTTGGCAGCAGCCACACAAGGGAGAACCAAAAGCTAGAGGTAGAAAGTGATTCTGGGCAAAATTCAAGGTTTATTACAATTTATTTATTTACACCATAAAAACCTGCCCTGCAGAGTCAGATTGGATGGGATCAGGTTATTACTTTTTGTTCTTTTCCACGTGAATTTAGTTTTTTTTTTAATCACTTCTCTGGGCACCCTGTGCCAGGGCCTGCCCACCCTGCCAGGGAACGATTCCTGATTCTCAAGATCCCATCCAGCCCTGCCCTCTGGCAGTGGGAGCCATTCCCTGGCTCCTGTCCCTCCATACCAGTATAAAAAGTCCCTCTCCCTCCTTTTTCTAAGCCCCCAGTTTTTACAGCACCCTTTGGTAGATCTAAGGTTGAATCCACAGCCTGCTCAGCATCAGAGCATGCAGTGAAAATTTGTAATGTTGGGGTATTGGGGAGCACAGAATCCTTCAGTGTTGAAGAAGGGCTTTGAGAGCAGAAAATATTTGTAAAGAGACACCATTCTCAGTAACTGGAGCAGTAAGCTGGTTAGAAAACGTGTGTGTGTCCAAGCACAGGGGTGGGAAATCCTTGTTTAAGCCTTTAGAAGAACAGGGGCTTCCCTTAAGGGGATAAAACAAGTGCAACTTAAATTGTTTTGCTCTGCAATGGTGGGAAAATCCAGAACTTGGCACTCAGCTGTGTGAGTGAGCTGCGTTTGCTGCAGTTGGGCAGGGAGGCAGGAGGTGGCAGGAGGGAGCTGTGCTGCTCCAGGGAGCCTGCAGAGGCTGCTCTTTGTGCTCCCTCAAAAACAGGAGCAACTTCCCTGCCCTCCTCCCAGCCAGGAAGAATTGGGCATTTTCAGGACAACAAAAATACCCAGTGGGATTTTTTTCACTTCACTGCTCAGTTCTGTTGTATCACACAGGGAGGGAAGGGCTGAAGCTGCAAGGGACAAGTGTTTGGTGTCTCCTGGCTGCTGAGCTGCTCTCCCCAATCCCTCAGCAGAGCAGTTCCATGCCATGGGTGCAGAGTGGACAAGTGCAGCCCCTTGTACCAGGGAAGCAGTGATCCATGAAGCCTTTGAGCAGTGCTGGATGTGGAATCTGGGAGAGATTGGCCTCAGTGTTGGCCCAGCTGCCTCATTAACTTCAAATGATGCAGTTCCTGTGCTCTGGCTGTACCTGCAGTAGTGACCTGTGCAGGAAAATATGCAAATCCTGCTTTGGTTTCCTCTCTGCCCACACATGGCAGCTTTACAAGGGCCTCAGTTCCTCCTCTCTCCAGCCTTTAATCCTGGGACAAACAGTTTCATTCTTTGTAGGGTGAGACCTTTGGGAAGCTCTGTCCTGTGCTGGGCACTGCTGAGGCCCCACCTCAAATCCTGGGGACAGTTTTGGGCTCCTCATGACGAGAAGGACATTGAGGGGTTGGAGTGTGTCCAGAGGGGGAAACAGAGCTGGGGAAGGGTCTGGAGCAGCAGGAGAGGCTGAGGGAGCTGGGAAGGGGCTCAGCCTGGAGCAAAGGGGGCTCAGGGGGGACCTTGTGGCTCTGCACAGCTCCTGCCAGGAGGGGACAGCCCAGGGGTCGGGCTGTGCTCCAGGGAACAGGGACAGGAGGGGAGGGAACGGCCTCAGGCTGGGCCAGGGGAGGTTTAGGTGGGAAATTGGGAAAATGTCTTCACTGAAAGGTTTGTAAAGCATTGGAAGGGGCTTCCCAGGGCAGTGGTGGAGTCACCATCCCTGGGAGTGTTCAGGAAGCATGTGGGTGTGGCACTTGGGGACATGGTTTAGTGGTGACCATGGTGGGGCTGCTGGGTTGGCTTGATGCTCCTGGGGGTCCTTTCCAGCCTTAAGGATTCAGTGATTCCTTGGTTTTGGGCATGGCAAAGGAGGCTGTGCCCAGGCTGCTGTGGTTGTACACAAATACATGGAGATTTAGGGACAGACAAAACTTCAACACAACAAAAAACCCCACTGGGGAATAAGGGAGGGAGAGCATCACCTCTGGGTGTGGTGCAGGTTGGTTTTACCTAGAACCGTGTCAGTAGGCAAAAGGGCAGTCCCAGCTCTGCCTTGCCCTCTGTTACCTGTTCCTGCTTCCCCTTTAAACTTCCTCCAGCTCAGATCCCCTGCTTGCCAGGAAGGTTTCAGGATAACCAGTGGGATCTGAGCTGTGGAGGAGTGTGGGAGTACCTGTGTTGCAACAGCACCTCAGTCATGCACTGGCTAAAACCACTTGTGAAATCACTCCCTGAGTTTTCCTGCTGGATCTTGTTGACCCTGGAGCTGGGAACAATGCAGGTGCTTGGAAATGCCCTCTGTTGCCTCAAGTGTGGTGGGCTGGGGCTCCTGTGGGTGTGGCTGGCTGCGTGTGGGTGCACACATTGCTCTGGAGTCTGGGCTTAGGATCCTGCACCTGGCCTTGTCTTGGCCACAGGAACCAGGAGCTGGAGTTACAGCAGAGCCAGGCCTCAGTGTGACCCTTCCTGGCCAATTCTCCTCCACACTGAAAGCTCCCTCTCCCCAGACTTGTCCTGCTCCTCCGTGTGCTGTCAGTACGATGCCACCAGCCCTGACGTGCCACTGGAATCAGGGCTCCCCATGGTGTGTTTGCAGTGGTTGTGAACCTCCCAAAACTTATTCCTCATTAGGAAATTATTAAAACCCAAGTGGAGGTTTGTTGGAGTGGGCTCTTTGGCTTCTTGTTCCTATGCTCACCAGCTGTCCCTCTTTTCCTCTCAGCAACACGTGCACGATGGGCGCAAGGAGAGCCTGGATGGTTTTGTGAAGACTTTTGAGAAGCTGCCCACGACTGATGGCTACCCTGGGATCTATGCCTTAGACTGTGAAATGGTGGGTCCAAAGCCAAAACAAAGCTTTTTGGGGCTGCCTGAGGTGTGACACAAGTGGTGAAGGGAAGCTGTTTGCTGACCTGATTCTCTCTCTTCTGAATATTGGTGCTGGAGGTGTAAATGAGCTCTTATTGATTGCTGTGTTTGCCTTGAGGGCTGTGCAGCCCTGGCAGGCTCTGACTGGCCCACGCTGGGCAGTGCTGCTGCCTGGCCTTGCTGCATTTTGGGAGCTGCAGCCCTTGGGTGAAGGGCTCCACAGATCCCACACTGTTCTGGCCTGTGCCTCTCATCACACCTGCCCTGTTCTTGCAGTGCTACACCAAGCAAGGACTGGAGCTGACAAGAGTAACTGTGATCAACTCAGAGCTGAAAGTGGTGTATGACACCTTTGTCAAGCCAGACTCCAAGGTGGTGGATTACAACACCAGGTGAGGATGGTCTTCCTTGGGACAGAGCTTTGTGCTCTCTCAGGAACTTGTTGAAACTCCACTGACCACCACTCCCTAAGGGCTGAGGGGCTTTGAGGTGTTTCTTCAAGTGAAGGACCCCCACGTGTGTGCTGTTGCTGTGCAGGTTCTCAGGTGTGACAGAAGAGGACCTGGAGAACACGAGCATCACCCTGCGGGATGTCCAAGCCGTCCTCCTGAACATGTTCAGTGCAGACACCATTCTCATAGGGCACAGCTTGGAAAGCGACTTATTTGCACTAAAGGTAACTTGGGCTCTGCCTTCACATCTCCCTGGGGTGCTTTCCCACCCTGAGGGGTGTTAGGTGGAATTTAGGAACTGTTTATTTCCACGGATCGGGGGGGTGGCCTCACCTCGGGTCTTCTGTGCAGTTTTGGGCACCACAATATAAAAAAGCCATGCACCCATTAGAGAGTGTCCAGAGGAGCTGTGAGGATGGGGAACGGTCTGAGGGGCCTCATGAGGAGCAGCTGAGGGCACTTGGCTGGTTCAGCTGCAGCCCAGGAGACTGAGGGGAGGCTCCTCGGGGGCTGCAGCTCCTCCCCAGGGCAGGCACAGGGGCAGGGGCTGAGCTCTGCTCTGGGACAGGGACAGGAGCCCAGCAAGGGCTGGAGCTGGGCCAGGCCTTGGCATGGAGCTCAGGGCAAGGTTCTGCCCCCCGAGGCTGCTGGGCACTGCCCAGGCTCCCCAGGGAATGGTGCCAAGGCTGCCAGAGCTCCAGGAGTGTCTGGACACAGAATTCACAGAATTCCAGAATCCCTGGGTTGGAAGAGACCTTCAAGATCATCAAGTCCAACCCAACCCCAACAGCTCAACTGAACCCTGGCACCCAGTGCCACATCCAGGCTTTGTTAAACACACCCAGGGATGGGGATTCCACCACCTCCCTGGGCAGCCATTGCAGAACCTTATCACCCTTTCTGTAAAAAACTTTTTCCTGATATCCAACCTATATTTTTTTCTTAAAATCCAACCTATATTTCCCTTGGTGCAGCTTGAGGCTGTGTGCTCTGGTTCTGTCAGTGCTGCTGGAGAAAGAGCCCAGCCCCAGCTGAGCACAGGCACCTTTCAGGAGCTGCAGAGAGTGATGAGGGCAGCCCTGAGTCTCCTTTTCTCCAGGCTGAGCACCCCCAGCTCCCTCAGCTGTTCCTCACAGGGTTTGTGTTCCCAGCCCCTCACTGACAGAGCTCTCAGGGGTGCTCAGGGTGGGGTTGTTGGGGTGGCTGTGCAGGGACAGGGGTTAAACTCAATGATCCCTGAGGGTCCCTTCCCACTGAGGACATTCCAGGATTCCATGGTTTGTCCAGTCTCTGAGCCTGTGTGAAGCTGGCTGTGGTGGAAGTGCAGGGGAGTGGGGTCGTGTCTGTCACTCGTGGTGTCACCTGAACTCTCAGTGGCTGCTGCTGCCCAGGGTGACAGAGCTGGACAGGGCTCTGAGCAGCCTGGGCTGGTGGAAGGTGGAACAAGATGGTCTCTAAGGTCTCTTCCAACCCAAACCATTCCATGATTCTATGACTGATCCCAAATCATTTGCCTCTCACCCCTGCCTGATCTGTTCTCTGTTCTGTGCCAGCTTTTCTAGGAATTGTGGTGTCACTTTGATGAAGTTATTTTGACCTTTTACCTGTCCTGTTTCCTGCCTGGCCCTCATCAGCCTGGTGTGCCCAGGGTCCTGCCAGGGTGTGTGTCCTGCCCTGAGGGGTTTGTCCTGGGTCACCAGGAGAGCATGTGGCAGGCAGGAGCCAAGTCTGTGCTCACATGCCAGAACTTCCCTCAGCCATTCTTTGTCCCACAGCTCTCCTGCTGAAGCCTCTGTGGCTGCCAGCTCCCAGGGCTGGGCTGGCTTGGAAGCAGGAGCTTTTAATGCCTGTAAAACACTTTACCTCTCCGTGGCACCCTTTATCCCAGCTTTGGAGAGGCTTCATCATAATCAGAAAGACATTATTTCCAGTTAGATCAGCTCGAGATGACTGCCTTGGCCTCTCAGAGGCTTGATTTTCTCTTAGCACCACAGCTGCTGCCAAGAGGAGGAGCCCAGAGCAATGTGGGGTGTCACAGCGGAATGGCCCAGGGCTGTGGCCATATCTCACTAATGGCTGTGGCAACTTCCAAGTGCTGATGGCATTTCAAGTTTTATTTAAAGCTTTATTATCCTGTTTCCTCACTCTTCCTGATCTACATAAGTAATTACCAGTGTGTCTGGGAGGGTGCCAGGGCTGAGTGCAGTCCAGGGGAGATTATCCATAACATTGGCAGTTTTATATTCTGAGGAGTGGAGCAGGTTGTTCCTGTTGAAGTGCAGTTGTGGAGCTGTTACTGATGGAGTTCTGGGTTGTCCTGCAACATGAGCTGGTGCCTGGGGGCAGAGAGGAGAGGGGATTATCAGGGTCCTGTTGGAGTCATCCCTGTTGGGACAGGACACAGGTTTATCCCTTAGGCCCTGCCCTTCACTCCTGTGCTCAGGATGTGGGACTGCCCTCACCCACATTCCTTCAGCTCCCACTGAATGCAGCTCATGACAGCAGAGAATTCATCTTGTCTTAGCCTGAGAGGAAGAAATCAGTGTTTAAAAAAGCCAAAGCCAGCCTGCCCTGTGGTTATGGACTTTATCAGGTGAGGCCTTTTGGCTGTCCCCAGCCCCCTTGGTGCAGGGCAGGGAGCACTTTGACCTGGTCAGCATCCCCAGTTCCTCCAGCGTGGTGACAATTCCCAGCTGAGCTGTTGGATTAGAGGGCTGGAGCCCCTCTGCTCTGAGCCAGGCTGGCAGAGCTGGGGCTGCTCACCCTGGGGGGAGCTCAGAGCCCCTGGCAGATCCCAAGCCCTGTAACTTGAAGCCAAGGTATTGGAGCAGTGCCCTTGATTTCAGTGAGAACAGAAATGGGTTCAGATGTGTTCAGTCCTTGGGGAAGCAGGGCTGGAACCAGGAATTGGGCACTGAAATAATCTGCTTTGCTTCTGTGCTGGGAGAGCTGGGGGTGCTCACCTGGACAAGAGAAGGCTCCAGGCAGAGCTCAGAGCCCCTGGCAGGGCCTGAAGGGGCTCCAGGAGAGCTGCAGAGGGACTGGGGACAAGGCCTGGAGGGACAGGAGCCAGGCAATGGCTCCCACTGCCAGAGGGCAGGGCTGGATGGGATCTTGGGCAGGAATTGTCGATTCCATCCCTGGAATGGATTTCCCAGAGAAGCTGTGGCTGCCCCTGGATCCCTGGCAGTGCCCAAGGCCGGGCTGGACAGGGCTTGGAGCAGCCTGGGAGAGTGGGAGGTGTCCCTGCCATGGCAGGGGATGGAGTAGAAACCCTTTAAAAAGTCCCCACTCAAAACACTCTGATATGATTCAGTGATAGAATTTCCTTGTCCCATTCCACCCTTGCTGAGCTGGTGCTGGTTAAAAACTTCCTGTTGAGTCACTGCTGGTGGATGGGAGGATCTGGGGTTGGTTTGCACCCTGAAGGCCAGGCCTGCTCTGTGGCAGCAGTGGGATGTACATCCTGCTTTGTCATGTGTGCACATCCTGCCCACTTGTGTCCCCATCTCAGGGTCCCGGCATGGTTGGGTTGGAAGGCACCACAAAGATAACCCAGTTCCAATGCTCTGCCATGGGCAGGGTGCCACTCACCAGACTGAGAAGCAGCTGAAATGTTGCCACAACTCCCACAGGGGCTGTTGTGCAGTCAGCTGGTTCTTCAGTTCAGTTTTTAATTGGGAAATGCTCCAGAGCTATTCCAGCTTCTCCAGGCTGGGGGGTAAAGGAGTGACACAAACTGGATCAGCCCCAATCTCTGCTGAGATTCAGGAAACCTCCTGAATGTGAGGTTCCAGGGCTGTGGGGCTGGCACAGCAGTGGGAATGCTGTGTGCCCACACCCTGCATGGGTGCCCACATCCAGCCAGAGCCTCCTGCCAGACTGGTTGGGCTGGAAGCTGCACGGAGCCCAGAGCTGACCAGAAGGTTCCTGCAGCAGGGCTGATCCCCAGGAGTGCCTGTCCCTGTGGGGGTGGTGAATAACCCTGTTGCTGTGCTCGTCCCCAGCTGATCCATGGCACTGTGGTGGACACAGCAATCGTGTTCCCCCACCGCCTGGGGCTGCCCTACAAGCGGGCGCTGCGCACGCTGATGGCCGACTACCTCAAACGCATCATCCAGGACAATGGTGAGACCTCTGGGGGACCTCCTGGCTGTGCTCTCCTCAGCCCTGCCTTCCTCTGCTCTCCCCAGTCCTCCTGCCAGTGCTGTTTTCTGCCCTGCATGTGTGTGGTAGCTGGGAATGTGCTGGTGTAAGAAGCCTGAGCCATAGTTCATTTGTATGAGCCCTGTTCCAAGGGCAGAGCTGTCCCTGCTTCCCTCCCTGTGCAGAGTGGGACCAAGGAGGTGGTGTGGGAAGGCTGAGGGTGGCTCTGCCAAGGCCACGTCCTTCCCTCCCTTCTCTCTGTGGCCAGCTGGGATGGACCCTCCTGCTGGAAGTGGGACCTGTTCCCTCCTGTCCTCCCTGAGCACATTGTGAACACTGCTGGGGAAGCTCCCAGCTGTCCCATAGCTGATGGTGCCAGGCTCAAGCCCAGCAGAAAGTGTGGGTTTAGTGGAAAAAACATGTTTAATGTTAGGAGTGTTCAGCCTGGACAAGAGAAGGCTTTGGGGACTCCTTAAAGCTCCTTGCAGGGCCTGAAGGGGCTCCAGGAGAGCTGCACAGGGACTGGGGACAAGGCCTGGAGGGACAGGAGCCAGGGAATGGCTCCCACTGCCAGAGGGCAGGGCTGGATGGGATCTTGGGCAGGAATTGTTCCCTGGCAGGGTGGGCAGGCCCTGGCACAGGGTGCCCAGAGCAGCTGGGGCTGCCCCTGGATCCCTGGCAGTGCCCAAGGCCAGGCTGGGCAGGGCTTGGAGCACCTGGGACAGTGGGAGGTGTCCCTGCCATGGCAGGGCTGGGATGGGATGAGCTTGAACAAACCATAAACCACAAACCATTCTGTGATTCTGTGGAATTCTCTCAATCCCCAGCTGTGGCTCAGGGTGCTCCCAGGTGTGGCTGTGGCTGCAGCTGGCTCTGCCTGGGGAGCTCCCTGGGCTGGGCTGAGCAGGCAGAGGGGTCAGTGCCACTGTGTTTGTGTCCCCAGTGGAAGGACACGACTCCAGTGAGGATGCCAGAGCCTGCATGGAGCTGATGGTGTGGAAGATCAAAGAGGATGCGAAGGTGAAGCGATGACCTCGTGTGGTGTCTCTGCTGTTCTCCTGCACCTCTGTGAAGAAGCAGTGCAATAAATGCCCACAGCCACTCTGTCCCCCGTGCCAGCAGCATGTTCCTGCTCCCCACCATTCCAGCAGGACTCCTGCACTCACACCTGCAGTCCCCCTGCCCAGGTGGTGGCTCTCAGATCCTCAGGCTCCACCTGAGGGATTCTCTGTGGTCCAAGCTCTGCCTTTTGGGCCTGGCAAGGTGGTTTGAGTAGCACAACCAGAACTTCTTGGTTCCTAGGAGAAGCTTGTTAGAGGTAGGTTGGAGATGTGCAGAAGGATCTTTCTGGTTCAGTTTAAGGTAGATTGTTTACTTTTTTTTTTTTCCTCCCAAATGTAACTTAAATTGCCTCTGTACTCCAAAGCAGTGTTTGGAGAGGGGGGAGATGGAAGAAGGTTGGGCAGGAAGCTGTGAGTGGATTGTGGAGCTGGTGTGGGAAGCGAGAGCTGAGGATCAAGCACTTGGGAAGGGATCTGGTGCAATCCCTCTGTGGAGCTGCAGAAGAGGGAGGCTGGCTCTGAGGGAGAGCAGTGAGGTGGGATCTGGGAATTGCCACCTGCTGTGGCCCAGGTGATCTCTTTGCTGAGGGCTGGCTGGCACCTGGTTCTGCAGTCAGTGCACAGGGGAACCCACCAGTGTCCCCCCTTGCCCAGACCTCAGGGAGCCACGAGGCAGGACAGGGACAAACAGCTCCAGAGGCAGGGAGAGGCTGCACCCCCTCACTGCAGGGTGGGACAGGGCTCCTTCCCTCACCCGCAGCTCCCACTGAGCTTGTGTTCAGGGAACAAGGTTTTGGGGGTGCAGATAGGGTTGCAGCCAAGGGTGGCCTCAGCAGAGTGCAGGACTCCCCACCAGGCTGGCCCTGCTGCAGGGACTTGGTCCAGGCAAAAGCAGTGGGGGAAAATCCTTCATTTCACCTCATTCACATGTTGGGATTCTGCAGAGAGTGAGGGACCCAGCTGTGTGTGTGGCACCTGGACTAGAGCGGCTGCTGGCTGTGACTGGCACTGGGGTGATTGGGTGGCACTGCTGGGTCCCTCTTCCCAGCCCCTGCTGCTGCCTGGGGACAGCAGAGCTGAGGGGAACAATCCCCATGGACCCCGTGGTCTCTCAGCTGGGCTCAGGGAGCACCTTCACCCCAGAGCAGGGACCCTGAGCCTCCCTGGCAGCACTGGAGTTGTGTCCCTTGGTGCTGCTGTGTCCCTGTGTCCCTGGCTGTGCCAGTCTGGGGACAGTGGGACAGAGGAGCTGCTGGGCTTTGGTTCCTGTCAGAGCCAGGTGCTGCTCACTGCTTTGTGCCCCTGTGGGCTCAGGGCTTGGGGACAGCTCTGTGTCCCCTGCATGTCCTGCTGAGCTGGGATCAGGACAGGGGTGTCCCTGCTCCAGCCCCACGCTGGCCCTGGGGGACTCTCCCATCCCCCTGCTGCCCTCGGAGGCAGGGAGGTGACTCCTGTGCCAGGCTCTGCAGGAGCCTCCAGGATCAGCGGGGCTCTGCAGACTCCTGGTGCTGCTGAGCCCATCCTTGTTCCCTCTGGCAGCCAGTTCCTTACCCCAGGTTTTGGGGATGCAGCTCCCCCAGTGCTTCACATCCAGCTCTGCTCCTTCCCTGCCTTGGGGCTCCCCCCCAAGCAGCCTTGGGAGCCCTTGGGCTGTCCCTGTGTCCCAGTGCCTGCAGGGATCAGTGCTGCTCCTGCCCAGGCTGTGGGACAGACAGTTCAGTGCCTCCCAGCTGGGGAGGGAGGGTTTGTTCCTGTTTCTGCCTCTTTGCCATGTTTATCCCCCGTTTATCTTCACCCCTGGCTGCAGGGATGGAATGTCCCTGGAGCAGAGCTGGCTCTTGCCTCTTGCCTGTTCTCAGCAGGCAGCTCCTGCTCCCTCCCAGCCTCCCACAGCAGCTCCTGCCCTGGGACAGCCATGGGCACCGTGTGCTGTGTCCTGCTCTGCAGCTTTGGCTCCATCCCCCCTCCCGGGGCTGGGGCAGGCAGGGAATTCCTCCAGGCAGGAATCCTGCCAGCCCATGCACCTCCATCATCTCCCCTTCCTTTCCCCATGGTCAGCCTAAGCTGAGGCTATTGGGGTGGGGGTGAGGGGGGTGTCTGTGTCAAGGGATGTCCCTGGGAGGGTGGAACCATATCCAGCCACACCACGGGTGTGCTCAGAGCCAGTCCTGGCCCAGGGCTGCCATCACCTCCCCAGGCACCAGAGGTTTGGTTGGGTTGTACAGAACGATTGTAACCTGTAACTTTTTGTAATTGTTTTTAATAAAAGAGTGTTGACTAGATGCACATCCCCGAGTCTGAGACTGCTCTGCCTGCTGGTGGGTTGTGGAGGGGGGGTGCTGGAGCCATCCTGGAGCTGGGAGGGGCTGGACAGGCTTCCCAGGAGATCCTTCCCAAGCTGGAGAAGTGAGTTCAACATGTGCATGGTCCTGCAGCTGAGTCTGGGCAATCCCAGCCCTGAGCACAGCCTGGGGAGGAACCTGAGGGAAGGATTTGGGGTGTTGGTGGGTGAGAGGCTCAGGCTGCCCCGGCCATGGGCACTGAGCCAGAAACCCCCCCTGTGCTGGGCTGAGCCCCCAGCGTGGGCAGCAGGGGAGGGGGGGATTCTGCCCCTCTGCCCCTGTGCTCAGGTCAGACCCCACCTGCAGAGCTGCCCCAGCCCTGGGCAACAGCAGCAGGAGGACGTGGAGCTGCTGCAGCCAGGCCAGAGGAGCCACGGAGATGCTGCAAGGGCTGGAGCCCCTCTGCTCTGGAGCCAGCCTGGCACAGCTGG
>NW_005054441.1:480390-485521 GCF_000277835.1 Geospiza fortis
GCAGCCTGGGACAGTGGGAGGTGTCCCTGCCATGGCAGGGGTGGCACTGGATGGGCTCTGAGGTCCCTCCCAGCCCAAACCATCCCAGGATTCTGTGACAGCAGCGGGGACAAGACCCCATTCTGCTGCTTGGGGCTGGGGTGGCCCTGTGGGGTCCCCGTGTGGCCGCTCAGGTGTGTCCCCCCCACCACTCTGGCACAGGGTGACACAGATGCCTCACAGGGGTGAGAGGGGTCCCATCCTGTTCCCCCTCTGCCCTTTCAGAACTCGGCTGCTGCCCAAAGTTTGGGACCATTGCATGACTCCTTGACCCCTTCAATTCGCAGCCGCTGTTCACAGAACTCACAGAATCACTTTGCAGACCCCGGTTCAGTCCCTGAGGTGTTCACAGCCCCCAGCCCACACCCCAGCTCACAGAATCACAGAATCACTGGGTTGGAAGAGACCTCCAAGGTCATCGAGTCCAACCCAGCCCCAGCATCACAACTGAACCCTGGCACCCAGTGCCACATCCAGGCTTTGTTAAACACACCCAGGGATGGGGACTCCACCACCTCCCCGGGCAGCCATTCCCCAAAAGCTGCATATTTCAGGCAGCCAACACCCATTCCTCACTCATTTTTTGTTGTACCAGCCATCACTTCACAGCTGGGTCACACACAGGGAGTGCTGCTGCTCAGCACAGGCAAACAAATCCAACCTGGCTGCTGTGTGTGTGAACATCTGGGGTTTCTCCACCCAAAGCAGAGGCTCCTGGCTCCACAGGGCACACAGAGGCACCAGCCCAGCTCCCAGCAGCCTCCTGGAAGTGCTCCTGCCCTTTGTGCAGGGAAGGGGACACAGCCCCAGCCCAGCCCTGGGATTTTGCCAGGAGCACAGGAGCTCTCAGTGCCAAATTGGCTTCTGTGGTTTTTCTAATGTGGTTTGTGGCTTTGCTAATGTGGACTCCTCTGGGGATATTCTCAGTGTCTCAGGCAAGGAGCTGGACCTGCAGCTTTGGGGACTGGAAATGGGATGGGCACAGCCAGGGCTCTGTGCCCTGCACTGGCAGAGGAGCTCCCCCTTCCCTTCCCTTCCCTTCCCTTCCCTTCCCTTCCCTTCCCTCCCCACACCAAGGTTTCAGTGCCTCAGCCCAGGGAGCAGCTCTGATCCAGCTGAGCTGGATCCAGCATTGGTTTTGCTCTGTATATTTTTCCTATATGTACTTTTCTTACAGGTTAGAAATTTCTTATTGATCCTAGCAGGTGATGTTTAGGTTTTAAAATGGTACCAAAGGCAGCCAGGCTGATCCCCTGCAGCAGAGGAGACTCTGGAACAGCAGCAGAGGATGAAGGAGTTGACTCTTAGCAGAGGTTAATCCAAAATTTATTTCAGGAGTTTTGGGGAGCCCCACAAACCTCAGGAGGCTCCTGCTGAGAGCCCTGGGAGAGGTGCCAGGGTTACACTGAAAGAAAAGTGGAAACCCAAAGTAGAAAACATTTAGTGACCAGTGAGTGACCCTAAGGGATGGAGACTGGGGATGGACATTTGGGACAGGGTGTGGGGTAACACTTGGGGGGCTGAGCCCTGGCCTCTGGCTGATCCCTCGATGTCCTGGATGGAAAGTTCTGGATGGAGGGGATGGGTTGCTGAGTGAGTGACAGAGAGCCAGGGAGGGGATTTGGGGATGATCTCAGCAAAGGAAAGGGATTACACAGGTGCAGGGAGGGGACACAATCTGGGGAAAACAAGGGGATACAAAGACAAAACCACTATAAAACATAAAAACTCACTACACCATCGGCATCCCCCGGCCCTGCCAGGCTCCCCCCAGAGCCCGCATCCATCTCCCAAATGGGGCAGGAATGAAAGTGCCAAGCCGAGGAGCTGATTCAGCACGGAGGAAGAGGTGGAGGTAAAAAGTTCAAATAAAGAAATAATGGCCCATTAGATGACCTCACAGGCAATGTGTTTTATTTAACACCCGGTGATGGCTCGGCGATGGCAGCGGCCGCTCCGAGGCTGTGCAAGTCACACCTGGAGCGCTCTCAGCCACCTCTGCTGGCTCCTGTGGCGCTGCCAGCTCTGACAGCGACCTCCCCATCCCCGAGGGTCCCTTTGCTCCCGCCTTGCAGCTCACCTGATGGCCGAGGTGACATCAGGGAACCCCTGCAGTGACAAAAGCATTTTGCTTTCTTATTTTTAATTTGTTTTTTTGTTCTCTTTGCGGCAGTTCAGGGTGACAGGAACCCTTCGAGTCTCCTCCAGGGCGAGGGCGGAGGCAGGTGGGATTTTTCGGGTTATCAGAGCCCTGGTCCCAAGGGAGCAGCACTCACCCAGCCCAGGCACGTGGAGGGACAGGAGGACACAAAGCCGGGCTGGACGGGGCTCGGAGGGTTTAACCCTTCCCTGGGAGCGCAGGGGGCAACTCCCGGCGAGGGGACACACGGGGACAGCCACAGCAGTGCTGGGGAGGGGACACACCGGGACAAACCCCGCGGTGCCAAGGGAGGGGACACACGGACACAGCAGGACAAACCTCGTGGTGTCCGGAGAGGGGACACACGGGGACAAACCCTGCGATGCTGGGGAGAGGACACACGGACACAGCAGGACAAACCTCGTGGTCCCCAGGGAGAGGACACACGGACACAGCAGGACAAACCTCGTGGTCCCCAGGGAGAGGACACACGGACACAGCAGGACAAACCTCGTGGTCCCCAGGGAGAGGACACACGGACACAGCAGGACAAACCTCGTGGTCCCCAGGGAGAGGACACACGGACACAGCAGGACAAACCCCGTGGTCCCAAGGGAGGGGACACACGGACACAGCAGGACAAACCTCGTGGTGTCCGGAGAGGGGACACACGGGGACAAACCCTGCGATGCTGGGGAGAGGACACACGGACACAGCAGGACAAACCATGTGATGGCCGGAGAGGGGACACACGGACACAGCAGGACAAACCTCGTGGTCCCAAGGGAGGGGACACACGGACACAGCAGGACAAACCTCGTGGTCCCCAGGGAGAGGACACACGGACACAGCAGGACAAACCATGTGATGGCCGGAGAGGGGACACACGGACACAGCAGGACAAACCTCGTGGTCCCAAGGGAGGGGACACACGGACACAGCAGGACAAACCTCGTGGTCCCAAGGGAGGGGACACACGGACACAGCAGGACAAACCTCGTGGTCCCCAGGGAGGGGACACACGGACACAGCAGGACAAACCTCGTGGTCCCCAGGGAGGGGACACACGAAGGAAGGAAGGAAGGTTGGTTTATTTCAGACCTGTGTCACTGTCACCAGCCCTGCAGGACAATCGGCCCTTTGGCTCAGCAGAGCCCCCGGGGCACAGCCTGGGACGTTTCTCCTTTTCTTGGGACCTGAGGAGCGACCTCAGGGTGGGAACGTGCCCGAATCTGTCCCCAGTGCTGGTCAGAGGCTGCCACTGTCACCCTGAGGGGGAACATGGGCACACAGGGCAACACGGAGATGTGTACGGGGATGTGGGGACACATGTGGGGACACTGGGCCATGTATGGGGACATGGGGACACATGTGGGGACATTGGGATGTGTATGGGGACATGTACAGGGACACAGGGACATGGGGATGTGTGGGAACAGGGGGACGTGAGGGCCAGTGTGGGACACAGGCCCACGAGGACACATATGGGGACATGGATGAGTTGTTTTCTGTAGATTTGGGTTTTTTGTTTGTGTTCTGTGTTTCTGTGACAAAAGACTTTTTGTCTTTCTTTTTCTTTATAATAATAGAAGTGGTCAGGGGGTGTTGCAGCGGGAGGTTGGTGGTTTTGGTGGGTGTAAAATGGTGTTTGTGGAGCTGTGCATGCTTGGCATTGGGGTTTTTATTTTGTTGTGTGAGAACTCTTTGTCAGGTTCTGTTATTTTGCTTTAAGGGAGAATGTTTAGTAATGGTGTAAAACATTTGTATAACAGTTTTTGGGTTTGGAGTTGCGGCTTCTAAATTTTTACTCGAATTTTCAGTTAAAAGTTCAGGAGGGTTGTTGCTTTGTGTAGGACTGTTATTTTTGATGTAAATTTTGTGTACAAGGTTGCACATGTGGACATGGGGACACGCATAGGGACACGGGGACACGTGTGGGGACACAAATGGGGACACGGGGACAGAGCAGGAGCCGCTCCCGGCTGTGCAGTAAACGCTTCACGGGCTGCGGGGCTGGCGCTGGGTGATCGCCTCCGGGCCCCTGCGTTAATTGCAGGCAGTAATTAACGCAGTGCCGGCGATGGCGGCACCACTGCGGGTGTGCAGGACGCGAGCGGGGCGGACACGGGCTCCGGCCTCATTAATTAGCTGCCGTCACTAACGAGGTGTCTCTGTCCCCAGCTGGGCTCTGCTGGCACTGCCCGGAGTGGCTCCTTTGTGCCTTCAGCCTCCTCTTCCTCGCTGTCCCCTCCTCCCGTCCTGCTTGGTGCCTGTGAAAAACGCGTATTTATGATTGGCTTTTCTCAAATATCAAAATGAATATTATATGTGTTGTGTTAGAAAGTGGTGCTGTATTAATTCTCTTAAGTAGTGTGTTAAATAGAGTTTTAGTTTATAAAAATTGTTAAAATAGAAACGATGATACTTCTTTTTAAAGAAAGGACTCACAGTGAGATAGCAGCCACAGGACACCTGAATCTTTCAGAGAAAAAGAATTTATTGCTCCATTATCAGAAGAAATGAACTTCTTCCCGCCTCGAAGGTGCTGTTGGGATTCAGAGGAAGAAGCTGAAGATGACCAGACAGAATCCTGTGTTTGAATGGAATTTATACATCATGTATGAAGTGTATGAATATGCAACAGGTTATTGTTTTTAAGGGTTAATCCTTTGTTAACTGTGTCCTTTTTCGGGTTCGTGCTGCCCAGAAAAAGGTACCCGGATGTCCATAACTCTTTGTCTCTATTGTCTCATATTGTCCTAATTCAAATTGTCCAAATTATTATTACTCCAACTGTATTACTATTTTTATAACCATTTTATTACTATTAAACTTTTAAAATTTTAAAAACAAGCGATTGGCGTTTTTCACAGTGCTCGAGCACAGCCCACGCCCCCCCGAGCTGCTGCCACACCCGGGGGGCACCGGCGACACCCGTGACACCAGCGGGGA
>NW_005054441.1:486183-490603 GCF_000277835.1 Geospiza fortis
CCCTTGGCGGGGGAAGGAGCCGGAGGGCACCGGGAGCCCCAAGCTGTGCCGCCCCGAGTTCTCACACAGCCCCTGCCCGGGGCGCTGAGCCGGCGATTTCAGGACAAACCCCCCCAGAATTCCCGCGGCAGCGCTCGGAGCGGGCAGGGACAGAAATCCGAGCGGGTTTCACCAGCCCCGGCCAAACCCTGGTGGCGCCGTGCCCGGCCCTCCTTAAACCCGGCTCTGCTCAGCCGTGCCAACCTCCAGGAGCCCGGAGCGGCTCTTTTGGGGTGAGAAAGTTCTGCTTTGGGGCTTCTGAGCCCCCGGCGGCAGCGCGGGGATGCTTTAGGGACACTCCGGGGATGGGACAGTCCCTGCTGCTCCATCCCAGTGGGGATTTGGGGGAACATCCCCTGGGGCAAGAACTCACTGATGGGCTGGCTGAGCTGTGGGGCAGTGCTCACAGGTGTGGGACAGTGCTCACAGCGTGTCCTGAATGTGGGACAGTGCTCACAGGGTGTCCCCAGGTGCTCACAGGGTGTCCTGTGCCTTTGGCCATCCCCAGTCCTCCCAGGGAGCCCCAGGCTGGGCCAGAGCAGGGTCTGTCTGTCCAGGCTGTCCTCCCGTGGGACTGGGGCTGGCAGGCAGCCCTGGCACCAGTTCCAGCCTCCCCAAAGTGCAGTTTTTCTCTCTGATTACTGAGCTGATGAGTGACATTTGTCAAGAGCTTTCTTGGAACCGAGATTTCTTGGATACCTGCTTGAAAATATTTTTCCAGTGCTTTGATTCATTTTTTTCCCCCTTTCCCCCTGCTCCAGGCCCTGGCAAGAGGCAGCACCCCCAGCTGCCTTGGCAGGGCACTCAGCCCCATGGAGTGCCCAGTCTGTGCCAGCTGCAGGTGCTGAACAGGCTGTGCTTTTGTTTGGCACCGTTTGGGGCACGGGGATGATTGGAGCTGCTGAGTTTGGCATCCTGGTGATCCTGACCAGGCTCGAAGGGGCTCAGAGATGCCAGGCACAGTGGGGACATGGTGGATCAGCAGCTCCAGGCCTGATCCTGAGCACGAGGGCACCAGGATAAGCACAAATAAACCCAGGAATTCCAGGGTGGAACTCAGGGCAGGCTGGTCTGGAAGCAGAGCCCAGGAAAACACCTTGGGAATTCTCACTGTCAGCCTCACCCTAAATACTGGTGTCCTGGAGGGAGGGCGGGGGATGCTTTGAGCCTCTGATCAGAGCCCCGAGGGCACAGCCAGGGTTAGTGGCCCTGAGCAGCCCCTGGGACCCCCAACCATCCCCTTGGGAAGCTCAGCCAGGGCTCAGTTCTGGACCAAGCCCCAGGGTGGGTCTGGCTGCAGCTCGGCCGCACTCCTGGGCCTTGGGCTGCCCAGTGCCCATGGATGGGCTGTGTCTCACCTCAGCCTTTGTCCCCTTGCAATCCTGACCCTGCCCTTCCCAGCCTGAACCTGGACCTCTCCATCAGGAGCTTGGCTGAGGCTCAGGGCTTGTCCCAGCTGCCACCCCTGGCTGGGACCTTGGAATGGGGTGGGTTGGAGCTCAGAGCCCATCCAGTGCCAGCCCTGCCATGGCAGGGACACCTCCCACTGTCCCAGGCTGCTCCAAGCCCTGCCCAGCCTGGCCTGGGACCCTTCAGGGATGGGATCAGGGTTTGTGAGCAGCTGCCTCAGTTTCCCCCACACCCTGAGGTTTCTCTTGTCTCCTGTAGGATTTTCCCTGTGGAGCAGCTGCCCCCTCTGGGCCTGTACCCCTGAGCCTGTTTATGGTCCCTGAGGGGATCCCCCACATCCCAATCCCTCTGGCACGAGGAGACAATGCAGTGTCCTTGCCAGGAGCAGGGCAGGGAGGGCTTTGCTGTCCCTCCTTTGTCCCTTTGTACACAGAGAGATTGTAAAATATATGAAAGCCAGCTGTAAACATCATAACAATGCCTTATAAGTAATTCTTATCACAAAAATCAGTGAATTCACATTGTACGGTCATTATTTAGCAGCAAGTGTTTGCAGGGGTTGAGACAATATTTTTTAAACATTTATATAATATTAACAGCAGCCACTATTTATTGGTATTACCTATAGAAAACAGTAATAATAGAGGTTACAAGCTCACTACCAGCAATCCCCAAAACTCTGAATCATTGGGGAATCAGCTGAGGACCCTGCAGATAGGATTTGATTAAAGTTCCCCAAATGTTCTGTTTTCAGAGACATTTTGGGTACTTGAATCATCACTACCACTTGTATCCTTTCACTGTGGTTTCCATCTGTGTCATATTTGGAATATCACTGATTTGCAAAGTGTCTCCTTTCTCTGCACCTTGGGCAATGATTTGGTGCTGTCACATTTTCCACAGACTCTGGGCAATCTTTTGTTTTATGCCCAAATTTTCCCCACTTTAACCGTGGCCTTTTGGCGAGTTCTGCTGCCATTAGTTCTGTGGAATTGTTGTGTTGAGGAGTTACATGGAGAGCTGGGAGGGGTTTTTGTCCTGCCTTTGTCCCTGTGGGATCAGATGTCTGTCTGTCTGTCTGTCTGCAGGGAGAGCAGCAGCCTGGGACAGGGACACGAGTGGGGCACAGCAGGGAGCAAGGGGGAGATTGGCTTTGCTCTGTGTCAAATCCGATTTTGCCTGAACTAAAGGGTCACAGCCAGTCTGGGGGGCTTCTGTGGGATTTCTGTGTGGAAGAGATCCCATCCCTCCAGGGCTCCTCCTGCTCTTCCCCCTCACCTGTGGGACAAATGGCAGTGGGAGCTTTTGGGAGTGTCCCACCACCCCAGCAGCTCCCTGAAACCCTCCCTTCCTCCTTTTTGTTTGTGAAAACAAAGAAAGCAACAGTTGGGGCTGCCCCTGGATCCCTGGCAGTGCCCCAGGCCAGGCTGGGCAGGGTTTGAGCACCCTGGGGTGGTGGAAGGTGTTCCTGCCATGGCAGAGGTGGGATGGGATGGGATGGGATGGGATGGGATGGGATGGGATGGGATGGGATGGGATGGGAGGTCCCTCCCAAGCCAAACCATTCTGGAATTGTGTGTGCTGAGCTCAGGGTGTCATTTAGAATCCAAGGACAAGTCCTGGGTGGTAAAGAAGGATTTTATGGGTCAAAGCTTCTTCTGGGCTCTTGGCTGCAGGGGTTTGGGTCCCTTTGACCTGGAGTGAGGATGGGTGCCCAGCCAGTGGCAGCTGTGAGGTGTTGGGACCAAGCAATACCCACAGGAGCAAGAGGGAAGTTGATATTTTGGGGTGAAAGAAGGAAAAAAGTGATCAAAGGAGTGAGATAAGAAATAACGACAGGGGCTGACTTCTGGTGGGGTTATTTAGTAATAAAGTAATTAATGCTTTATCCCTCACTGCCTCCCTTCATGTGAGGATCACAAAGCTCTTCACAAACATTAATTAATCTTCCCTACCATCCCTGCAGGAAAGTCACAGGGCCACCAAGCATGAGGGAAATCTTGTCATTGATGGAGCTGGGCTGGGCTGGCAGCACAGGGAGAGCTCCAGTTCCTCCCCAAGGACTTCAGTGATTTCCTGCAGCTTCCCCAGAGGGCAAAAATGCCTTGGAGCTGTCACAGGGAGCTGGGATGGGTGAAGGCTGATGGGAGAATGTCCCTCCCGCAGGGTGTCCTGCCCTGGAGCCTCGGGGAGCTGGAGCATCCCAGTGGGATCCTGCTGTCCCTGCTCAGTGCTCCAAAGGTCTCTGGCTGTCCTTGTCCCCAGGGCCTGGCAGCAGTGCCAGCATGGCCGAGCAGGACCCAGCCCCAGGCTGCCCACATGGGAAGCAGCAGGTGCCAGGTCAGTGTGACTTGGGTGTGGTTTGGGGATTTTGCTGCTTTCAGATGGTTTATGGGGAAGCTGAGTGTGGGACACGGGCGTGGAATGGGGAAGGAGAAGGTCTGGGGTGAGCAGGGGCAGGTGCTGGGAGCAGGGCTGGGATGGTTCCTGCTTGGAGGGTCTGCACTGGGATGGCAAGCACGGAACTGGGAGAGGAATGAGCAGAGCCCCAAAGGCTGGGGGCTCACCCTGCAGGGCCTGAGCCCGCTGGGAACCAAACCCTGAGCCCACAAGGTGATCCTGAGCCTCGGGGGAGGCGTGGGCAGCACCCCTGCAGCTCTGGAATGTTCTGCTCTCCATCCCCTGTCACTGACCATGAGACCCAGCTGTGCCTGCAGCTCCCAAGGTCCCCGTGCCCCTGGGAGCCACCCCGGCCACGGCCACCACTGGTCCCTGTGCCCTGTGCCCTGTGCCCTGGCCTGGCTCCCAGGGGGGCTGGGGGATGTCCCTTTGCTCTTCCAGCTTTCACCTGGGAGGTGAGAGCCAACGACCGCAGCTACCACAGGCAGGTCAGGAAGAAATTTGCCTTCTGCCTGAGCAAGAGGAAATACTCGGTGAGCCAGGGTGGCCCTTCCCTTCCCTTCCCTTCCCT
>NW_005054441.1:491757-492190 GCF_000277835.1 Geospiza fortis
TATGGCTTTGATAATTAAGGCATCTCTTGTGCTGTGGGAAATCCTAAGAGCAGCAGAATGTTCTGGCATTGCAGAGCAGGTCCCTGATTTCCGTGCCCCCTGTCCCCAGGGCAATGCCATCAGGACAGCCAAGTACAACCCGCTCACCTTCCTGCCCCTGAACCTCTACGAGCAGTTCCACCGCATGGCCAACGTCTACTTCGTCTTCGTCATCCTCCTCCAGGTGGGCCGGGGCACCCCGTGGGTATTGGAATACGAACAATTGTTGTGTTGTGATTTCAGGGTTTACCCCAGAACCTCGGGTCCCTCCCTGATAATTCCCTGCCAGGTGTGTCAGTCACCTCTCCTTTCCCCTCCCAGCGCTGTCTGTCAGTCCTGGCATTCCAGATTGGCAGATCCAAAGGATGCCCTCTACCCCTGGGGGGCATTGGGC
>NW_005054441.1:492526-496316 GCF_000277835.1 Geospiza fortis
GCTTGGAGCGCGTGGGACAGTGGGAGGTGTCCCTGCCATGGCAGGGGTGGCACTGGATGGGCTTTGAGGTCCCTTCCAACCCAAATCTTTCCTTGATTCTATAAAATTGGTTTGGTTCGCATGGAGCTGAAGCTCAGATTGACCACACCAAAACAGAAATTCATCCCTCCAAATTCAGAGATCCCAGAGCATTGCACACCTCAGAAAGAGGTGAAATCCCAGCAAAAGAGGTGTCTGTAGCAGAAGAGTTGATTTGGGGATCCTGAGATGGGTTCCTGCCAGCCAGGGAGTCACTCAGTCACATCAAGAGCCCCAGGGTGGGACAGGAGCTGTGTCAGTGCTGTAAAATTCTCGTTCTCCAGACTTTCCCTGAGATCTCCACACTGCCCTGGTACACTCTGCTGTTCCCCCTGAGCTGCCTCCTCATCATCCGGGGGCTGCGAGATCTCATCGATGACATTGTGAGTGTGGGGTGGCCCTGGGGACAGGGAGGGGAACAGCAGGGCTGAGGGGCTCAGGGGCTGCTGCCCTGATGGATCCCCTACTCCACCACATCCACATGGGTTTTTATTTTCCCTTGGGAAAGATGTCACGCCCTGGCTGCTTCCCTTGGGGTCCAAACCCTCATTTCTGTCACTTTTGGTACCTTGACCACAGGCTGGAGCACCAGGTGGGTCCCCAGAAACACCTTGGGGGGGATTCAGCCTCTTCATTCATCAGAACAAACCTTCCCACGGGTCAGAACCCAGCTCTGGGGTGAGGAGGGAGGTGGTGGCATCAGGGGGGTGTTTTTGTGGGACACCAGAGCCTGGCATTGCCCATTCCCACCCCTCGGTCTGTCTGTCTGTCCTGTGCAGGGCCGTCACCGCAGTGACAGGAGCATCAACAGCAGGCCCTGTGAGATCCTGGCTGGGACCAGGTGAGGGGCTCTGGGGGGCTGTGCCTGTGTTTGCCACATCCAGAACACCTGTGTTCCCATTGAGTGAGAGGTTAGAACCCTTGAGCAGCTGAGGAGGGCTTTGGTGGGACTGTCCCGGGCTCTGCAAGCTCCCATCACCTCCCAAAACCTGCCACAGGTCCTCCTGTGGGATTGGTGATGTTCCAGGCATGGGCAGCAGGTTTGAAAATGCCCCAATTTGCTGAGATGTGCTGGGGGAGGCTTCCCTTGGCCACAGAATTCCTCCAGGCCATCAGATCCAACCCATGGAGATGTGTCCCTGCCCAGCACTGCTCCAGGGAAAGATGTGCTCAGGTGGGGTGCTGAGAGCCCCTGTCACCTGTGGGGACAGGGACATGGATGTGACACACGGCTCCTGTGCCACCCTCAGTGCTCAGCCCTCTGGAGGTGGCACAAGAACCTGGAGACACAAATCCTGCAGGAATTTGGGACAGGCACGGGCTGAAACACCCCCAGCCCCCCATCCCACTGCTCTGCAGGGACACAAAGTTGTCCCCTGGGTGTCCCCACAGGTTCTGCTGGCGGCAGTGGCGCGACATCTGCGTCGGGGACATCGTGCGGCTGCGCAAGGACAGCGTCGTCCCGGTGAGGGGGGACCAGAGCCAGCTGTGCCCTGGGGACAGCGGGGACCAGGGGCTCATCCAGCTGCTCTCTCCCCCTTTTCTGCTCCTCAAGGCTGACCTGCTCCTGCTGTGCAGCTCCGAGCCCAGCAGCCTGTGCTACGTGGAGACCGCGGACATTGATGGGTGAGGAGAGCACAGGGACAGGGACAGCACAGGGACAGGCTGGATGGAGTTCACGGGGGTGATGCCTTGAGGAGCTGGAACAGAGGCTGGATGGAGTTCAGAGGGATAAAGTGGATATTTATTGCAGTGCCTTCCTAGGCCACACCCTGGCAGTGCCACAGCCGCAGTCATGGCTCTGCCTGGATGGCTCCAAAATGGAAACAAAAAGGGCTTGGGCACAAGAGCTCACATTTTTATACGTTTTAGTCCATTTGCATATAGGAGTTAACTATTGTCCAATTAACAACAATTGTATTGTTTAATTGTCCAGTTAACAGCTTCAAATGATGAAGTTTCATCCTCCTTTGCTTGCTTGCCCACCCTCCTATTTTCATGTTGTTTGTGCTTTGGGCCTGAAGTTTGGAGGGATTGTCCTTGAGTCTGCAGCTGGAATAGGATTGTTTTGTCTTCACCAGCCTGTGAAGAGACCCTAGTATAAATCCTATATCCTATATACATGTCCTATATATAGGAGATGTATATATATCTATATATAGCCTATATATATTATATATATATATATAGGATGGATATATAGGAGACATATCTATAGGATATATAATATATACATATATATAATATATATATATATATAGGGATATATATATCCTATATATATATAGGATATATATAGGATATATATAGGATATAGGAGATATATATATATACACATACACACACATATATACATATCTCCTGTATATCCTATATATATCCTTAATATAAAGCTAAAAGCTGCTCACCAAAACAGAACAGAAAAAATTAAGCCCCAAGGTATCGGGGAACAGGGCCAGAGACCCTGGTCTTGGGGACCCCCAGCACTGGGAGGGTTCAGGGGAAATCACAGAATACGGGAGATCCTCCAAAACCCAAACCTGCAAACACCCCAGAAATGCAGATTTATCCCACAAATTTGGAAAGTGGGAGTCCAGAAGCTCTGCTGAGGGTTCTACAGAGCAGCTGGCACCTAAGGCTGGTGTCTCCATGTCCCAGCTCCCTCGCAGCCCCTGTGCAGGATGATTTAAGGGCAGGATCCCTGGGCAAGGGCTCTTCCTGCACATGTGGCACAACAGGTCCCTCTCTGGCATGTCACTGCCACCACTTGTGTAATTAGCTGATAATTAATGGCTGTCTCTGTCCCGTGGGCCTGACAGGAGGATGAACAGCTCTGTCACCCCACAGGGTTGTTTTATTTTCCTTTCCCTGGCTCCTGCTCACAGGGAAACCAACCTGAAGTTCAGACAGGCCCTTCTGGTGACCCACCAGGAGTTGCAGAGCGAGGAGAGCATGGCTGCCTTTGATGGTGAGTCTGCTGCCTGGGGCAGGACGTGGCCAATCCCACTGGGATGGGGTGGACCTTGGGAATGCTCTGCTCCCATCAGTCCAGCAAGAGGCACCAAAGGCCTCGTGGGAGGCACTGCCCATCACTCCTGTGATGGATCCAGCAGGGTTGGGCACCTTCCCCCTGCCCTGGATCTTGATTTTCACACTGGGACCAAGCTCTGGGTGCCCAAACCTGAGCCCAGCCCCAGCTGCTCCTCCTCAGGGAGCAGAACTCCCCTCTCCAAGGCCCTGGGGGTGAAGGGGGTTGTGTTTGTACCTTCTCCAGTGAGGTTCCTGCACTGCCCAACCTCCCTGAGCCTTAATCTGAGCCCTCCAAATCCCACCCGGAGATGCCCTGACCCACCTGGATCTCCCAGGAGGCCCCGAGTGTTGGATTATTCTCAGCTTTTTACAGAGACAGGGTAACCGAGAGGTGTTTGAAAAGATTTTATTGCCTTTTCAGCCTTGATGAAGGGTGAGACATAAGAGATGTAAAACTCTATGGCATTCCATCAGAAGCCAACCTATTTCTTGGTTATAATACTTTATAAAAAATTCATAAATTTTTATAAGTATTTATTTTATAATTTTCATTTTTACATTTTTACATTATTAATTTTATTATAAAGAAATAATTAACATTATTTTAAATAAGTATTTTAAATTATTATGAAATATTTTGAATAATTAATTTGAATTAATTTAATTAAACTATTAAAACTAT
>NW_005054441.1:496524-497067 GCF_000277835.1 Geospiza fortis
TACATGATTAACTTTCTTTTTTTTACATTTTCATTTTTATAATATTTTATAAAAAATAATAAATGTTTACAATTCGTATTTTATAATTTTATAATTTTCATTTTTACATTTTTACATTATTAATTTTATTATAACGAAATAATTAACATTATTTTAAATAAGTATTTTAAATTATTATGAAATATTTTGGATAATTAATTTGAATTAATTTAATTAGACTATTAAAACTATTAAATTTATTAATAATTTTTACATTAATAATTTTTACATTAATAATTTTTTACATTTTCATTTTTATAATTTTTCATTTTATATACTTTTAACTTTATAACGCTTTATAACTTTTTCAGCCTGTCAGCTATTGCCACACAACACTGCTAATACTTTTATAGGATATATATATATATACGATTTCCCAAGTGCACTAGCGTATTTTAACACTAATAATGTACATTTTTACCATTGTAAATCAATTTCTCCCACCCGAGCACCCCTCTTTGGGGGGATGATGGGGCTGAGAGGGGAGGAAGGCTGGCTGTGCCC
>NW_005054441.1:497218-505627 GCF_000277835.1 Geospiza fortis
CCTCTGCTACGGCCTGGTGCTCTACGCAGGCGAGTGTCCCTGCCCCGGCGGCTTGGAGCTGCCCAAGCCATTCCAGGGCCAGCAGGTGCTGTTCCCAGCTGGCACAAGGTGGAGGAGATGCTGCGGTGGTACCAAACCTCTCCTCATCCCGGGTTACCCCCCAGCTGCAGCAATATTTGGTCCGAAATGTCTTGGGTTTAACATGTTCAGAGAATCCCAGAATGGTTTGGGTTGGGAGGGATCTCAAAGCCCATCCAGTGCCACCCCTGCCATGGCAGGGACACCTCCCACTGTCCCAGGTGCTCCAAGCCCTGTCCAGCCTGGCCTTGGGCACTTCCACTCATCCCAGATCCAGCCCACCAGCTCAGGCCACGGGGAGCTGTGGGGAGAGGGAGGGCTGAGAGCTGCTGTGAGCATCACGTTTTGGAGCCTGCAGCCACAGCTCCATGGACACCGATGGAGGGAGGGTCTCCTCAGGGGAGGGCAGGTGTCACCATGGAGGGAAGCAGCCTCACTGACCTTCTGGGGACTTGCATTTTTACTCTGGAAATGTTTCCTGCCCAGGGTTTGATTCCAAAATCATGAGGAACTCTGGGAAGATCAAGAGGAAGAAAACCAAGCTGGACCACCTGATGGACCGGCTGGTGATCGTGGTGGGTGTGGGACCAACACCTCTGCCCTGCTCCTGGGGTGGCCCTCAGGGCTCCTCATGAGAGGCCTCTTGCTTGGGTGGTGCTGCTTTTCTTCATCTTGCAATATTTGGGGCAAAATATCTTGAGTTTTACATGTTCAGAGAATCCCAGAAAGGTTTGGGTTGTGAGATACCTCAAAGCTCACCCAGTTCCACCCCTGCCATGGCAGGGACACCTCCCACTGTCCCAGGCTGCTCCAAGCCCTGTCCAGCCTGGCCTTGGGCACTGCCAGGGATCCAGGGGCAGCCCCAGCTGCTCTGGGCACCTTGTGCCAGGGCCTGCCCACCCTGCCAGGGAACAATTCCTGCCCAAGATCCCATCCAGCCCTGCCCTCTGGCAGTGGGAGCCATTGCCTGGGTCCTGTCCCTCCAGGCCTTGTCCCCAGTCCCTCTGCAGCTCTCCTGGAGCCCCTTCAGGCCCTGCAAGGGGCTCTGAGCACTCCCTGGAGCCTTCTAGAGAAGATTCTGGTGGGCTCTGTGAGGCTTTCTCATCTTGGGACTTATGCTGGTTTCCACCCCAGATCTTCCTGCTGCTGTTGCTGACGTCCCTGGGCCTGGCTGTGGCCTCTGGGTTCTGGGCCAGGACGTTCCAGGAGAAGCACAGCTACCTGGCTGCTCTCTACCAGCACACCAGCCCTGCCCACCAGGCCTTCCTCAACTTCTGGGGCTTCACCATCCTCCTGAGCATCATCATCCCCATGTCCATGTACATCACGTAAGGACCACGGAGCTTGGTGGGGATCAGAGCCCAGCACCCACCCCCTGCCCTTGTTCCTCACCTGGAGTTTGGTCACAGCCCCAAAATGAAGGTCCAGGTGTGGCCCAGGTCATTCCCAGGTGCTCCCTTAGCCAGCAGAGGGGAAGGGTGGATGGGGTGTGTGTCCTACAAACACCAAGGTTGTGCTTTGGGACCTTCCCAGGGCAAAAGCAGAACAGGGATGTGAGCCCTGGGCACCCCTGATGAGGGATGGAGGGACAGGACACAGGGAATGGCTTCCACTGCCAGAGGGCAGAGCTGGGTGGGATCTTGGGAGTCGTGGGCAGGCTGAGGATGGCTCTGAGGAAGGTGCAGCTCCCTGGATGCAGGATCTGAGATATTCCTGGGCTTCCTGTGGACAGCAGCAGGGATGGGGAGGAGAAGGGCACAGGTGCTCTGTGCAGCCAACAATCACAATTTATGTTGGAAAAAGCTGTTTCCAAACTTTTGGGCCCTTCACTGGACCTCCAGATCTGTGAATTTGGTCAGCAAGGGCCAGAATTCCAGAGGGATGGGACCCAGTGGGTGATGAAAACCCTCTGGCCTCCCCCAAGCCCAGAGCAGTAGGATCATAGTGAGGATGTCCCCCTGCCCTTCCTTCCTGTCTCGGGTCCCCAGCACCCCTGGGCTGTGAGGAACACCATCTCCTTCTCCCTGTTTTCTCCTCCTGCACTCCCTAGGTTTGAATTCATCTACCTGGTGAACAGCTGTTTCATCAACTGGGACCTGGAGATGTATTATGGTGCCAAGGACATCCCAGCTGAGGCCAGGAGCACCAGCCTCAGCGACCAGCTGGGCCAGATCCAGTACATCTTCTCAGACAAGACGGGCACCCTGACCCAGAACATCATGAGCTTCAAGAAATGCTGTGTCAACGGGACCATCTATGGTAACCAGGGCTGGGATTGGTTTGTAGGGCTAAGATGAACCTGGAGCTGGTTCTTTCCACCCCTGCTGAGTGCTTGGGACAGGGGGATTGGTGTTGGTAGGAATTCTCCTTGTCCTCATCCCTCATGGTTTTGGGGCTTTGCAGGATTTATTATTGTGGGGGTTTGAACAGACAGGTGTGTGCTCAGGAAGACAGGAGCCTCCCCTGAAATGGAAAATGTAAACCCCCTTCCTCTGAATTATTATCATTTTGAAATTAAGGGGCTCTCAGGCAAAGATATGGGAATAGGAATAACAGTTCTAGAAAAATTAGAAATACAAATGCAATAGTACAAAAAAGAAAACAAACCACTGCCAGAATCAGACCATGCCCTGCCCCCCTGTGTGTCAGGGGGTGGCACAGCCCCATCCCATGGGGGCTCAGCCCTCCTGCAGTGCCAGCTGTGCTGCTGCTGCAGCAGGGATCCTGCACAAGGGGGGAGTTTTCCTCTGCAGCTCCAGGGCTGCTGCAGATGGGCCTGGGCTCCCTCTGGCAATGCAGGACAGCAGAAAGCTGCTCCTCTGGCAATGCAGGGGGCAAAGGCTGCTGTGCTGCTCCAGGCTCAGATTGGATCCAGGTAGGAATGCTTGGCTCCTCCCCTGGGCGCAGCATCTCCCATGGGATGCTGGAATTGGATCAGCCCTGCAGGGACACTCAGTGGCCATGGACAGCAGAGATCTCCTGGAGGGAGGGTTGGCTGTGGGAGAGATAAAGAAAAAACTGCCCATGAACAGCAGAGAACTGCCCCAGCTCTGACAGATGGGAATAGAATACACACCCCCACTAACATCTTCCAAACTAAAATAATTGTTGTTTTTAATGAAGGAATGGGATTATTTTTGGGTTAAGAATGATTTATTGCTTAGATAAATATTAGTTTTAGAGGTTGTGAGATTTTAAAGGAGTAAGTAGTTGGTTGTAATTTAAAGAAGTTATAAGTTTTTTGTTATAAGAAAATATACAATTTTTAAATTTAATAGGTAGCTGTTAGAGGTTTCTTTTGTTTTTTTTTTTTTTTTAATTTATTATATTTAATAGCCCTCTATTAATGGGCTTATTTTTATTTTGGCAGGTTCAGGCACAGGCCGTGAGAACAAACAGCCACAGGTGAGTAAAGCCCCCTCCCATGTGCCATGGGGCTGTCACTGGTGACACTGGTGACACCAGGGACAGCCTGATGCTGAGGAGCTCAGCTGGCTCCCAACAGGGTCCAGGCTCTTTGAGGGGCCTGGTGAGTTTGTCATTCAGGACAGAGGAAGTGGAGTTATAAAAGGATGCAGTTCTGATTTTTAGGGGTTTTTCATTCCCAGCTGTTTTGCACTCACCTCCTTGGTGTGGGCAGCGCAGAGCTGGGCTCAGCCCCTGGCCTGGGGCTGTGCCCTGGGGGTCTCACACAGACAGGGAGGGGAAGGACACCTTGGAAGGTGTCTGGGTTTGAAAAGAGAGGTGTTTGCTAAGGAAGACAGGAGCTTCCCCTGAAATGGGAAATGCAAACCCCCTCCCTCTGAATTATTATAATTTTGAAATTAAGGAGCTCTCAGGCAAAGATATGAGAGTAGGAATAACAGTTCTTTACTAAGAAAAATAAAAATACAAATGCAATAGTACAAACAACAAAAACCTATTGCCAGAGTCAGACCATGCCCTGCCCCCTGTGTGTCAGGGGGTGGCACAGCCCCATCCCATGGGGGCTCAGCCCTCCTGCAGTGCCAGCTGTGCTGCTGCTGGAGCAGGGATCCTGCACAAGGGGGGAGTTTTCCTCTGCAGCTCCCGAGCTGCTGCAGATGGGCCTGGGCTCCCTCTGGCAATGCAGGGCAGCAGAAAGCTGCTCCTCTGGCAATGCAGTGGGCAAAGGCTGCTGTGCTGCTCCAGGCTCAGATTGGATCCAGGTAGGAATGCTTGGCTCCTCCCCTGGGCGCAGCATCTCCCCATGGGATGCTGGAATTGGATCAGCCCTGCAGGGACACTCAGTGGCCATGGACAGCAGAGATCTCCTGGAGGGAGGGTTGGCTGTGGGAGAGATAAAGAAAACTGTCCAATGGACAGAATAACAGAACTGCTCCACAGATAGGAATAGAGCACACATTCCCATTTCCAGCCTAAGACAGAAGGACACCAGAGTGCCACTGTGTCACATCCTGGTGCCCCTGGGGACACAGAGCCCTGTGCTCGGCCCCACTGGGTTCCTGCATCCTGCCTGTGCCTCCTGCAGGGCTCGGGGCTGAGCTGGGAGCACCCTGGGCAGCAGAAGTCGGGTGTTTGTGATGTGACGCTGCTGGAAGCCGCCCAGAGGGACAATGACCCAGTGCTGAGGGAGTTCCTGAGGCTGCTGGCCCTCTGCCACACCGTCATGGTGGAGGACAGGGGTGGTGGGTTTGAGCTGCCCCTTGGGGCTCTGGGGCCGTGGTGGGGTTTGGGAGAACCCAGCAAAGCTCAGCTGTGGGGTGGGAGAGCCCATGGAGGGCTCGTGCCACTGTCCCTGTGCCATGGGTTTGTGTTTGAGGGAGTTTTAGAGCTCATGGGTGGGAGCAGAAGCACAAGGGGGATAATCCTGTCTGGGAGCATAGAATCCCAGAATGGTTGAGGTTGGGAGGGACCTCAAAGCCCAGCCAGTGCCAGCCCTGCCATGGCAGGGACACCTCCCACTGTCCCAGGCTGCTCCAAGCCCTGTCCAGCCTGGCCTTGGGCACTGCCAGGGATCCAGGGGCAGCCCCAGCTGCTCTGGGCACCCTGTGCCAGGGCCTGCCCACCCTCACAGGGAACAATTCCTGCCCAAGATCCCATCCAGCCCTGCCCTCTGGCAGTGGGAGCCATTGCCTGGGTCCTGTCCCTTCATCCCTTGTCCCCAGTCCCTCTGCAGATCAGACACGCAGGACTGGGCTTCCCCAGCCTGGCAGCTCCAGCTCAGGGTGTCACAGCTGGGCAAGAACGGGGCACTGCAGCTGTCCCAGTGGGGTTTGCTGGGAGTCTCTGTGTGTGATCCTCCTCCTCCCCTCCTGCAGACCAGCTGGTTTACCAGGCAGCCTCCCCGGATGAGGAAGCGCTGGTGTTGGCAGCCAGGAGCTTGGGCTACGTCTTCCTGGGCCGGACTCAGGATTCCATCACCATCAGGGAGCTGGGCAGGACCAGGACCTACGAGCTGCTGGCCATGCTGGACTTCAACAGCGACCGCAAGAGGATGTCTGTCCTGGGTGAGTGGGGTGGGCTGTCGCAGGTCCCTTCTGTGCTCAGCCCCGCAAGGGATGGCACTGGCATGGCTGCAGGTGGCCACAGCTGGCTCCTGACGGTCATCCTGGTCATCCCTGTGGATTTGCTCACCTCAGTCAAGGCAGCCAAGAAGGGTTTGAGCAGCCAAGAGAGAGGAAGTATCTCGGGTAGCTGGTTGTTCATTGCTGCCCTGAGATGTGCAGGATGTCTCTGCTTTGGCTTGTGCGTCTGAAGAACGAGTCAGAGTTCTCTTCAGTTTTCGGTCTTGAGGTTGTTTATTAATTCTTATCTATAAAATTTTCTTTCTGCCCAGCCGAGATCTGCTCAGCAGGGCAGCCACAGGCACAATACCTATCACCTGTGTTAGACAGTGCACTTCTACTCTAAACCAATCCCAAAGTGCCAACATCACAGCAGAAAATGGAGACCAAGAAGAAGAAGAAGAAAGGCTGGACACACCCAAGTTCCTCCATCTTGTCCCTATAACCTCCATACCAAAAATCCTAAAATCTACATTTTCACCCTGTGATCATTTTATTATCATACTATTTAAACTTCTGTGACTTTCAGGTCCTCATACAAAGCTGTCAACTTGGTCCAGGGGTCAAAATCAAATCCCCAGGTGCTCTGGGCTGCATGCCAGGGTCTCCGAGCCCCCCGGCGGGGTCCTCAGCAACTCTGGACACCCAGAGGGATGTACTGAGTTCCAACATCAGTAAATCCACAGCTGGCTCCCGAGGGTCATCCTGGTCATCCCTGTGGATTTGCTCACCTCGGTCAGGGCAGCCAAGAAGGATTTGAGCAGCCAAGAGAGAGGAACTAAATCCAGGGCTCAGAGGAGTTGTGTGAGGAACTGACAGTCCCCGATTCTGCCCCGTGGTGGTGCAGACCAGGGGACACTCCTGTGCTCCCCATGGCCACAGATAGAAAAGCACCAGCGAGCCCTCTGGGGCCGGCACGGCCACCGTGCAGGGACAGCAGTGAACGGGAGCCACCTCTGAGGGGCCCTAAGGTGTCCTCCCCTCCCTGGCAGTGCGAGACCCCCAGGGCACCATCCGGCTCTACACCAAGGGTGCTGACACCGTCATCCTGGAGAGGCTGCGCAGCCGAGGGCCCCAGGAGAGCCTCACCGAGAGGGCTCTGGATGTGAGTGCCACAAAGCCCAGGGTGACAGCACTGCTCTGCCTCCTGCTGGCCTTGGGCTGGGTGTCCTGCTGCTCTTCCTCCCTCTGCCTAAGGGGTTTTGGTTCTGCCTTCTGCTCTAGGAGCCTCACCTGCATTGGGACAGGGGGTGAGAGGGAATGGATTCCACCTTTGGTGTTCTGCATGGAGCAGCTGCATCCAGGGATGCTCGTGGGGATGCTGGAGGATGGGGGGAGTTGGAGCCTGGAGGGAGATGCCCAGGTCCTGGAGTGTCTCTGGCTCTGCCCATGGCTGGCCTGGGCTGATGCCCTGGTCCTGTGAGAGTTTCCTGGCCCTCTCTATTGCTGTTTGGGGATCTATGTACAAATCACAAACGAGATGGGACTGCTGGGGAGCACTTCTCAAGCTGTTGTATTTTTCAGCATCAGTCTCATTACATGGTTATGGCAATGGGAAGATGCCATCAGCTTATGTCCCCAGCAGCAGACAAAGAACTCAATGTTACAACTCACTTTATAAGTTTTTTGACCAATCACACAAAGCAAAAGCACATTGACAGTAGTTCTATCCAACCACTATACGCACACGTACCTTTGGTTAAAACAATGCTGGCTTATTTAGAATACAATACCTGCTTGTAAGCCTTAAAACACATTATAAGCTCCATTATTAAGCTTAGAACTCCCTAATATCTCACTAGATATATTTTTTTTCAGCTTAGGGAGTTATTCTAGCCGAGTGTTAATACACAGAGCATTGTTCTATTTGTCCTTACTTTCTACTTTTCATATAATTTCCCACAATCTCCTGGGGAGGGAGGATGTTACAGGAGCCTCCTCGAGCCAGGTCTCATAAGCTCTCGGAGGCCTATAACACACCCAAGACAGCTCAGCTACCCTTGGAAGCATAAAAATCAGCAGGATGGCTTCTGTTGCAGTGTTGGAAACAAAAAGGTTTAATAAAAGGCAAAATAACAAACTGAGAAAAACCAAGCCAGATGCCAGGGGTTCTTTGTTCACTTCTTTTTCTAGTTAATTGCTCAGGCAGGACTTTTTGGCTCCTGTCCAATTAGCTATCTTTAGTTTGAGGTGAAGTCCCCCGGGCCTATGAGATGCCTTTTTCACCTAATCCAGGAGAGAAACTTCTGGGCCTCTTTCCTTTTTGAGGGGCCAAAGGACAGCTCTGCCACACACTCCTGCGGGAGGGGAGTGCTGATGTGTCCTCCCCGCAGCGCTTTGCGGAGGAGACGCTGAGGACGCTGTGCGTGGCCAGCAGGGAGGTGAGCGAGGCCGAGTTCCGCGCCTGGGGCCGGAGGCACCACGAGGCCGCGGCGCTGCTGCGGGACCGCGCGCGGGAGCTGGACAGGCTCTACGAGGAGATGGAGCAGAACCTGCAGGTGCGACCTGTGGCCGTGTTTGAGGGGCACTGGGACGAGGGAAGAGATGAGAATCTTGATTTTATGTTTCAGCAGGGTGATTTATTATTCTATTCTATTCTATTCTATTCTATTACATCACGTTATGTTATATTACATTATATTTATATTACATAAATATATAGTATATATTTATATATTATATAAATAATTTAAATATTATATATTATATATTATAATATCTACAATAGTATATATAATATATTATATGTATCATATATTATATCATATTAGATATATTATTATAT
>NW_005054441.1:505662-507690 GCF_000277835.1 Geospiza fortis
ATAATAATATATATTATATTATATTATATTATATTATATTATATCATATTATATTATATTATATCATATCATATCATATCACATTACATCATAATATATCACATTATATCATATTATATTACATTCTATTCACGTTACATCACGTTACATTCTATCACGTTCTATTATGTTATATTGTTATATTATGTTATATAAAATATAAACAATATATCTAATATATAATAGATATTAGATATATTATAATATATAATATTATTAAAATGTATTTATATTATATTACATTATGTTACATTACGTTACATTACAATTATATTATAAATGTTATACTAAAATTATACTTAAAAAATTAGAGAGAAAGGATTTCATCAGAAGGTTAGAAAGGAATGAATAATAAAAACCTGTGACTGCTCACAGGCTTGACACAGCTGGACCATGATTGGTCATCCAGTAAAAACAATCCACATGAGACCAATCAAAGATGTACTTGCCACATTCCACGGCAGCAGATAATTATTGTTTATATTTCATTTCTGAGGTTTCTCAGCTTCTCAGGAGAAAAATCCTGGCAAAGGTATTTTTCAGAAAATATGTCAGTGACAGGACGGGGCTGGGGTCAGGAGGAGCTCTCTGTGCCCCAGAGGGCAGCAGAGGGGAGCAATGAGGAGGTGAAGTGTCCAACCCAACACCCATTCCCTGGGGCAGGACAGGTGGAGTTTGCCCCGAGGGGTGACTTTGTGACATGCCAGTGGACACTGGGGTGTCAGGCTGTAGATGTCAGGTTGTGTCACCCCCAGCAAGGGCTGCTGGCTGGATGCAGGGGTGATTCCCACCTCCGTGTCCTGCCCTGCCCCGTGCCATGACACCCAGTCACCCCCTCCAGCTGCTCGGGGCCACAGCCATCGAGGACAAGCTGCAAGAGGGAGTCCCTGAGACCATCCAGCTGCTGAAACTGGGCAACATCAAAGTCTGGGTGCTGACAGGAGACAAACAAGGTCAGTGGAAACCCCCACAAAAAATTTGAGCTTCTCCCCTGACCAGAACCAGAGAGGAGAAGGGCCACTGGGAGTGGGCAGGAACTGGTCCTGCTGCTCCCTTCGCAGCACATCCCACCTGCCAGGGGAAACTGAGGCAGGGGAAGGAGCTGCTGCCCACCAAGGGCTCTTGGAGCCGAGGGCTGGGGGCAGCACCGTGGAGCACTGAGAGCTGGGTGTTGCAGAGACCGCGATGAACATTGGCTACGCCTGCAGGCTGCTGACAGATGACATGGAGATCCTGGAGGAGAAGGAGGTCAGGTGAGGAACCGTTCCCTCATTGTAGCAGACTCCATAGAGCTTGTAAGAGCTCCATGGAGGATTGAGACTTAACAGTAGGAACTGCTGAGTCATGATGAGACAGCAAAATAAGCTCCTGTCTTCCACCTCTCGCCCCATAGCTTATCTCTGTAACCCCATAAGTCACTTTTCCCCTAACCCTTACTATTGGACAAGTTTGGATCCCCCTATACCCTATAAAAAGGGGCTGTTTTAGCCCATTCGACAGAAGAAGAGCTGTCGCTGGAACCCTTCACAGACCCCTCAATAAACCATCGCTGTGGAACCACCAGGACCCTTCTTCTCCTCTCTCGCGTCTGCTTTGGCCCCAGCCACAGGCGGCCTAGCAAGCACGCTCGAGCTGCAATTCTAAGAGAGCTGAGAATCACTAAAGAGCTGAAATCACTGAGCTTGCTAAGGGCAGCCAGCGGCTGTGAGCTGACTGGGTATTCGGGCACTCTGTCTCCCAGAGGGACTGAGTTATCCAGATTGGCCTGCATCGCTCGGGGATAAGCCCAATATCTGGGTCTTATCACCTCCTGGCTCAGGACATTGCTGTTCCTGCTGGGGACACCTCAGGCAGAGGAACTGGGGCAGGGTGGGCAGAGTTCGGCTCAGCCACAGGAGTTTCTCCTGCTCTGTGCCAGCCTGGATGTCCATAGTCTTCATCTGATGCTTTTCCAGGCCTTCCCACCTGTTTGTTTTCCCACCCCACGCT
>NW_005054441.1:507700-515671 GCF_000277835.1 Geospiza fortis
TTCCATGGCAGGTTTTGCCCAGAAAAGGTTTAAACTTCTCTCCAGCCTCTAAAGCAGGCTGATTTCTGATATGAGTGAATCTCCTCTTTGTTCCTCCTGTTCCCACCACAGTCCCATCTCCCTAGCTCTGAGATGACCAAGGCCTCATCAGCATTCCCAGTGTCCCCAGCTCATGTCCAACCCCCCTTTCCTCCCACAGTGAGATCCTCCAGGCTTACTGGGAGAGCAACAACAACCTCAGTGGCCGTGGGGACGCCCCGTGCAGCCTCCCCCAGCAGCGCCCAGAGACTCCGTGCCACGAGAGAGCCATCATCATCAGCGGGGACTTCCTGGTAAGGTGGCACCTGGATGCTGTTCTCTGCTCCTTGCCTGATGGTTGCTCCTGCCCTGGTGGTATCAGAGTCCTGGGTGGCACCGGCACGGGCAGGACGTGGTGCTCCTCCTGCCCAGAAGGTGGGAAAAGCCCATTTGGGGCTGGAGAATGAAGGGTGGGGAGGAGAACAACCTTGCACTGAGCATTTGGTGTTGGGGGGCTTTGGCCAAAGCTGCCCAGTGCTCTGGGGTGGCACGGGCTGGGTGGGGATCACAAGCTCTCATGGTCACACCGGGACATCCTGGGCTCATGGTCACAGCACTCTGTGATGAGCTTGGGAAAAACCAGAGTTGCTCTTTTGGGGCATTTGAGAGCATTGCTGAGGAGCTGAGGGCTCCGAGGGCTGTGGATGAGGTCCCAGCCACGTGTGCTCTCCCCCAAGGACAGAATCCTGCACACGGGAGAGGTGCTGAAGGAGGAGAAGGGGTGGCCATGGCGGTGGCTGTGCTGTGGCGGGGCCGAGGCCTCACAGGACCAGGGGGCTCTGGTGGAGAAGGCCTTTGTGGACCTGGCCACCAGCTGCCAGGCCGTGATCTGCTGCAGGGTGACCCCCAAGCAGAAAGCCCTGATGGTGCAGCTGGTGAAGAAGCACAAGAAGGCCGTCACCTTGGCCATCGGGGACGGGGCCAACGATGTCAACATGATCAAAAGTGAGGCTTGGGCAGGGGGAGGTTGGGGTTCTGTTTGTGTGTCCCACTGGTGATGGTGGTGCCCCATTTGTCATCTCCACCATGTCACCCTCCCCTTTGGGGTGAGGAACTGGGAGGGGAAGCCCCGAACCTGTTCCCCACATTGCTGTGCTGGGAGGGCAGCAAGAGGGACCAGCCCGAGACAAGTGCACGGTAGCCCACATCGTTTTGGCACCTGGGATGAACCTTGATGAACCCTCAAACCCCAGCGTGGGCAGCTGGCAGAGCTATCCCTGCCCCTCCCAGCAGCCCTGACACGGGGCTGTGCTCTCACACCACACCTGGAATATCCAGGACATGGCACAGAGGGTCTTGCTCCCTTTGTCCATCACTCCTGGATTCACATTCCTGGGGACAACCTGTAGTCATTATAGCGCAAAAGCTCTATTGTCACTACATTGCAAGGGTTCCATATTACCAGAGTTTCATACCTCCTTGATGTTTCTCGTTGGCAGCTCCTCTAGGCACTAACTCTTCCTTGTCCTCACAGCAGCCAACTGACTCCAGTTCCCACCAATCCACTCTTTTATAACACTCTTCTTATTGGCTACAGGTGTGGCCTGTTAAATTCAGGCCTGCTCCTAATCTTTAGTAATTGGTTCAGCTGCAACTCTAGGGAATAAGATTACATTCTATACCACCTTCATTTACCCATACTGTATCCCCCTGCAATAACCCATGGGGACATCAAGCCCCCAGCTGCCCCCCAAGCTCCCCGTGTGCGTTTGCCGCCCGCAGCCGCGGACATCGGGGTGGGCATCAGCGGGCTGGAGGGGCTGCAGGCCGTGCAGTGCAGTGACTACGCCCTGGCCCAGTTCTCCTTCCTGCAGCGCCTGCTCCTGGTGCACGGCCGCTGGAACTACCTGCGCATCTGCAAGTTCCTCCGCTGCTTCTTCTACAAGACCTTCGCCGGCCTCCTGGCCCAGGTGTGGTTCGCTTTCCACAGTGGATTCACGGCCCAGGTGAGGGTGTTATGAATATGAATGAGGCCAAACTTTCTCTAAGGAAAGAGGTTCTCATTTATTAAAATAGCTGCAAGGAATGGAGTACCCAGGATAAGCCCAGGCACCCCACAGTGAGCCACAACCAGAACAATGCACTAACCCCAAGTGCACTGCACTCCCCGCAGCAAACGAGTATCCGAAAAGAGCCTCCACCCAACTGAACTCCCCCCATTTATAGCCCCCTTTGAGTCCAGGATTGGTCCATTTTGGATCCTCATGGTGATTGGTCCATTTCCAGGCTTCTCATTGGTCTTTAACACCGTTCATTCTGGACCAATTGTTTCTGCAGGGCTTCGAATGATTGGTCAGGTCTTCCATCCAATCCCTCTTTGACCTCACCTTGCCCCGCCAGACCGCTGTTCCACCAAATCCTGGACTCTTCTCCTAGAACATTCTAAGAAGCCCCTCCTCGTAACATAATACAATTAATATAACATAATTAATACAATGTAATTGAACTATACCCTAATTTAACGTAATTTAACTTTTACATATAACAAGGGGTGCAGGGGTGTCCTGGTTTAGGGCAAATTTGGGAGAAAACCTCCAAAAGGGGGCCCCTCCTGAAAGCAAACCCACATGGCCCATGTGCCCAACCGGGCCGGGAAGGATTCCTTGGAGAGAAGTGAAAAGAACCTGTTTACTTAACAGGCAAAGCATCCCCCAGCACACAAAATGAACAATACCCACAACCTACTAAAGCATTTACTAGTCCCAGTATAGGCATTGGCACAATAGAGACTACGTACTGTAAGGGAAAGATGAAATAATAATGAAAACTCAGCTGTAAACAGCAAAGATCAACCCTTGTACCTTTTGCATCATGGTCTAGTAAGAAAAAACAAGCAAAATGAATTTAAGTTTGCCACCCTGAAACCCAAGCGAGCTACTTACGAGCAGCTATTATTGAGCAAACCCGTCTCTGTGGCAAAAGAGTGGGATGACTTGTTAGTAGAGGTGAAAAGCCAACCGAGCTGGGTTTTCACCATCTGCCCCAATGTGGGGCAGATGACACCACTCTTTCACCGCTCTGAAAAAGATGACAAATTCAGAAAGTCTCTCCTAGGAGTGGTCGCTGTGTCATCAGTCTGTCCTGTGCTGGGGCAGCTGCTGCAGCCACAAGGTGCAAACTCTCGGTGTTTCCCAGGCCCCAGTCCGGAGCAGGTTCAAGTAGGTCCAAAAAAGGGAAAGGAGAAACAGTCCAGGGAAAAAATCGGACTGCTTAGCTAAACTAATGAGCAGAAGCAAAAAGCAAGAGCAAAGCAGGAGCAAAGCAGAAACAAGAGCGAGAGCAAAGCAAAAAGCAAAAGCAGCACCATGTACTGCCCTGTCTGTGTCCCGCCAGCCGTGGGGGAGCGGCTGAGAGCAAAACCAAAACAAAACATTCGCTCTTCAGAGCCAGTCTTGAAGGCACAGAACATGATATCCAGCATAAACAGAACACAGGAATGGGGATTCAAACATCATAACATCACCCTAGGACAAGGGGGTCACATCCATCCTGTGGAGGTCTCTGCACCAGAGTTATGACCCCTCTGCTCAGGATCCCCTGCAGGGATTGTGCCTGGGGCTGCCTGGAGGACACGTGTCCACATCACCACCTTGCTCCCCTTTTCTCCCTCGCCATGTCCAAATTCTGACTGAGGCACAACTGGTTATCTGCACTGGTTATCTGCACTGGTTATCTGCTTTTCACCTGGCTGGACTGGGAAAGCACCCTGGGGAAACTCAGGATCTCCTTGTGTGTCGTAGTAGAGACAGAGACAATACAAAGCAGCACACTCCAGAAGGCTTCAAACCCATTTTTATTATAGCATGCATGCTTTTTATACATCCTTACAAGACTCATAAGTATAGACTTTACTCATTGGTCAGGAAAGACCAACAAAGTGCTTATTGGAGTAGACAGTTGTAGGTTTCTCTTATTTCTCCTTCTTTCTTTCTTGGTTTCTATGTCAATGACCTTGGTAAGAAATTCTTTCAGGGGTAAACATGGATCCTCATATCAAACTTCTGTCTGGCTCACAGAAGTCGCTCTAAAACCTCTTCCACACTTGTGAGCTGCAGTTCAGGCTTGGACAGATGTAGGATCCCATGTGCATTAAGCTGGTTTCCTCTAAAATAGGAGCTTTGATCCCAAGGGCCATCACTGAGTGTGACTTGACCAGCAACACGTGGAGCTCCAGCCCCATCTGTGTCTGCAGCATGACCCAACAGACAATATGGGGCTGATGCAGGGGATGGGGCAAGTCCAAGGGGATTTCCATGTTTGCATCGGAGTGTCCTGAGGCCTGGACATCTTCTGTGAGTCTTTCCAAGCTCACAGCTTCTCCCTGTTCCCTTCTAGCCTCTGTATGAGGGCTGGTTCCTCGCACTCTACAATATTTTCTACACTGCCTATCCCGTGCTGTCCGTGGGCCTTTTGGAGCAGGTACGGCTTCCCTGGGCTCACCCAGCCCTGTGCCACCCTCGGCAGCTGGGAGCCAGCTGGCAGCCACTGCCCCCATCTCCACAGCCCTTGGTGCCAGCACAGGGCACTGGGAGCTTGCTGGGCATTTGGAGCTTGCCCTCAGTCCTGGGGTGCCTGTCCCCAGTCACCCCAGAGGGCAGAGGGACCCACTGCAGCTGTCCCAGAGGGTGTGTGGGGTGGGGCAGCCCCATCCTGGTCCTCCAGTCCCTGCATCCCCTCTGGAATTCCCTCCCTCCCTCCCCCAATCCCTGCATCCCCTCTGGAATTCCCTCCCTCAGTCCCTGGATCCCCTGTGATTCCATCCCTGCCCCAATCCCTGCATCCTCCCTGGGATTCCATCCCTGCCCCAATCCCTGCATCCCCTCTGTGATTCCATCCCTGCCCCAATCCCTGCATCCCCTCTGGGATTCCCTCCCTGCCCCATCACTGCATCCTCCCTGGGATTCCTTCCCTGCCCCAATCCCTGCATCCCCTCTGGGATTCCCTCCCTCCCCCAATCCCTGCATCCCCTCTGGGATGCTCTCCCAGCAGGATGTGAGTGCCAAGAAGAGCCTGGAGTTCCCTGAGCTCTACGTGGTTGGGCAGCAGGACGAGCTCTTCAATTACCGTGTTTTTGGTGTCACCCTCCTGCACGGGGTGGGCACCTCCCTCATCAGCTTCTACATCACGCTCTGGGCCTTTGAGGACCATGTTGGCACCAAGGTTGTGGGTGACTATGAGTCCTTCTCTGTCACAGTGGCCCTGTCAGCGTTGCTCTCGGTCCTGGTGGAGGTGAGCACTGATCTGCTCTTGCTCATCCTGCCCCACAGCAGATCTTTAGGGTCCCTGGCACTGTCCCCAGAGGCTTCATGGCTGGGGGATGCTGTGCCTGGGATGGAAGAGGGATTTGGACAAAGCAGCTGGATGGAAGAGGGTCACCATGGCCCTTGTGAGACTGTGTGCTCTGTCCCCAGATTGTCCTGGACACTCAGTACTGGACAGTGCTGTCCTTCCTGATGGTCACAGCCAGCCTGCTCCTCTTCTGCCTCTTCTCCTTCCTGACCCAAACTATTGATGCCTACAGGATAGCCCCTGCCATCTTCCGCTTCCCAGGTGAGGTGTCCTGGGGATCCCCACGGCCCTTCCCTTCCCTAGCCTTGGTGCTAGGAGCTGTTTCCCACCCTGCAGATCATCTCCTTGTTGCCACTTGAACTGCTGCCTTGACTTCTAACTCCACTTTAGGTGCCATCTCCTCTTTAGAGCCCTCAGTACCTTCCTGGCTGGGGGCCTGTCCCCCAGCACTTGTTCCCTGTTCCCTCTCTACCATCCCTACTGTCTCGGTTTGGAAAGCCAGGTGCCTGCTAAGGAAGGCAGGAGCCTCCCCTGAAATGGAGAATGTAAACCCTCTGCTCCCTCCAAATTGCTATAAATTTTAAATGAAGGGGCTCTCAGGCCAAATATATGGGAGCAGGAAATAACAGTTCTTTAATAGGGAAGAAAATAAAAAGATAAAATAAACAATGCAGTACACTAGAACAACACTGACAGAGTCAGAACCCAGCCTGACACCCTGTGGGTCAGGGTGCTGGCAGCAGTCCCATTGGAATTGTGGCTGCAGCCCTCCTGCAGTGTCAGGGGTGGTTCTGCTGGAGCAGGGATCCTGGAGAAAGGTGCAGTCTCTTCCTCTGAAGATCCAGGGGAAGAGGCAGCTGCTGTTCCTCTGGGGAATCCAGTGGAGAAGCTGTGCTGGTGTTCCAGAATCTCCAGATTATATCTGGGTAGGAATGTTAGAAATTTCAGATTGTAGGAATGTTTGAAATCTCAGATTGTATCCAAGCAGGATATCAGTCATGCAGTGACATTCAATAGCTGTTATCAGCAGATGTCCCCTCCCGAGGGAGGAGTAATTGTGGAAGAGATAAGGAAAAACTGCCCACTTGACAAAAGACAACTGCCATACAGAAGGTAATAGAGTACCTTGCCTTGCAATCTGGAACACCTACCCAGACATCTCCCCTGTGTTGACAGATGCCAGCTGGAATGCCCTGACTGACCCCTATGTGCTGCTCGTGGTCCTGCTGTCCCTGGTGGTCAACACCCTCCCCTCGCTCACCGTGCACGCCGTCCGTGCCACCCTGGGCAGAGCCACCACCCAGCAGGTGAGGGCTGGGGGCACTGGCAGGGCAGGGCCTGCTTCCCACCAGTGTCTGGGATTGGTGATGGCAAGGGGAGGTTCCCCAGGGAAGCCTGGGACATGTCACCTCTCCTTGGTGCTCCCACTTGTGGTGGTCCTTCATCACACTGGCACCAACTCTGACTCCAGGGGCCTCTCCCAAAATTGCTCCATGGCCCAGCTTGGCCTGGGCCCACACACCTGACCCAGCTCTTGGAGAGGATCTGCTTTTAGTTGCAGTGAGGAATTGTCCTCCAGGAGCCCCCAGGAGGGTCTGGGGTCTGGTGCAGGTCCTGGTGCCACCCCAGCCTTGGTGGAGCTCACCCCCGCTGGGGTTGTGGGTTGTACCTTCAGAGGAGTCCAGGGGGAAGCAGGGGTTGAGATTGTGTTCCAGAGCTTTGTGAGCTTTGCAGCCCCCTGGGAGAGTCCCCACATCCCCCATCCCATCATGGAAAAGGAGGTCGTGGTGGAGCTGGGATCCAAACCCTGTCCTGGTAGGGATGCCTTGTGAGGGCTGAGCTAGAACAGAGACTGGACAGAGCTAAAGAATAAAGCAGGGATTTATTTAAAGGCCTCCACGGATCCACCTTGGGCAGCACAAGAGCCCAGCCAGGGCTGCACCCAAAATAAAACCCAAAATGGTCACAAAATGGACACCTGGTTACAGGGTCTCTCACTTTTATCAGTTTTGCTCCATTTGCATCTTGCAGTTCATTGTCCAATTCCAGCTCCAGCCCATGTAGTCCCATCCTTCTTGTTTTTTTCTCTTCATTCCATGTTGTTTGTGCTCTTGGGCCTGAGATTTGGATCATTTGTCCTTGGTACCCAGCTGGAGCAGAAATTATTTTGTCTCCCTGCTCTGTGCAGAGAGCTCACCGTCCCCTAACATGAAGCCCAGACCCACCCACTAAAGCAGCACAGAATGTGAAAAATAGAAAAGCCAAAAGCTGAGGCATCAGTGGAGGGTGTCCCTGTGCCTACCATGTGTCCCACCGTGGGTTTGCCTGGGAGGTGTCCACAGCCCGTGTGAGAGCAGGGGTTGACACTGTGCTCCAGAGCTCCATAAGCTTTGCAGATCCTCAGGAGAATCCCCACATCCTCATCCCCATGGAAGATCAGGTCATTGCAGAGCTGGGAGCCAAGCTGTGCCCTGAGGGAGGTGCCCCTGTGCTCCCTTTGATGCCTCAAAGGTTTGAGCTTTTCTATTTTTCACATTCTGTGCTGCTTTAGTGGGTGGGTCTGGGTTCACATGAGGGGATGGTGAGCTCTGTGCACAGAGCAGG
>NW_005054441.1:515788-516232 GCF_000277835.1 Geospiza fortis
TGGAATTGGACAATGAACTCCAATATGCAAATGGAGCAGAACTGATCAAAGTGAGAGACCCCCTACCCGGTCGTGCATTTTGTGACCCTTTTGGGTTTTATCCTGTGTGCAGCCCTGGCTGGGCTCTTGTGCTGCCCAAGGTGGATCCATGGAGGCCTTTTAATAAATCCCTGCTTTATTCTTTAGCTCTGTCTAGTCTCTGTTCTAGCTCAGCCTTCACAAGCCTTCCTCACCTTCATGTCCCCCCTTGGGCTGAGGGCTCTCCTGGGATCTGTCCCCAGCCCTGATCTCCGTGATCTCTTGCAGAAGATCCAGCTGAGGGCCAGGCGGGACCCGGAGCCCCCGGTGGAGCTGCGCTCGCACGTCCCCCGCGGCTCCTTCCGCCGCTCCAGCTACGCCTTCTCCCACCAGGAGGGCTACGGCGGCCCTATCCCCCCCCCGGGC
>NW_005054441.1:516566-538361 GCF_000277835.1 Geospiza fortis
GGGGACAGCCTGCGTGTGAGGGACAGCGGGGACAGCCTGCGTGTGAGGGACAGTCTGTGTGCCAGGGCCACCCCCAGCACCGCCGCGGCGGGTGCCCTCCCCCAGGGGACCCCAGCTGTGCCCTCGGTGTAGCTGCCACTTGGTGTAGCTGTCCCCGCCCTGCTGGGCCGGGGCACACCTGGCTGGTCCCTCCTGCCAGGGGACACCTTCAGCCCTGTCTGGTGGCTTTGCAGAGGAGCTGGCCCAGCCTGGGGGGCTCCTGCTGCGGCACTGCGACCCCCATGCTGAGAGCACATGGCTTTGCAGAGATGGGACAGCCACTGACCTCTGCCACCAGGCTCAATGATCTCTGTCACCAGGCTCACTGACCACTGCCACCAGGCTCTCTGCCCACTGCCACCAGCTACCCGTTGTCACCAGGCTCCCTGATCTCTGTCACCAGGCTTACTGACCACTGCCACCAGGGTCCCTGCCCGCTGTCCCCAGGCTCCCTGATCTCTGTCCCCAGACTCCCTGCCTGCTGTCCCCAAGCTCGCCCTCGCCCTGTGACCCCCTGGCTGGCAGCCCAGCCCCCTTGGCTCTGCTGAGCCCTCAGAGCCTCTGGTGTGAGGCTGATCCCAGCCCAGGCTGCACCCACAAAGGCAGTGCTGCCGGCCCAGACTCATTAATTAACTCTGGATTAATTAACTGCCCCATGGAGAGCAGCAGGGGGGCTGGGGGGGTGCAGCCTCTCAGCCCTGCTCATTCCCACCCACAGGGGACTGAGCTGCAGTGGCTGCAGGAAGAACCTTGTTTTGTGTTCTCCACCAAGTGTTGATCAGTCCTGTGGTTTTTCTGTCTGGTCACAGAATCCTGGAGTGGTTTGGGTGGTGTTGGATTATTTTTTTTTTATTTAGAGATGGGGTAACTGAGAGATGTTTTAAAAAAATTTATTCTATTTTTAGTCTCATGAGAAGAGTGAGACAATACAGATGTTATAATTTATGCTATCACAATCAGAAGCTGACTGCTTCTTACTTACAATATATTATAAGTGTTTCTTGGTTTATCAGCTTTTGCAACACTATGTTGTAAATGCTTTAAAGCCAATAATCGAAATTACTCCTTGTGCGTTTTATTACAATGCATTTTTCATAGTCCTATTTCTTTATAAACTATCTGGTCTTGTTTTTAAGGCCATCCTTTGAAACTTGTTTCTAGTTCTATTTTCTCTTCACAATGTCTGTCCTATTCCGTGGCATTTCTAAGTCAGCATTTCTTATCTCAAGGTTTGCATACAGGTGCCCACTATTTTCTACAAATTTATTTCCCACATTGTGGGACCTTAAAGCTCATCCCATGTCACCCTCTGCCATGGGCAGGGTCACCTCCACCAGCCCAGGTGGCTCAGACTCGAGCAGTGTAACTTTAAAATATCTCCTGATTTCTGGAGAGGCAGCCAGGTATGATTGATTGATTGATTGATTGGTTGGTTGGTTTTTCTTCTCCAGCCAGAGCAGCCTGGCTCCTGCAGCCTCCTTGTCCCTCCCCAGCCCTCCCAGCTCCTGCCTTTGCTGTCCCTGCACAAGGGGCAGTGTCCTCTGTGTGCCCTGCCCCATCTCCACTCCCCCAGCTCTGGTGTCCCCACCCCTGGGGACAGTTTATGCTCACAGGCTCTGCAAAGTCCCAAAAGCACTTCTGGGGTGCGGTGTGGAGAAGTTCTGCCTGCTGGGCACAGGGGACACGTCCCACAGAGCCAGGGCCACCAGCAGTGGCTGCTGGAGAAGTTGTGTGTGAACAACTGACTGGTGACTGGGTCAGCCTTTTTATGGGTTTTGGTTGTTAATTAAAAGGACTTTTTAGCTTTTCTCTCCTCTCCTGGAAACCTCTGCTGTGCCACGAAGGGTGACAGCAGCACTGAAAGGTCCCGTGGTCCCTCTGTCTGTGCCAGCTGTGCTCGTGCCATGCCAAAAGGCACAGCAGGAGAAGAAATTTGGGTAAAAAGTTGCACAATTAAATCATCCACGAGACTTGGCCCTGCCTGCAGCACACGTGGCTCCATGGGTTTGTTTTACAAGTGCTTTGGCCTCATCTGCACCAGGTTTGTGAGAATTAAAGTGTTTCCCTTGGGTTTTGGCCAGAAGGGATTGGATGGTGCCAAGAAATAAAAATCTTTCCTCTGGGAAAGCTCTCACTGCTGCAGCTGCCAGGTGGAAAAGAGGGGGAGAAACTTTCCCCAGTGCCCTGGGCATGGTCCCTGAAGCTGCCAGGCCAGGTTTGAGAGAGGAGTGAGGTGGTGAAAGGGGGCAGGGGAGGGGAGTGACCCCCTCACCACCACAGGACACCGCACACGCCAGGGTGAATGACTAGAAAATAATTTATTGAAGAAACAGAAAGCTGCAGAAATACAACACAGTCATGACCAGTAGAGGATGAACAAATAGAGATTAGTTTTTTTCTCTCTTTTAAAACCTGTTGACAGGCTGGAGTTGAGTTTCCTGATAACTTCCCCTGCGTGAGTCATTGCAAAGAACAAGGAACAAACTCCAGAGCACACAGCACAGTTTGGATAAAGTGCCTGACACATAAGACGCTTTTTTATTTTATTTTTTTTTCTTTTTTAACGTTTGTAAATAGCTTAAACAAATATAGTTGCAAGACACAGAGGAGTAACAATTGCATTTCGCTGTAGAACAAAACTTATCCCATGAGAGTAACAATGAAGCAGCAGCAAAAAAAAATTAATTAAATTAGAAGGAAAAAGTAATTTAAAAACTCAGAGATGTGGCCCTCAGACTGCATGGGACGAGGACAAGCCTCACCTATTGCTATACAGAAAAATGAGCAATGTTTTCTGGAGGAGGCTGGGCTGGCAGAGCCGAGGCTGTGGGTTCTCCCTGGCCAGGCTGGATTCTGTCTGACCCCTTTGTTTCCTTTAGAAATCAAAGGGAAAAAATACAAAGAAACCAAAGCAACACAACCCCAAATTTTGTTCTTTGCATTTTTAATTTCCTCTCTTTAAAGACGCCAGACAAAGATGTGAGAGGAAGTGGGTTCCTTGTGGCAACTCCTGCAGCTCCAGCCCCACGGCTGGGTGTCCTCTGAGACAAGGGAAAGGAGCCAGCTCTGTGATGGGGACACGTGGTGGTGACAGGGACAGGCAGACAGGGCAGTGACAACCCCAGGATGAGGTAAAGAGGAGCTCCAAGTGTCCCCCACCAGACTTGGGATGTTCAGCAAAAAGGGTGAATGGTGAATTTTTGGCAAAGCCATTTCTCTCACTCTGTGCTGATGTCCTACCTGCCCAGCTGATGTTAGAGCAGGGAAAGCTTGGCTCTGGTGGGGTAAAAATGTTTAGAACTGACCCCAGGAGGCTCCTGCTTTCCTGGCAGGATGGGGATGGTGCTGCCCCACTGCTGGCACTGGGGTTTCAAAATATAAAAGCCATCGTTGGAAAACTTCCACTCCAGGAAGATCTGGGGGCATCACAGGTCATGGAATGACCCAAACCCCTGAAAACTTCCACAGTTCAAGCAGGAGACACTGGCCAGGATGAACCAGAAGGTTCTAGTGGGAGATCCCAGGTCTCCTCCTCTTCCTCACTGCCCTCCATCACCCTCGGAGCTGTTCCCAGGGCCCTATTTTCACTCCTGCTCCCCACAGCACAAAAATGCCCTTTGGGTGCAACCCTGGTCAAGAGAATTGTCTTTAGGACAGAGCTTGGATTGTCATTACCTGCAGGGAAAAAAAATCTTTGGTATCGTGGCAAGTTGCTCCTGAAGGCATTTTGGTGGTGTGGGCGCAGGCAGGGCCAGGTCCAGGGTGGGCTCAGCTGAGCCAGAGAGTCCTGGTGGGCCAAAGGACAGGGAAGAAGAGGGCTCAGAGCTTGGCTTCTCCAGGGTCTCCCAAGCCATCACTCCCAGGTTGGAATCCAGCTGCTCTCTGTAAGCTCCAAGGACTTGTGACCGGGACTGTGTCCAAACCTTCTTGCAGTTGTAATTGGGCTCTTGGCCTTCAAGCTTCTCCTGGTGGAAAAGGTCTTGGATGAGGCAATGGGGCATGGTGGGGATGCTGAGCTCTCCAGTGGGCAGAAGGGTTGGCAACAGATAAGAGGTGCTGCTGGAACCAATCTCATCTCCTCCTAAAAGCCAGGTCCTTGGTCTGTGGGTCTTCCACCAGCACCTGGTGCTGACTGTCTCAATGCTGGCACCAGACAAAGGCTGAAGACTGGAAAACACCTTCCTTGGCTTCTGGGGGCCACTTTGGTAGGGCCTGAAGGAGCTGAGATCTCTTTCCTCATGGTGAGCTGAGCTTTGGGTCCACCTGGCATGGTGAAGAGGTTGGAAAGGGCTGAGGAAGCAGCAGTTTCAGGGAAATGCTCTGGGAATGGCACCACTGCCTCCTCCAGGTCCCCATCACCCTCCTGGCCTCCCAAAGATGAGGCTTCTCAATGCTCCTCGGTAAGCAGAGAGAGGAGGAGGAGCAGGGGGAGGAAGGAGCCACTCAGGGGTGGACTCTGGGCATTTGCAGAAAGCTCCAAAGCCCTTCCAAAGTGCCCTGAGGCCATCTGGTGGGTTGGGATCCTCCAGGGGCTCTTCCACTGCCTGGACTCTTCCTCTTCCACCAGGGCAGTGTCTGCACAGAGTGAGAGCCAGGCTGGTGGCAGGGACAGAGTGCTGGCTGTGCCTCTGACCCAAACCACATTCCTGAGGACAAAGACCCCAGAAATGGGTCACGTCAGCCCATGCCTGGTCCAGCTGGGCCTTGCAGCAGCATCTCCAGCACCTCTTTCTGTGCAGGGCCAGGGCTGTGAGGTCGTCCCAAGGATGGGGATTTGGGAGCATCACCTGGAGATGTCTCCCCTGAGGGGGGTTTTGGGGTGCCCAGGGCAGTTTCCCTTGTCTCAGAGGACATGAGGAGCCCCATGGCTTTGCCAGCTCAGGTCGTGGTGGCAGCTGATTGTCTCTCCTCCTCTGGCTGCACTTGGGATTTGACCCACAGAGCTGGAAAAGCAAAAAAAACCAAACCCAAAACCCACAATTTCCCCCCCAAACAAACAGAAAACAAAGCAGAGCAAGGAGCCAGACCTCAGGGGGAGGCAGGAGGGACGGGGGGCACGGCAGGGTCCCGTGTCCCAGATTCCCTTACCCTGTTTGCTGGGCACGGGGCTGGGCTGTGCCCCCTGCCCTGCCCTGCCCAGGGGTCCCCCGAGCAGCCCCCACCTCCCCCTGTGGCTGCCAAGGGATTTTCAGGGCGAGGAAAGGAACAAAAGAGGTGAAGGAAAAAAACAAGGGGATAAATGATGACTTTCCCGTGGTTGTGAGCTGGAACAGAACCATGATCCATGCAGAGAAATCTTCATCAACCAAAAACTCGTGGACAAAAAAAGCACAGTTTGTCCCCTCCCGCTCCCACCCGACCACCCCTCCCCAATAATTATTACATTACTTCAAGAAAGAGTATATTTTTTCATGCATAAATCAAATTCTCGTCTTGTCTTTTTTTTTCTTTTTTTTTGTCTTCTTTAAATTACATTTGAACACAGAACACATATAATAAATACTCTCATACGACATGACTCAGAGAAAAGTAACACATCTGAACGCAAAGGTATCGTCATCATTATTAGTTTTTCTTTTTTTTTTCTTTTTTTTTTTAAAAGGACTTGTTTAAATATGAAATCTGTAAACTCCAAGGGTCCTTTTTTTTTAATCTTTCTCTCTCTCTTTCTCTCTCTCTCTTTCTCTCTCTTTTTTTTTTTAAATCGTGAAACTATCCAGCTTTCATTTCCTTAACATTCAATATGTCTCCCATTGAACGCATCAAAGAAATAAGAACATGCCGTCTTCTGCAAAATTATAATTTAACAGTATAAAGCTTCAAGTCACAAATTCCAAAAACTAGCTAAGTAATTTTTTTTTTATCACATAAACTATACATTAAATATTTTGAGGTATTTCAGAGAACATTGTCAAAGGCTTGTAAGGTCTGTGCTGGGTGGCAATGAAGGCTTTCTCCTGCATAGAGAACGTCTTTGGTATCACAAGCCAGGTGGGGACTGGGGACAAGGGGGTGGCGTGGCCAGGAGGGCGGGCAAGCCCTGGCCAAGGCAATAGTGTGGAGGTGGGCAGGGGGGACAGGGAGGTGACAGGGAGGTGACAGGGAGGTGACAGGGCCCTCTCAGGCTGCCCAGCAGGATGGGGAACCCCCATGGGGTTGCTCTCACCAGGGCTGTTGGAATCCTGGAATATCTTGGATTGGAAGGGATCCACCCCAAGGATCACCAAATCCAGCTCCTGGTCCTGCACAGGACAACCCCAAGAATCACACCAGGGGTGGCCCTGGGCAAGTTTGGTCCAACTCAAAGGAGTCGCCTTGGCCGGAGCCTGACCCAGGCAGGTACAATTCAACCCAAGTTTGCCCTAAGCTGGGCATTCTGGAGATTGCTGGGGAGCTCTGGCAGGTCCTGCTGCCTTCTGCTGAAGCCAAGGGGCAGAACAGAGCAGACCTGGCTGCACAGGTCCTCCCCAGAGGGCCAAAAACGCCCCTCTGGGGACTTGGAAACTGCTCCTGCTGGAAGGACTCACTGCTCCAACCCCTTCCCTAAGGGAAGAGTTTGGAGAAAGCTCAGGGTGAGGCTTCCACTGCTCCTGCCTTCATCTTTCCAGACAGAAATGCCACAAACTGTGCTACCAAAAGTGGGAAGCGAAGCTCAGATCTGAGCTGAGTGAGGCAAAAACACCCAAAGCTGAGGAAACTCAACTTTGTCACCTCATGGGGAAACTCAGCTTTGTCACCTTGTGAGGAAACTCAACTTTGTCACCTCGTGAGGAAACTCAGCTTCATCACCTCGTGAGGAAACTCAGCTTCATCACCTCATGGGGAAACTCAACTTTGTCACCTCATGGGGAGACTCAACTTTGTCACCTTGTGGGCTTCTGCAGGGTCCAGCACTGAGGCTGGAGAAGGTCATGGAGCAAAGCCCTTCCCTGGGAGCAGCGTCCCTGGACACCAGGTCTGTGCTCCTGGGGCAGGAGGACCCTGGGGACCAGCTTGGGGGACACAGGGACATCTGAGAGTGGGGACATGCTGGGGAACCAGCACCTTTCCCTCAGCTAGGGGGATGTTTTCTCTTCAATTAGGACAAGGGTTGGCTTTTCTTTCCTTCATCCCAACACCAGAGGCTACGAGAGCCCTGGGACTCCGTCCCGGCGGAGAGCTGAGGTCACACTGAGTTTTAGGGTCGAAGCAGAGGAGCAAAGAAATGGCCACACACCTTTGGTACAGGAAAAAGGCACTCATCTACCACGCTGCCATCCCGGAGCTGCTCACTCGCCTCCTCCCTCGCTCTCTGGGGACTCAGGGCAGGGCTGGGGCTGGGGCTGGGGGTGGCCAGGGTCTCTCTGGGCCAGCCTGGCCACGGGGAGCAGGGAAAGTGGCGTTTCCAGCACAGACCAGACAAGGCAACAAAATCTTTGGTATCAGACGTGATTTTCAAATCACAAAAATTGAAAACTCAAGTGAGGTAGCCTTTAGTCTCGGGTTCTCACTAGAAATGTCTTTGCATCCTTGAGGGCCTGTGGCATTTACTCTTTTTTTTCTCTTCTTTTTTTTTTTTTTCTTTTTCTTTCTTTTCCTTTTTTCCCCTTTTTTTTTTTTGGTTTTTTTTTTGTTTTTTCCTGTTGTGTTTTTCACTTCCCAAACCAAGGCCCCCTTCCTGGCTTTGCAGCCCTTGAATACTACTCGATGGGGTTCAGGAATCCACCACCATCATCACCACGTCACGACAAGACGAAGAAACAACATTAGGGGAAAAAATCAGTGGCGGGGAGCGGGGTCCTGGGGGGGATGAGATTCCCATTAGGTTTTTGGGTTCTGGTTGGCAAAACACGCCGTGGCACCTGCCCCTTCCCGCTCTGCCCTCTCTCCATCCCTCTCTCCCGCCCTCTGTCCAGCAATGTTGGTCAGTTTGGGGTCACCGTGTCCAGCCTGACACCCCCGGCCCCTCCACCGCCCACCTACCCCAGGAGCTCTTTGGTTCAAGACGTCCTCTGACCCTGCCTGCTCAGGGCTTCGTGTGCAGGGCTGTTTTCTTTCTCTCTTCATTCTTTTGTCCTTTCTTTTCTCCTTTTTTTTTTTTTTTGGGGTGCTTGTTTTTTTTGTTTTGGTTTTTTGGGGTTTTTTTGGGTGAACACATCCCCTTTTTTTTTCATTTCTTTTCTTTTTTTTTTTTCCATCTGGTGAACAAGGTGCCTTCCTGTGACACAACTGATCACTCTCAAAGTAAAGTGAATCGAAGAAACCATAGAACACAGATGGTACTTTTTACCCGCATAAATTCAAGAGTGTCCCTTTTTTTGGTTTTTTTTGGTTGATGGTTGGTTTTGGAGGATTTTGTTTTTCCCCAACTGGTGGGGGAAGAAGGGGACCTTGCCTCCCTCTTCATCCCCAAGCCTCTCCCAGCCCTTCCCTGTCCCCAGGGCACCTCCTGCTCCTCCCGAGGACACCCCGGGCTGCAAGGAGCCCTCGGGGGGCTGGGAGAGGGCTGATTGTAAGGGTTTGGCCTCGTGATTGCTTTTTTATATGGCACAAGTCACCATCGAGAGCTCGGAGGAAACGATCCCTTTGAAGCTAAGTACCATTGCTCCAGAAATTCGCGTTTAAGGCAGGTTGTTAATTGGCACAAAAAAAAAAAAATCTGGTGTCTTTTTGGTAAGTTGCCGGTCTTTGTTGAGCTTGTTTGGTTGTGGTTTCTGTTGTATTCCTTTTTTTGGGGGGGGGAGGGTTGGTTTTTTTTTCCCTTTCAATCTCGTTGGGGAGTTTTCCCCCTTCTCACATCCAGGGCTGGATTTCACCACCAGATCCCTCGGATTTTTCTTTTCCCACCGTGCACCGACGTTGGTTCCCAGGAGGGAAAGTTTTTTTGGTTGTCGTTGTTGTTGTTGTTGCGTTTTTGGTTTTGTAATTTCTTTGGTAACAGAGATGAAGAGGAGGGATGGGAGGGGGCAAGAGTGTGTGTGTGTCGAGGGGTGGATGGGGCGAGAGGCAAAGCCAACAAATCTGCTTGGTCTGTGTCCATTCCTCGGCCGAAAAGTGAACCAGAAATCCAGAGGTGAAAGGTGGAGCCAGTCACCAGGAAAGATCAGATCCTTCGCTCCGAGTCTCTCCTCCCGTCTCCTCTCCAACAATTGTTATTTTAAATACCCGATTTCTGTAGCTAAAATGTGCTTCTCTGACCTGCTGGGGCAGCGGGGGTCCCCTGGGGAGGGGGTGCTCGGGTCCGTGGAGGCAGGAGGGGACTCCTTCACCGTGGAGCTTCTCTGGGAGGGATCTGGGGCAGGGGGGCTCCCGTGGGTGGGGGGCTGTGAGGGGCCTGGGGTGTGGGTGCTCCTGGGGGTGCCCGGGGGGATCAGAGGAGGATGCCCATAGAGGGAATGGGGGGTACAGGGATGTCCTCAGCCAGGTTTCCAAAACCCTCAAGGGATGGGAGTGCCATGTGGTGATGGCACGGAGGGTCTGGCTGCCTTGGGGAACCCACTGCACCTGAGCAGGGGAAAACCTCCAGCAACCAGAGGCCTGGCAGGAGCCCAGGAGCCCTCGAGGCACTGGGACACTTTCTCTGCTCAGACAGCAGGTCTGGCCCTGGTGCAGGGGGGCTGTGCCAGAGCCCAGCCTGTGACACCACTTCTTGTGTCACCCCCACCTCTACCCCTTCCCTCCCGGAGCCACAAGGATGGCTGTGACAGTGATCAGGGTGAGAGATCAGGATTGGCCCCTCTCCTCAAAAACCTTCCTGGGCAGGGGGAGACGAGGCTCTGTGATCCCCAAGGACCAGGGATGCTTCCTTCCAAACAGAGCCCTGCTCCTCCCTCCACCCCACACCACCCACGGGTTTCCTCTGAGCCCTCCTGGGGACGGAGCTGACCTGGTCACAAACCCTGTCCTGCTCCACGAGCTGGCAGGAGGTGGCAGCAGGAGGTGGCAGCAGGAGGTGGCCCCAGGCCCACATCCATGGCTGACACCCAGCTGAGGGTTTGCAGGCCACCAAACCCACCCCAGAAGCACCCACCCCGCTCAGGCCATGCATGTGAGTCTGGGGTTGGCTTTGTCATGAGGGGGACACCCAGGAAGGGGCAGGGAGGGCTGGGGGACATCATGCTTTGGAGAAAGTGCTTGTAGACGACGAGGGGACGCCGGGGTTGGCGCCGGGCTCCTCCTGCCAGCGGTTCATGCAGCGCCGGCGGGCGTTCATGAAGAAGTTGCTGACGGTGTTGAGCTCCAGGCCCAGCTGCTGGGAGATGGTCATCTGCATCTCCTTGGACGGGCGCTTGTTCTCCTTGAAGATGGCAATCAGGGTGCGGCGCTGCAGGTCCGTGAAGACCAGGCGCTGCTTCTTGGGCTGCAGGCTCCGGTCCTTCTGCTGCTCCTGCTCCTTGCGTTTGCAGGCTGGGCGCGTTCAAAAAAGAGAACAGGGATGTTAATTTGGGCTTCCCCCACCCTGGACTGCCTGCAAAATCCAGGCTGCCTCCCAAAATCCAGACCCTTCCCGCCAGGAATTCGCTGGCTCGTGTCCCACCACTCCCTCCTCTTCCTCCCTGTGCCTGCTGAGAAGGGACAATGGCCACTTGTGGCACCAGGGTGACAAAAGCCTGGGGGAAGGCCAGGGAAAGTCTCAGCATCTCCAGCTGGCCCTGGACTAGAGACTGAGGAAAGCCCTGGACTGCTCTGTTGCCAGAGACCAGCTATGGGGATTCAGCCCTAAATTCTGGGGGTTATCCTTCGGCCTCACTCAGCATGGCCTCGCTCCTCACCACCCCTGTGGGTGTCCCTGGAGGACTCAGGGAACCAGGAAGACTCAGGTGGCTCCTGGCCACCACATCCAGCAGCCAGCTCGGAAATGCAGGGGACAGAGACGTTATGGAAAGGTCCCTCTGCAGCCTTAACCCCACAGCATTAGCTTGGACGGACCCATCATGGATCCACCTGCTCTGGGAAGGGTTTTCCTGCCTGAATCACTGGAGGCTCCAGGAAATTCCGTCTCCCCTCTGTGCCTTTGCTACTGGATCCTCTGGCACATTTGTCAGCACTGAATGAAAAGCTTTCCCTAAAGCCCCTCTGACCCCAGCACGCTGCATGAGGGCAGAGAGGGAAGTGAGTAAAATAAATAAATATATGAATTTTAATTGTGAGGATATCAAACACACTGTTGGTGGAAGGGGTGGGACAAGGGGACAAGGGGTGGGACTATGATATTTTCCTGGAAAACTATAAAATGGTGGAGGTGGCTGACCCAGTCCCTGCTCAAAGCAGGGCTGACCCTGAAGCTGTCAGGTTTGATCTGGGTGCTCAGGGACTCAGCCAGACACAGAACTACAGGAACCTGAGGTGCCACGGGCAAGGCAGGGCATGGACCTGACCCTACAGGGCTGGGGACAAAGCATTTCCTCCTGGGAAGCTGAGAAAAGAGAGAGCAAACTGTGGGCTGAAGGCTTTCTAGAGGAAGTCCTGCTCTTGCCTGGGGCAGCAGCAGCTTTCACCTTTGGGCTTTCTTGGTTCAGATTTTCTGAAGGATTTTGCAGGATTTTGTCTCCCTTGAGACATTTTCTGTCTGGGTGGCAGATTTCAGCTGGGCACTTGCAGGAGCCTCTTTGGCCTGGAGGGCTCAAAGCAAGCTCCTGCACAGAGCTCAGAGGGGCCAAGATGCTGCGGGGGCATGGGTCAGGTATTTCCCTTGGGCTGAACCCCTCCCTGCTCTCCAAACACACCTCCACAGCCACAGGGGAGGCAGTGTGTAGCTCAGGAGTAGTGGGGGGCTGTTTGGAGTAATTCCTTCCTCACTGGAAGATAAGCAATCTCCTCCTCCTGTAGTTGCTCAGCTGCCTCCACTACAAGCCCTCTTCACATCACCTCGAACTGAGAGAGAAGGATGAGATCCACCCCTTCCACCCAGAGCTGGGGAAATCTGGAGCTCACTGAAGGACACAATTTATGCAGCAGATTGAGCTCTGTGTCCCAGCTGCTGGGCTCAGTGCTGGCCCTGTCCCCACGCTGTGCTGGGAGCCACCAGCTCTGCTCCCACTGGGCAGGGCATGGGAGGCACCAAGCTGGACACCAACAACCACCCTGTCCAAACCAGCCAGCCCTGGTAAAGCCAGAGGAGAACCTTCCCCTGGTAAAGCCAGTGGAGAACCCTCCTGTGGTAAAGGCAGTGGAGAACCTTCCCCTGGTAAAGGCAGTGGAGAATCTTCCATTGATAAGCCAGTGGAGAATCCTCCCCTGGAATAGCCAGAGGAGAACCTTCCCCTGGTAAAGCCAATGGAGAACCTTCCCCTGGTAAAGCCAGTGGAGAACCTTCCCCTGGTAAAGCCAGTGGAGAATCCTCCCCTGGAATAGCCAGAGGAGAACCTTCCCCTGGTAAAGGCAGTGGAGAACCTTCCATTGATAAGCCAGTGGAGAATCCTCCCCTGGAATAGCCAGAGGAGAACCTTCCCCTGGTAAAGCCAATGGAGAACCTTCCCCTGGTAAAGCCAGGGGAGAACCTTCCCCCCCCCCACCCCCCCTCCCCCTAGGCAGTTGGCTGCACACCACCATCCTTAGGGATAAAGGGACACTCAGTGATGCCAGGGGATCCTGTCCCAGGGGTACCTTACTCAAACAGCCAGCAGAGAATGTGGAAACCTACCCTATGACCATCAGATGCTTGCAAAAAGAACAAACAAAAAAAAGGCTTTTATAGAAAATTTGACTTTTTTCCCCCCCAGCCATGAATTTTAAAAAAAAACCCACCCCAAACGTCCCCCGAAGACAAACAACAAACAGAAACACTCCCCCCACACTTGTGCCCCAAGCCCACCCTCCCCAAGCCCTCCCAGCACCCCTGGCATGCTCAGCTCCTCCTGTGTCCAGGGTGGGCTCCTCACACTCCACCCACGGGGCTTTTGCCATGGAGGACGGCCCTGGGAATGCCCCCCATGTGGATGGGAGATGTGACCCAGCTGTCACCCTGGCAATCCAGTCTGTCCCCTTGCTCTCCTTTCTGCTGGCACCCACTCCCATGACCATGCTGGACATCCAGCCCAAGGTCCAGCCTCTCAGCTTTCCACCCTCCCATTCCTTTTTTAGCAGTGATTATTCCACCCCAATCTCCCATCAATAACTCTGAGCTCCAAGGCAAACACAAACCATCAGGGTAAAACTGGGCTCCTGCAGTGGCCACAGTGCCATTGTCCAGGCACAGGTGACATCCCGCTCCTCACCCCTGCTAGTTTGGGTTATTTTTGCTAGTTTGGGTAATTTATTTTTGCTAGTTTGGGTTATTTTTGGCCTGCGCTGCCACATCCCCCATTTCCTGTGCTGGTTTGTTTATTTATTAATTTCCCTTTCTGCTGACACAGCCCCACTCCCTCTCCCCAGTTCAATCTAATTACAGCTCCGCGCAGCAGCGATCGATGCCGGCGCTGCTCAGATCTATTTACGGCAGCCATCAACCCCTCCACGGAGGATCTTTTTCCCATTCCCCATCCCCTGGGTGCTGCTTTCCCAGGCAGCCTGCTGGGGGCTGTCCCCATGTCCCCACAGGCAGCAGGGACCTCTCGTGGTGTGGTGTTCACATTCTCTGGAAAAATTCCCTTTGCCCAGGATTTTGCTCCTGGGCAGCTGAGAAGCCTCAGAGAAAAGGGAAACAATTCTTATCTCATTTGCTTCTCCTGTGTTTTGCTCATGTGTTTGGAGATTGTTTCCCCACAGGTGATTGTTTCATTGGCTTCTGGTGTGAGTTGTTTTGACTCTTTGACCAATTGGAGCCAAACAGTGTTAAGACTCTGGAAAGAGTCACAAATTGTCGTTATTATCTTTTTAGCATTCAGTAAGTATCTTTTCTATATTCCTTATTATAGCATAGTATTCTTTAATATAATATAGTATTATCAAGTAATAAATGAGCCTTCTGAGAACATGGAGTCAGATTTATCATTCCTGCCTTCATCAGGCATTCCCTGTGTATACAACAGCCAGGGGCACAGCTCTGCCTCTCGCCCATACCAGCCATGGCTCAGGTGTTTTCTTTGTGCTCCAAAATCCCTTTTCCCCCCAAGTTCTAAGATCCAAACAGTCCATCCTTGGGTTAATGTTTTTCCATCATGTCCTTCCTGGTTCTCTGGGCTTGGCTGTGGGCTGGGGACATTTGCACCCCTGCCTCTGCATGTGTCCCCAAAGGACAGAGTTTATTTATTCCTGGGTTTGTCCTGCTCCTCTTGGGGCACAGAGGGCCCTGGCAGTACCAGGATCATCCGAGCCCCAAGGCTGAGCTCCAGGAGCTCTCAGGGGTGCTCAAGGTGGGGTTGTTGGGGTGGTTGTGCAGGGATAGGGGTTGGGCTGATGATCCCTGAGCGTCCCTCCCAGCTCAGGATATTCCAGTCCCCCATGGCTCTGTTGGCCAATAAAAGGTTGGGCTCACCCACAGCGGGGTTTTCTCCTCTGTCAACCCCTCCCCAGCTCATTTCACGCCCTCCAAACCCAACCAAGGAGCCCAGAAGTGACAAGGGGGGATGGCAGCCGCAGTGGGACGGGGTTGGTGACGGCACAGATCCCTCCACACACCAGGCACAATCCAAACAATCCCATCCCTAAGGCAGCTCTGACCCAGCTGCAGAAAAAACAACAGGGAGCAAAGACAAGGAAGAACCTCGAGCACGGAAAGCAGGAGGAAAGAGCCCCAAAAAGCAGAAACATCCTATCCTCCTCCCCAGAGGTTCTGCCCAGGGCTTCTGCCTGCCGGGAGCCTCATGTCAGAGGCAGCTCGTTTTCCTTGACTTAACCTTGACAGCTCCGAGCAAAACATCTCCCAAATCATTTCAGAGGGGACATAATGGAGACAATCAAATGGCTGCTGCTCAGGAACTGCGATTATGCCTCGCAGCGTGAACCCCGCCAAGCATTTAACTAATACCTGATGGCTTTGCAGGCTTCCACAGCCTGTCAGCCCCTGCTTTCTCTATTATACCAGCAAACCTCTGCTTTTCGGCCCCAGCGTGCTCTTCCCTCTCTATTCACTTGCAATACAACCTGTAATTTTCTGCCCACTTTGCTTAAGTGCTGGTGATTTGTTGAAATCACAAAAGACAGCCAGGGGCTTTCAGAGCCAGCAAGCCGGCTGTAAGCAAGGTTAGGGGGGGAATTCTGCGCAAAACCCGCCAGTTTCTCTCTTTTTCTCCTTGTCAAATCATCTCCCAGGGGTGGAAGAGGACTGAGGAGCATTTATGGGAGCTCAGAGGGAGGTGGAGGAAGGGATGGAGAGGGGGAACCTGGCTGTGGTTGGCCAGGTGGGGACAGGTTTCCCTGGTGCAAAGGTGGGATGGGCTGATTGGGAAATGGATTTGTAGGGAATTCTCCAAGCCTGGCAGAAGGCTCACACAGTGTGCACCTGTGTGCAAACCTGGAGATGAGAAATACTGATTTAGAAATGCCATGGAATAGCACAGACATTGCTGAGAGAGAAATGGAACTAGAAAGTTTCAGAGGGTGGACTTGCAAATAAGACTGGATACTTTGGAGAAATAGAACCATGAAAGATGCATTGTGGTAGGACCCATGAAGGATAATTTTAGATTATTTGCTTTAAGATATTTAGAGCATGATGTGGCTAAAGCTGATAGGCCAAGAAATGTTTATCATGTATTGTAATTAGGAAATAGCTGGCTTGTGATTGTGATGGTGTGAATTATAACATCTATATTGTCTCACCCTTCACATGAGACTGAAAATGGAATAAAAGCTTGTAAAACACCTCTCAGTTGCCCCATCTCTGGGTCAGAAAAGAGCCCAATCCAACAGGCTGATTCCACTGGTGGGAAATGGCCCTGAGCAAAGCTGGCTGCTCTCTGTGCCTTCAAGATGGGCCCAGCCCCTGGAGTGCCTCAGTTTCCCCCTCTCCTTGAAGGGGCAGAGGGATCTGAAAGGAGGCTGGAGCCAGGTGGGGGTCAGTCTCTTCTCCCAGGTAACCAATGACAGAAGGAAATGACCTCCAGTTGCACCAGGGGAGGTTTAGATTGGATGTTAGGGAAAATTTCTTCATGGGAAAGGTTGCCCAGCCCTGGCACAGGGTGCCCAGGGAAATGGTGGAGTCACCATCCCTGGAAGAGTTCCAAAGCTGTGCAGATGTGGCACTTGGGGACATGGTTTAGCAGGGGACATGGCAGTGGGGCTGGGTTGGGGGTTGTGCTTGATCCAAGAGCTCTTTTCCAGCTTTACCAATTCCATGGCTCTGTGATGTCCCTCCATTCCCAGAGGAGGGGCTGGGTGTTGCTGCTTCAGCCCCCACGTGCTCTGGAAGGTTTTGGGAGCTGCAGCTCTGAGCAAAGAGGGATGAGCCCAGGATGAATCTCATGAATGAACCTCGTGGTGTCTGCTCCCCCGAGCTGGAGCAGAGACCAGGGAGCTTCATCTCCAAACCAGAAATCCTCTGCTTCAGTGGGGCTGGTCAGGTGCTGGGGCAGCTCTGAGAGCTTGGTTTGATTTCTCTTTGTACTGCAGGAAAAAAGAGAGATTTGTCACCAATTGGGATCTCCAGCAGAAATTCAGATTTTCTCCAGCTGGGAGAACACAATGCTGACAGTACAGAACAAAGGAAAAGTGCTCAAAAAACAAACCTCAACTTTCTTTTTGGCTTTTTCTCTTTTCCTGAAACTCCATTTGGCTCCAAACACAGACAAACAGACGGGCACAGGGGTGGTGGGATAGATGAGTAATGCCATATTTGACTCTCACAATTCAAAGGCACATATCCTGTATATTTGTTAAGAGAAGTTTTATAGATTTACAGTTGTGTTTTACCCCTCCTGTGCTGTTGTCAGGGATGCCCTGGGTTTGGGTCATTTGGGAGGGTGGGATTGTTACTATGGCAGCACCTGACTTCCAATCAGGATTTAAGGAAGTGAATTTCACCACTGGACAGCAAAGAAGGAGCCAATGGACAGAACTTTGGGAGGAATCAAAGGGTTAAAAGGCAAAACCTCCATTGTGTGGGTGAGCACATGGGGGGAAAAATCCTCTGCTCCAGGAGCTGTAATATTTTCTCTATTCAGTCTGCTGTTGTATTTTTGATAAGGTTTTAATAAAACTTTTACATTTTTTGGAAGTGAGCATCATTTCTCACAGTGCCAACCATGGAATGACCTGCAGAGCCTGCCCTGCAGTGCCCATTGCTGGGATCCCCCAGCCTTCAGCTGCACACGATCACAAATTCACCTCCTGGCCTCCAAAACTTGTGGGGAATTTTGGGTGCTGTGATCCTACAGCATCTGAGCCACTCTGTAGTGATAAAAAACCCATCAGAGGCCACTCAGAGTGTGGGAGTTGCAGTCAGGAGCTGCAGAGCATCCCAGAAAATCCTGGGAGGGCTGCCAGGGCTCAGCCAGAGCTGCCAGCCCCACACGTGTCCCTGTGCCTCGTGTCCCCTGCTGTGGCCAGGCTGCCCTGCCTGCTGGTGTCCCTGGTGTCCCTGGCAGCTCGGGGATGGGGAGAGCCCCTGGGCATTGGTCTGCAGCCAGCGCTGCAGGGGGAGCCGCTTCCCCAGCCCAGCAAATTAAATCTTCCTCTGAGCGCTGCCAGTGAGGAGATGAGAGGAGATGAGACAAAGCGCTGCTGCCTGTGCTTCCCTTCCCTTCCCTTCCCTTCCCTTCCCTTCCCTTTCCACACCGAAGTTTTGGTGCCTCAGCCCAGGGAGCAGCTCTGATCCAGCTGAGCTGGATCCTCCATTTGTTTTGCAGTATATATTTTCCTATGTGTACTTTTCTGACCGGTTAGAAATTTGTTATCAACCCTTGCAGGTGATCTTTAGGTTTTAAAAGGGTGATAGGTGGTAAATTCTTGGTTGGAGAGTTTGCAGCTGAAATTTGCCCATGAAGTTAGTAAATTAATGTTCTGTGTATGTGTTAATGGGGCTAGGATGTCAAGATATTATATTCTTTGACACTTCCAGTTCGATCTAGAAGTAATGCAATGGATGTGGCTCTGCCAGCTGCCCACACCAACCACCCCACACATCCCCCAGAGCCCCGGGGGTTGGCACCTGGAGGGAAGGGGCTGGAAAGGGAGGCTCCAGCCCTCTGTCCCCTGCTCGGGTGACAAGGGTCCTTCCCGAGATGGGGGTCCCGATTTGGGCTCATCAGAGCAGAAGAGCCCCCAGGACAGCTCGTTTCCTCTCCTGCGCTTCTCAAGCCTGGCAAAGGTGGCATTTCAGTGTTCCCAGCACTGAAGCAGAGGAGTTGGTGTGGTTTGAGGGCGGCTGCAGCGATACAAAGGAGCTGTGGCTGCTGCAGCTCTGCTCGGCTCCATCCCTCCACATCTGCCCTGATTTTACCCTTGTCCTCCCCAGGTGAGCTGGTCTGGCCCTGGTGGCAGCCACCAAACCCCTCTCAGGGACCCCAAAACAGCTCCACATGACTTAAAAAGCTGAGTTTGTTGTTAAAGGCATTTCCTTTCTGCACAGGTTTCCTTTCCCACTTGCTTTTCCAGGCTCCTTTGTGAAGGCAGACCTGGTGCCCTGCTCCGCTCTCCCCATCACCCGGGGGAATGGGGATCAGCTCTGCTGGGAACATTTCCCCCATTTGTCCTATTTCCTCCCTTTCCAGGCCTTTTTTTGCACCAGGACCAGCTGCTTTTATTGTTGCAGTGGGGAGCTGCTGCCCGGGACTGGAGCGCTGCTGCGGCGGGGCCGGGCTGGGCAGGAGCCGCGGAGCGCCGCTCGGATCTCCTCGCTCCTCTCCCGAGTCAGCAGCACTTAGCGAGACGAGAGCAAATTGGTGCTAATGAAGTGCCGGAGTCAGGCGGCAGCGCCCGGAGGGACGGCAGGGCGGAGGGGATGAGGCTGGAAAAGCTCCATCCCCTGCAATGAGTTTTCCTTGGAGCCGCCGGGACTCGCCTGTGCTCAGCGCTGGTGCAAGAGCCCCAGCTACAGATTCTGGGGGGAAAAGGGGAGTTTGGGGGTTGATTTGTGCCATGGATGCAGGGGGGGCTGGTTTTGGGTCAGACATTAGGGAAAGCACTGCCCAGGCTCCCCAGGGAATGGTGCCAAGGCTGCCAGGAGAGCCCTCCCAGGGGTGCTCAGGGTGGGATTGTTGGGGTGGCTGTGCAGGGCTGGACTGATGATCCCTGAGGGTCCCTTCCAGCTCAGGTGTTGGGGAAGGTGAAACAGGAAAGCCTTATAAAAATGATTGTCTAGCAAAAGATTTTGAGAACATAGAAGCTATAAGCAAGATTGAAATGAAAGCAAGCTTTGAGATCCCTCAGTTACTGAACAACTGGAAAACAATGGTGTGGCCAGCTGAAGGTAATCCCCTTTTGATGGAACAACACCCTCTGCCTGCAGACAGCTCCAAGGGTCAGAGCAGACCCTACAGCTCGGCAGAAGGGGCCCAAAGAGGAGTTTTTAGGGTTTAAAATGTAACACAGTATGGTAATGTAGTGATTCTTATAGGCTGTATGTAAATGCTATAGGATTTGTATCTTGTACTAGATTGGTTAGTGAGAATTAGAATATTTAACACAGAAGAAGATTTATGGCATTGTAACGGGAACTTCGCCCTCTTAGCTCTTGCCTCTTACTCTCTTACCCCTTTTACTCTCTTATGCTTTTACTCTCTTACCCTCTCATCCTCTCTCCCCCTCTCTTCTCTCAGCCTGCTCTGAGCTGTGCCTGGCAGCTCCCAGCAGGGCCCTGCACCCAGGCCCTCTGCAATAAACCCCAAGTTCCAGACCTGGCTGCAGAGATCTCTCATCTCTGTCCATCCTGACCATCCTACCCCCCGCTGCTCCTACACTCAGGATTTTCCATTCTGTGACAACAAGGTAATGCTGGACAAGGAGCCTGTGATGGGAATCCGGGGTGGCATCCCTGTGACACTGAACTTGTTAGTCCATGGATTTTCATTCACACTGATTCATGCTGTGCTGCAGGATGAGCTCTGTCAGCTGAAGGATCCACTTCCAAGTTTGAATCTGAAGGACCACTCCTGCAGCTTGAGTTGTTCCAGAATGTGTAAATAATATTTACTGGATAGACCAATAAATTGTAAATTAATAAATTAAAGTGTTAATTAAACATAGGGGATTCACAGATCTACATGTCAGCATTTGGTCCACACACAATGAATTTCAGATAAATGCAAACTGTGTGAAACAGAAAACATTTGTGGCTTAGGGTCCTGTGCATTCCATTCTCTCCTCACTCCTTCACAAAGGAGAGGAGCAGCAAGGATCTCCCTTTGGGATTCCCTTTGGGATTCCCAGCAGCCTGTTCCTGCCTCCAGCTGCTCCTGGAACTCTGAGCAGGGACAATGAGCAGGTTCTGTGGCAATGGCACATCATTCATCAGGGTGTGCTGGCCCTGAGCTGGTGCCCAGAGAGGGCCCAGAGCCATCATTAGCCACAAAGCATGGGCTGGAGACAGGGAAAGAGCAGTGGAGGGGAAAAACCCAAGAGTTTCCTGCATGTCCTGATGAAATCTGGTCCTGGGTGTGTTTATGGGGTGTGAGATGGGAAGGTCACAGAATCACCGGGTTGGAAGAGACCTCCAAGAGACCTCCATTGCATTATTTCGAACTGAAAATTATTATATATTATATCGAACTGAAGAGTCAAAAAATATAATTCTCTTAACATCCTAGGCCCATTAACACACACACAAGATCATCGAGTCCAACCCAGCCCCAACAGCTCAACTGAGCCCTGGCACCCAGTGCCACATCCAGGCTTTGTTAAACACACCCAGGGATGGGGACTCCATCACCTCCCCGGGCAGCCATTCCAGAACTTCATCATTCTTTCTGTAAAAAACTTTTTCCTGATATCCAACCTGTATTTCCCTTGGTGCAGCTTGAGGCTGTGTGCTCTGGTTCTGTCAGTGCTGCTGGAGAAAGAGCCCAGCCCCAGCTGAGCACAGGCACCTTTCAGGAGCTGTACAGAGTGATAAGGTCACTTCTGAGTCTCCTTTTCTCCAGGCTGAGCACCCCCAGCTCCCTCAGTCCCTTGGGGCTTGGCCGAGTCAGTTCTCAGTGGGCTGCTGGATTTCTGCCCCTGGTGCAGGGACAGCCTGGACAGTCTGTAATCCTCAGGGTGTGCAGGGTTTGTGTGCCCAGGGCCCTCTGGAGGTGGGCAGGATGATGTGCACAGGGCCATCAGCTGCTCTGGGTACCCCTGAGCTCCAGCAGGGCATGGCAGGAGGGAGATCCAGCCTGGAGCCCCTCAAGGTGTGAGGCCCCAGTCCAGGGGAGCTCCAGGCATTCACAGCCCTCTGTCAGCCCATGTCACAGACCAGCCCCAGTGTGACCCCAAATTTGGCTCCAGTGTGACCCCAAATCCCAGCTGTTCCCACCTGGCACAGAGCCTGCACAGGGGGCAGGCCCAGCCCAGCAGGGTCAGGGCAATCCCAGCCCTGAGCACAGCCTGGGGAGGAACCTGAGGGAAGGACTTGAGGTGTTGGTGGGTGAGAGGCTCAGGCTGCCCCGGCCATGGGCACTGAGCCAGAAACCCCCCCTGTGCTGGGCTGAGCCCCCAGCGTGGGCAGCAGGGGAGGGGGGGATTCTGCCCCTCTGCCCCTGTGCTCAGGTCAGACCCCACCTGCAGAGCTGCCCCAGCCCTGGGCAACAGCAGCAGGAGGACGTGGAGCTGCTGCAGCCAGGCCAGAGGAGCCACGGAGATGCTGCAAGGGCTGGAGCCCCTCTGCTCTGGAGCCAGCCTGGCACAGCTGGGCCTGCTCACCTGGACAAGAGAAGGCTCCAGGCAGAGCTCAGAGCCCCTTGCAGGGCCTGAAGGGGCTCC
>NW_005054441.1:538915-545172 GCF_000277835.1 Geospiza fortis
CCGTTGGGGGCGGCCCGGGGAGCCGCGGGAATGGCACTGCCCGGCCCGGGTGCGGGGCAGGGAAGCTCCGTGTGCCCCGTTGCTGCCCATCCCTGCCCCATCACTGCCCCCATCACTGCCCATCCCCAGTCAATCACTGCCCCGTGACATCACTACTCCAGCACGCTGCCCCCAGGCCTGCCCCATCTGCCCCATCCCTGCCCATCATTGTCCATCACGGCTTCATCACATTGCCCTCCATCGCTGCCCCATCCCTACCCTCATCACTGCCCCATCGCTGCCCCCATCACTGCCCAGCACTGCCCCCATCCCTGCCCCATTAATGCGCAATCACTGCCCCCATCACTGATCAGTCACTGCCCCATCACATTGCTGCCCATCACATCCCATCCCTGCCCATCACATCCCATCCATGCCCATCGCTGCCCCATCCCTGCCCATCAATGCCCCCATCCCTGCCCCACTATTGCTCCACTCATATGGGGCAGTAAAACCACCCCAAACCCCCAACCAGCCCCACAACCACCGCCCCCAGCCCCACCGGGACCCCGCTGTCCCCGGGTGTCCCCCAGGCGCGGTGGCACGGCCGGCACTAAGCCAGTGACTCTTAATCCACCGGCCCGGCGTTATTAGTTCAGCTCCCCAGGCATTTCCCGCAGTAATTGCGCTGATCTGCCAGGGATTATGCGCTGCCACCGCAACGATGGATGATGTTTTAATTTGAGCTGGGCATCTCCGGGGAGGGCAGGGCAGGGGCGAGACCCCCTGAGCCCTTTCAGAGTCCCAGTGTGGGGTGAAGGGGCTGCTCAGGGCTGTTTTAGGGTGGAACCTGCACCCTGGTGGTCCTTCAAGCGATGCCCTGGCTGGACAACAGGGTCTGGTGATCCCAGCTGGGTGCGGATGGGGTTCAGCTCCCCCTGCGTGCCTGGGGAGGGCTCTTCCCAAATCCCAAATCCCAAATCCCTGCTGGGCTGGGGTGAACGATCACAGCCCCGGGCCCATCCTGCCTGGAGGGAAACCCACGGGGAAAGGGCTCCTGCCTCCTCCCCTCCGAAGGCAGCAGAGAAATTCCCTCCTCGACGTTACCTTTAAAAACGACCCCCGCCCCGCGCTGTTCCTTCTGGTAACGCAGCAATTAATCACGGCGAGGATGGGATAGATTTGTAATCAGCTCCCCCCTCCCACCGCCCCCATTTCGCAGCCCTGGGTGTTTTTCCCGGCTCCCCCGCCCCATTCCGTGTGGGGATGGGGCCAGCGCAGCCCATTGGGGCAGGTTTGAGGGGAGGGCTGCGGGAAGGGGGATCCATCCCGCAGGAGCTGCCCCATTGCCTGCCCCATTCCCTGTGTATTCCCTGCCCCATTCCCTGCCCCTATTCCTTATCCTATTCCTTACCACATTCCCTGCCACATTCCCTGTCCCTTACCCCATTTCCTGTCTCCATTCTCTGCCCCATTCCCTGTGCATTCCCTGCCCCTATTCCCTTGCCCTATTCCTTGCCCTATTCCCTGCTTGCTCCCTGCTCCATTCCCTACCCCTATTCCCTGCCCTAATCCCCATCCCCATTCCCTGCCCCAATCTCTGCCCATTCCCTGCTCTGTTCCTTACCCCATTCCCTGTCCATTTCTGGCCCCATTCTCTTCCCCTATTCCCTGCCCCATTCCCTGTGCATTCCCTGCCACATTCCCTGCTCTGTTCCTTACCCATTCCTGCCCTATTCCCTGTCCCTATTTCATGCCCCCATTCCCTGCCTGAATCCCTGCTCTATTCCTTACCCTATTCCTTACCCTATTCCTTCCCCTATTCCCTGCCCCATTCCCTGTCCAATTCCCTGTGCATTCCCTGCCCCATTCCCTGTCCCTATTCCCTGCTCAATTCCTTACCCCATTCCTGCCCTATTCCCTGCCCCTATTCCCTGTGCATTCCCTGCCCCATTCCCTGCCCTATTCTTTATCTTATTCCTTACCCCATTCCCTGCCCCATTTCCTCTGCATTCCCTACCCTATTCCTTACCCTATTCCCTGCCTCCATTCCTTTTCCTACTCCCTGTCCCGTTCCCTGCCCTGCTTGCTCCCTGTCCCTATTCCCTTTCCCCATTCTCTGCCCCTATATCCTGTCCCCATTCCCTGCTCCAATCCCTGTCCATTCCCTTCCCCATTCCCTGCCTCTATTCCTGGCCCTATTCCCTGTTCCCTTGCCCCATTCCCTGTCCTATTCCCTGCCCTATTCCTTACCCATTCCCTGCCCCTATTCCTTACTCCATTCCCTTCCCCCATTCCCTGCCCGTGGAATGGGACAGCAGAGCTGGGGAAGGGGCTTGGGATGGTTCCAGGGAATGGTTTCTCTTGGAAAAAGGTTTGGGGCGTAAAATGGGTTGAGAAGGAAAGGAGAGGGTGAAGGAGGGATAAAAGAGAAAAGAAAAATTAGTCAAGAGGAAAGGGAATAAAGCGAAGGAAGAGAGAGATAAGAGAGAAAAGGAAAAGGAGGAGGAGATGCAGAAGAAGAGAGAAAAAGGGAAAGAAAAATGAATCAGGAAAAAAAAAGGAGAAAAGGAGACATATAAGGAAAGGAAAAAGAGAAAGATAGGAAAAGGGGAAAAAAGGGTAAAGAAAAGGGGAAGATAAAGAAAAAAGGGAAAAAATGAATGGAAAAAAGGAAAGAAAGAGGGGAAAAGGGAGAAAAAGAAAAGGTAAAGAAGAAAGAGAAAAGGGGAAAGAAAATAAGGAGGAGGAAGAGCAAAGGGAAGAGAGGAGGGAGCGAGGGGACCCGTGGGTGGCACAGCTGTGCCCCAGGCAATGCCCAGCAGCCCCTTGGCTTCCCCTTCCCACTCCTGCCTCTTTTCTGCCATTCTTGTGCGGCAAGAGACACTGCCAGGTGACAGTGACAGTGACACTGCTGGGGGGGCACTGCCAGGTGACAGTGACACTGCCAGGGCTCTGCCAGGTGACAGTGACACTGCCAGGTGACAGTGGCGCTGCCAGGGCTCTGCCAGGTGACAGTGACACTGCTGGGGGTGACAGTGACACTGCCAGGGCTCTGCCAGGTGACAGTGGCACTGCCAGGTGCTGTCCCCTCCCACCAGCAGCACCCCGGGGTTCCTGGGCTGGGCTCAGCTCTGGGATGAATCCCTCATCCAGAGGAAGCACAAACCCTCCACAAACCCCCTGAAAAGCGCTGGGATGTGAGGCTGAGGGGGAGTCTGAACCCTTCAATGTCCCCCAAGTCCCTTTTCCCGAGGATGAAGAACCTGGCTCACCCCCAGGTAACCACAGCGGGGCTACCACCTCGCCACGGTGACAAAAACCAGAGCAAAGAAATCATCTGGGTTTTTTCTTGGGGGTGTTGAAGGCAGAGGAATCAGCATTTGGGGGTGAAAAGGGCTGTTAGGGTTTTGGGGAGATGCTTTCAGAGTTTTTCCAGGAAAGGCCAGCTGGTTTGGAATCATCTTTCCTCAAATGCCCTGATTTTGGTGATTTGTTTTCAATTTCTGTTTTCTGGCTGCCCAGGTGTGCAGGCAAGTGAGCCAGTGGCTTTGGGAACTCCAGCAGAGGAGTTCCCAGGGAAACACCAGGGTAGGGATTCGCTGATTCCACTTGAGAAATGTCACCAAAATCCCACAGCTTGGCCCCAAAAAGAGGATTAACATCAGACATTGATCCAGGCATCCATTTCCAGAGGCCTTGGGGTCACTCTGAAGCCTGGCAGGGCAGTGTCACCATCCCACCTTCCTCCTGCCCCTATTCCCTTCCCCTATTCCCTGCTCTATTCCCTGTCCTATTTTCCCCTTTTCCCTGCCCCATTCCCAGCCCTATTCCCTGCCCTATTTGCCCCTACTCCCTGCCCCATTCCCTGCCCCATTCCCAGCCCTATTTGCCCCCATTCCCTATTTGCCCTCCTATCCCATTCCCTTCCCTTCCCCTATTTCCAGCCCCATCCCCTTCCTCTATTCCCTGCCCCATTCCTTGCCCTATTTGCCCCCATTCCCTATCCCCATTTCCTATCCCCATTCCCTTCCCCTGTTCCCTGCTCTATTCCCTGCCCTATTCCCTGTCCTATTTGCCCCTATTCCCTTCCCCTATTCCCTTCTGTTATTCCCTTTTCCCTGCCCCATTCCCAGCCCCATTCCCAGCCCTATTTGCCCCCATTCCCTGTCCTATACCCTTCCCCTATTCCCGGCCCCATTTCCTTCCCCCATTCCCTACTCCTATTCTCTGCCCCATTCCCTGTTCTATTCCCTGCCCCATTCATTCCCTGTCCTATTTGCCCCTATTTCCTGTCCCATTCCCTTCCCTTATTCCCTTCCCTTATTCCCTTCCCTTATTCCCTGCCCCATTCCCTGCCCTATTTACCCCCATTCTCTTCCTCTATTCCCAGCCCTATTTGCCCCCATTCCCCGCCCTATTCCCTGGAGTTGGGGGCGGGTGGGGAAGGCCCCCCCCATTCTGGGGAGGCTCTGGAAGCCCAAACCCCTTTGGCATCGAGCATCGAGCACCCCATTCCAGCCCAGCTGCGCCAGGTGCGGCTCCAAACCCACAGGAACCGCAGCGAGATCCACCCACCACCCCAGGCTGGAATTATCCGGGGGTTCCGCACCGGGGCAAGCAAGAAACACTCGGAAAATGGGGAAAAACATGAAATAGGGCCAGATGAGTGTGAAAATGGCAGGGGCGGGGTGCTCCGCGGTGGGAGCAGCTCCCGGAGCGCTGAGATCTCTGTCAGCCCCTGATGCTATCGCCCGTCAGCAGCTCCCGCTGCATTTGCAGTTTTATCCCCGGTGGAGAAGCTTCGCTCGTTACCTGCTCCTTATCGGCCACAAAGGGACCTCGAAAGGCTCCGGGGCACCGCAGAATTTTTACTTGGTCCGTTAAGCTACCTTACCATTCCTTTTGCATTTACCACCAGCCAATAAAAACTCCTTGGGAAAGACTCTATGAAGGGAAGCAAGATGGACTGACCCCTCCCTAGGATATTCTCAGAAAACATACCAAGCCTGAAATTACAGATTTGGGGTAAATGCTAAAAAGAAACTGTTAGCAGAGTCCAGGGAAGTTTCAATTCACTATCAGGAGACATTTCTGTAGCAGTAGGTCAGACAAATGTTTAAGAGAGATGATGGTTGATCCTGGAATCAGTCAGGATATGAATGAAGGATTGAGATCTCTTTCAGATACATGGTTCCACATTTCTCAGTCATCTTCCAACCATCTTCCAGTGCCTCCCTTCCTTAGGTTTCATAACCTGGCACTGCCAGAGCTCTGCCCTGCGCTGTTCATCCCCTCTGCAGCCAGGGAAACTGAGGCACGAGGGGGGTTCTCAGTCCGCGGCCACTTCACGGCTCGTGTCTCTTCCACGTGGTGGCTTTGGGACATTTCCCAGGGCTCAAAGCCACCCTTGCCATGGCCCTCGGCTGCCCCAGACCGTGCCCTGCCCGTGCTGTGGGGACTCCTTGGGGCCCAAGGTGTTTCCGCTGCTCATGGTCCATTTGGGGCTTTTATAGGGTCCCCGACAGCCAAACCTGACGCTTTGGGTTCCCACAGAGCCCTCAGCGCTGTGCCACCCACCGAGCCCCCTCGGCACAGCCAACCCCCCCGGCAGGAATATTTGTGGCTCTCTGGAGTCATTCCTGCAGCCGGAGAGCTCCGCTCTGCCCCAGCCGGGTGCGAGACCCGCAGCTCCCCGCGCTGCCTCCTCCTGCCGAGCCCTGAGCTCAGCACGGTGCGGTTGGTACCCCGGCATGGCAGCAGCAGGAAAAGCTGCAATTTGCTCTTCCTGGTTTTTTTTCTTTTCTTTTTTGAGAGGTTTTTTTTTTTTGTTTGTTTGGTTGGTTTTGGTTTGTTGGTTTTTGGGTTTTTTTTTTGTCAAGATGTTGGGATTTTCCTCCCTCCTCTGCAAGCAAGGAGAATACAGCCAGTCCCAGCCTTCCCTGCTTTCCCCTCGTGCTCCATACTGAAATTTTCCACTTCCTTCTCCCAGGCTGGGCAGAGCTGAGCCACCCTCAGTCTGCCAGGGCTGATGAGGTTTCCCAAATCCCAGAGATTTCCCAAATCCCAAAGTGGACTCAAGCAATACGAGCAACCCTGCCCATCTCAGCCCAGCATCCCTGCATCCCCCCCATGTGGGCAAGGCTTGATTTCAGCACCTGTGAAACGTCTTAAATCCAACTCCTCCAGATATAAACCACCAGTGGAATGGCTTTAAAATCACTTCTGAACCTCCTCTCCTTGCACTTCACTGTTTAGAGCATTGACACAGATCCCTA
>NW_005054441.1:545270-549714 GCF_000277835.1 Geospiza fortis
TAGATATAATTTAAATAATAGAAAATATATATATTTGTAATAAATAAATTAAGAAATAACTTAGCAAATTTATATAGACATATATATGTATAAAAATAACTTAGCAAATATATATATATATGTATGTATATATATGTGTATGTATGTATATATATGTGTGTGTGTATATGTGTATAAAAATTTGCTAAGTTATTAGGGTCATTCTTAAAATCCTACCCATGTCCATACAAACATCTCTCCATTTTAATATTTTTTAAATAACCCAGTCCCCCCTTCCAGCACCAGAGAATCCACGTTGCCTCTTTGCTTTGCTATTTTTTAACACCAAACATTTTAAAAATCCATTTCTCCCATCCAAGCCAGACTTGCTTTACCTCTTGCTGGATACAGAGATCTCCCTGTATCATTTGAGGCATTAATGAGATTTTTGAATTTCCATTAAATCAGCAAATTTTGCCGCTCAGTGGCCTCAATCCTGCACGGAGCTGGGATTAAACACACTCCAAAAGCTGCCAAAAGCTGCTGCTGGCCAGCACCTCCCTGCATGGCTTCTGGATGAGGATGAAGGGGAACATTTTGGACTCCACCTTCCCTTTTGGGCCAGTTTCCAACACCAGGGGCTGCCCCAACCTCTCTGCGCTGCCCTTGGGGCTGTGCAGGAGCAGGGCCATGGCCAGGTGCCCATCCCAGCTGGGTCAGACCATGTCCCAGGCTGGTGGCACCTGTCCTGGGTTAATGGCACCTGTCCTGGGTTAATGGAACTCATCTTGGTTTAATGGGACTCATCCTGGGCTCCTTTAAGCCTCAGCTTCTCCAGGAATTTGCACATCTCAGCTCAAATCCAAAAAAGAAGCCGGGCCAGAAGCCATGACCGTGGATATGGGCTGAGGGCAGATCAAAGCTGCCCAATGCCTCCATTACTGCTCAGTGCTGGGCTGGAACCTTTCCAAAAACCTCAGGGAACCTCAGGAGACTCTTCCTGCCCTGGGGAAGACTGGTCCAGTTCTGTCTGAGCCAGGGAAGCAGCAATTCCCACAGGGAACACGGCCTGTCCTGCTGGGACTCTCTCCCAGCATCCCAAATTGCACCCAGGGTCTGGAGCAGGAGCATTTCCACACCCCCACCAAGCTGCCAAGCCTCAGTTCTTTCAAGCCAGGCTCTGATGGAGTTTATTTCATTTTAAATCTTATTTTTGTGTTTGTGTTTCCAGTCAGCCATCACCACCCTGCTCCAAGCCCAGGATGGCCTCACACCAGGAACCCTCTGTGCCAGGAGATTTCTGCAGGGATTTTTGTTTCCTTTACGCTCAGGTGATGCCCAGGGCAAGGCAGGACATTGCCAAGGCAGGAAAGCACCAGCCTGGGCCTTGCCTCTGCTCTCTTTACCTTCACCATCCCTCTTCTTCCTCTGCTTTTTTGGCACCAAGGGAGCTGGGCAGAAAACGCAGTGATGGGAGCACAGAGCTTCCTCCTCACCCCTCAGTGGGGCAAGGCTGCCCCCCCAGAGCCACAGGCTCCCCGGCCCTGCAGCTGCCTCTGAGCAGAATGAGAAAAAATTGGATTTGTTTTCTGAAGGGAGAAAAAAAAAAAAAAAATCCAATATTCTGTCTGCGATCCCAGACTCCGTGCCTGGTTATGGCAGGAAAATGCCGTAAATCTCCCCTTTCCCCACCAGCTGGGAGGGGAAAACCCATTTTCTTTTAATATTCTTATTTTTCTCCTGGTCTAAGCCCCATCATTTTGCAGTCAGCTCTGCAATCTCTTTGTTGACCAGGGCTTAAACCTGCTCTCCCGGCTCCCCCGACCCCGGGAAGTCGCCTCGCACACCCTTCCCAGCAGCTCCCAGGCAGCGGCAATGAGATTTTAATAGATGTATTTTCAAATTAGTTCTGGGCCTTTCAAGACTTATCAGTTAAATGAGGTTTTTCAAATTGATTCAAAGGTCACTCCGAGAGTTTTCTCTTCTCTGTTATCTCTCCCTTATGGTTTCAGTGGCGATTGACAGGACAAGGAAAAAAATTATCACCCCCGTGTTGTACACCCAGAAAAAGATAAACCCAACAAAAACCCACCCAAAACGCGAACCCGAATTAAAAGGAGGCGGCAAGAAAAGCTCCAGGCGTGGCCCCCGGGGCTGGGGCCCTGCCCAGAGCCCGTGGGGGATTTGGGGAGCGGCGTTTGGGGGAGCAGAACCCCGCGGGCGCGGGTGGGTGCAGGCGGCACCCCGCGCAGAGGGGAGCTCGTTTCCTGGGGGTGCGGGGAAGGAACCCCATTTAATGTTTAACCTGCGGGAGGTTTATTGGCCCCTTCTGAGGCGCAGATTAGGAGCAAACAGAAAAACAGCCGCGGGCGGAGCGAGGCGGCCCCGAGGGACACCGGGAGCTGTGTGACACGGGAAATGAGGGACACCGGGAGGTGCGGGATTCGGGCAATGAGGGACACCAGGAGCTGTGTGACACGGGGTTCGGGAATGAGGGACACCAGGAGCTGTGGGACACGGGAAATGAGGGACACCGGGAGGTGCGGGACATGGGCAATGAGGGACACCAGGAGCTGCGGGGTTCAAGAATGAAGGACACCAGGAACTGCGGGGTTCAGGAATGAGGGACACCGGGAGCTGCGGGGTTCGGGCAGTGAGGGACATCAGGAGCAGCGAGAATGAGGGGTTCAGGAATAAAGGACACCAGGAGCTGCGGGGTTCAGGAATGAGGGACACCAGGAGCTGCGGGGACGCCGGCCGTGGCTGCTCCGTGCGGGCGGCTCCAGATCGGCGGAGAAAGTCGCCTCTAATTCACGAAATCCCAAACCTTGCTTCAAAAGGGACCTTAAAGCTCATCTCGTTCCAACTATATTTACGAGCTAAAAAAAAAAAGTTAGCAAAATAAAATAGTAATTTAAGAAAAAAATTAAGAAATTAAAGTTTTAAAAAATATATATATATATAACCCAAACCAAACCAAAAAAACCTCACACTTTTTAAGGTTTGGTTTGGTGGTTTTTGTTTCCCAACTGGGACAAAGCTTTGCCTCCTTTCCCGAATCTTTCTCCGACTCCCTGCGTGGGCAGCTCTCCTGGGCCGGGAGGAGCCGCTGCAAGCCGGGAGCCCCAAAATCTCGTTTTCTCCCATTTTACGGCAACAAAACCCATTCGCTCCCGGTCCTCCAAAGCTCTCCGCGGCTGCGGCGCCTTTTGCCCGTCGCCTGCGGCCACGCGCGGATCGAAAGCAGCGAAACCGTTCGCGGTTTTCTGCCGCTCTCCCGGGCCAGAGCCGGGCCGGGGCCGCGGGCCGGGAGGAGCCGACGTTGGGCCAAAGTCGTTTGAAAGAGGCTGAAATTACAACAAAATTAGTGAAAAAAAAAATTAAAAATTTATATATTTCCCGAGGTTTTATTCAGCGCCATCTTGTCCCTTTTTCTATCACGTCTGTGTATTAATTCGCGGTATTAATTAGTGACGTTAATTATTGGTGTTGTCAAAGCTCTCGGGCATTTGCCTTGGCCCAGCCCCGCGGTCGTGCTCGCAGTTCCGGAGTGGTTTTGGGGTTTTTGTTGAAAAACGACGCTTTGTGAGGTGGAGACATGTTCGGGGAAGGGATTCATGGGAAAGGGTGAATTAAAAAAGAAAGGAAAAGAAAGAAAGGAAAAGGAATGAAAATGATGGAAAAGAAAGGAAAAGAAAGGAAGAAAGGAAGAAAGGAAGAAAAGAAGAAAAAGGAAAGAAAGAAGGAAGACAAGAAAGAAGGCAGGAGAGAAAGAAAGAGAGAAAGCAAGAAAGATAAAAGAGAGAGAGAAAGCAAGAGAGAAAGAAAGAGAGAGAGAAAGAGAGAAAGCAAGAAAGCAAGAAAGCAAGAAAGCAAGAAAGAAAGAAAAGCAAATGAAACTAACAAAAACAAGATAAAACAAAAAAATTAAAATTAAGAAAGCAAAAACGGGGGTGGGGGCGAGGAGTGGAAGTGTTAATGGAAAAATAAAACGAAAGGTTGGAGAGGGGAAAGGAGAAGCGAATGTAAAAGCAGCGGGAGCTGCCGGGCCCCTCGGGGCCAGCCGCACCCCACGCGCGGGGGTGAATTCCACGCACAGCGGGGAAAACCGCGGCAGGAGGGATCCCCGAGCCCACTCCGGGCAGGCAGTGCCCCAAAGGGACACGACGGCGTCGTCGCCCTCCCGAGAAACAACCACGAGCGAATTTCCTGGTGCTGAGTGTCGGGATAAATCGGGGGCGGGGAGGAGATTCCCAGCGAGGGGGCAGCGATGGGAGCGCACGCAGGGTGGGAGGCACCGCCTGACCCGCGGACACGCGGGGATTGGGGCGCAGGAACGCTCCCAGCTCCCGCACCGCCCTCGGGGAAGGAGCCGGGGCCCTTTCCGCCCCCAGGGCACGGGGGTTTAGCGGGCGGGGGTCACACCCGCGCAGGGACCCCCAGAAGCGGCACCGTGGGAGCTCCG
>NW_005054441.1:551259-551755 GCF_000277835.1 Geospiza fortis
CCCCTGACCCGGGCCGGGGACAAGGAGCTCTCCAGGCGGGCCGAAGAGAGGGTTCCCCCCGAGCTTCCCCCAGCTGCGGCCGCCTTTTTATCATCGCCATCACGGATATTTTAAATTATTATTACTACTATTATTTTTGAATTATTCCTTATTATTTCCAGTTCTGGCGAGGCAGAAGCCCGAGCCCGCTGCTCAATTAGCCCCAACAACGGGGGCATTAAACGGCCGATCGCGGCAGTGTTTAAATCTTTATTTACCAGAACCTTGTAAAGCCAGGAACAATTTGCATTCTATTAACTGCTTTTCAATAGGGCATCGACTGGAACTAAAAGATGCCACTACCCTGCCCTAATTAAAGAGCAACTGAATTACACTAAATACATATGAACGCTGCTCTTCCCCATAAATAACGGCGGGTCCTCGTCGCTGCCTTTGCCCGTCCCCACGGGGAGCTCGGATTTCTTAAAAAATAAATTAAAAACCACTAACGTGTGTT
>NW_005054441.1:552155-552451 GCF_000277835.1 Geospiza fortis
CGTGCCGTGTCCTACCTGCCAGTCTGAGCGCCGACATCCTCTGAAATTCCGGCTCCTGCAACCATTTCCACATCCTGCGGAAAGTCTCCCGGCCGGACTTGAGCTTACTCCAGGGCTTGGGGTTCCGCAGCAGGTCCGAGAGGGTCCCCTGGGAGCGGCACAAGATCCTCTGCGCGAAGATGGCCTGCGGGATGCTGTACCGCTTGAGCTCGGCCGTGATCCTCTGGGCCACCTCCTTGGTGTTGATCTCCTCCACCTGGCCGGAGCCGCCGGGCTGGGAGCCGGGGCCGGGCGCC
>NW_005054441.1:554188-555941 GCF_000277835.1 Geospiza fortis
GAGGTGGCCTTGGCACGGGGAGGGGAGGTGACAGGGACACGCTTGGAGAGACACACGGTGCTGCAGGGCCCTGAGCAGCGGTGCTGGAGGAGGAAAGTAAAAGAAGAAGGAAGGAAGGAAAGGGAAAGGGAAAGAATGAATCGAAATGGAAAATGGAACACGCGAAGGGCAAATGGAAAATGAAATGGGAAAATGGAGAATGGAAAGAGAAAATTGAAAGGGAAAAGGGAAATGGAAAGGTGAAGGAAAGGCGGTGAGGAAGACTGGATAAAGAGCTAACGTGAGCCGGTTTTAGGCCACCGGGGGGGCTGGTGCTCGCTGTCCTTCCAGAACGGTTTCCAGCTGGCCCCGGCCCCGTTATCCCGAGCTGGGCTCCCCGGGCAATCCTGGCCTTTCCCGGCCGTGTCCGCTCCCCCAGGTCGGCACATGCCGGTTTCCCAAGCTTTATTGAACAGACCGAAAAAATAAAAATAAAATCCATCGCTTCCTGCGGGTGGGGCCCTCCAGCCCCGCGCGGGCTGCTCAGCTCCCGGCCCCTGCCGGGCTCCAGGCGGCTTCCACAGCCCAGGGACGGCCGGGAGGAGCTGGGAGGGCTGGACAGCAGGGCCCGACCCTTCCCGGGGTGTTCGTGGTGACCCGCCCCGCACGCCCCAGCTCAGGGAGTAATTCAGCCAAATCTCGTCCAAATTCAGCGCTTTTAACACGAACCATCTCAAGCCACCTCATCCCATCTCAACCCATCCGTTCCATCCATCGCATCACATCCCATCCATCCCATAGTTTTCTATCCCATCTGGCACCTTCACCGGGAAGTCAATTAAGCGCCCAGTTCATTAAAATAAAGCCCCGCAAATTCCCGGGACGTGAGAGCAAGGGTAGGTGGTGATCGGAGGGGAGGGGAACCCTCCCCTCTGCCCCTTTTCTGCCCCTTACACCGCGATCCAGCCCCCGGAGCCGGGGTGTGCAAGGACCCCGGACCCCTCTTGGCCTCCCTCTCGGTTTATTCGTGCCTGGAGGGCCCGGGGGCCGCGAGCAGGACCCCCGAGACGGAGGGAACCAGCCGGGCGGGGCTGGGGCTTTGGGCAGGTAACGGGACCGGAGCCGGGCAGGGAGGGACAGGGCGGTCTGGAGTCCACCAGGGATTGGGGGAGGGGGCGAAATTGGGGTGCCAGGGGTGGGCAGGGAGCCCCAGAGCTGGACAGGGGTGGGCAGGAGTGGGACAGGGGGGCAGGGATGGACAGGGGAAGGCTCGGAGCTGGGCAGGGGAAAGCTCGAGCTGGGCAAGGATGGGCAGGGGGTCTGGAGCTGGGCAGGGATGGACAAGGGAAGGCTCGGAGCTGGGCAGGGATGGGCAGGAGAAGGTTCGGAGCTGGGCAGGGGTGGGCAGGGGGTCTGGAGCTGGGCAGGGATGGACAAGGGAAGGCTAGGAGCTGGGCAGGAATGGTCAGGAGAAGGTTCGGAGCTGGGCAGGGATGGGCAGGGGGCCTGGAGCCGGGCAGTGCCGAGGTGTCGAGGTGAGCGGCGAGGAGGAGGTGGGGAACAAACCAGGGATGAAGCATCCGCGTCTGGAAGGGTTTCATTGAGTGTAATAATGGCGATAGCGCATCGACCGCCCATCGATAGATCTATCCCTGCAGCTGCCGTCCCGCACCGCGGCCCCGCGCCGGGCTCCCGACGCCCCCTCCATTCCCAGCCCCGCCGGGCCCGCAGCACCGGGAGCCCCCCGGGACGGGAGCCGGACGCTGCTCTCCTC
>NW_005054441.1:556629-557305 GCF_000277835.1 Geospiza fortis
AATCTGGTTTCTTTTTCTTTTGATTATTTTTTTTCCCCTCATTGCACTTAGGAACAGCGCGAAGGCACAAACGCCCCGGCCAGGACCAGCCCCAACGGAGGGGCCGCACCGCGGGCGGTGCTGCCGCCGAGCAGGCACCGGGCACCGGCCAAACCGGCGGGCTTTACCGGGCAAGGGAAGAAAAGGAGCCGGAAAGCGGCTCCGCGCACCCCGCCGGGAGTCAAAAAGTTCCCTAAAGTTCTTTAAGGCTTCAAAATAACAGCACCATCGCCTGGCAGGTGAATTATTTAGTGCCTATAGATCCCTCGCAAACCCTTTCATTTCGGTTCCAAACCTTCCCCAGCCCAGCCTTTGCCTATGGATGTCTCGATTTTCCAACAATCAAGCGGGAGGCAAAGAGCGTGGCAATTCCTGCTAATCGATTTTCCATACAATGGGCCCCAGATGATGTTTTAAAATGTGAGAAACTAAAATGTGTTGGTTTAAATAAGACTTTTGCAATCAATAGCTTTTAAAAAAAGAGTCTTTGATACCCGTTCTTGAAGGGGATTCAAACGCTTTCGCTTCCAAAACAAAACAAAGCAGGAAAAAAACCAGCCACGCCGGAAAAGTTCCGCCTGGATTTGGGCTCATTACAGCGGGATATGGAGAAAGCCGCTCGGGGGTCGCAGCGGGG
>NW_005054441.1:558480-573287 GCF_000277835.1 Geospiza fortis
CCCCCGGGAGTCTCCGGGAGCCTCTTTCAGCCGCGATTTGTTTTCAAAAGTTCCCCGCAGAGCACCGCTGAACTTTACACCCTGGCAGCGGCGCGGAGAGCGTTCGACCCCATGGGAGATTTCGGGGCAAAAGCGAGGAAAAAACTCTGGGATTTCGCCCAGCTGCGAGATATAAAAATTATACAATCGAATTTTTATTTTATTTTTTTCCCTTAAATTTTGCCCTCCCTCCTGTTGTCTCTCTGCCTTTCCCCGCTGAGGCCCGGCCACCCCCGAGCCGGGTTGGGGTGCGGGTGTCCCCAAGGGGGGCACACGGAACGAGCTCGCCCGTGCTCTACGGGACGGGACCGCGGGTGTCCCCCGGAGCTCCGAGATGTCCTCGCTCCCCCTGCTTTGCCTTCTGCTGCTTTTTGCTCCTTCTGCATTTTGGAGACCTTCAAACCCGCGTCTCTGAGCGCCCCAAAAGCTCTCGGGGACTCGGCGAGTTGGAGGCAGAAGCCGGGGCCGGTAAAACATTGAGGGAACGGGAGGAACCGGGTGTTTTCCGCCGTGCCGCATCCCCCGTGCATCGCCAGCACGCGAGCCTGGTGCAGTCATTTTATTCACAATATAGACAATCTATATCCTACACATAATATACATAGAAAGCGAGAGGATTTATTTTATATAAATGCGATTTTAAAAATACATGCTATATATTTTAAATTTCCCCTTGTGTTTCTGTGTTTTCCGCAGATATTTTCCTGTCTCTTCAGGCTCCTTCACCTGCCTCGGGAGAAGCCGTGTCTGCTTTTTCGCCAAGATCCCGGCTTTGGACACTTCTCTCCCCGCTGCCGAGGGCAGAGGGAAGGCAGGGCCGGCCTGGTGCGAGCTGCAGAGCGCCCGGGGAGGGGGAGCGGGCCCGAACCCCCCGGTCCGGTCCGGGGGCTCAGCCCCGCAACAGGTACCGGGGTACCGGGGGTACCGGGGGTACCGGGGAACCGGGGAACCGGGGAACCCCTCCCGGGGCTGCGGGACCGGCCCGGCCTGCGGGAGGAGCCGAGGGAGGCAGCGCTGGGGGCAGGAAGGGCTGGGCTGAGGGAAAATGGGAAATGAAGCTGGGATGGACAGGCAGGGACAGAGCCAGGCACTGATGAGGGAAAATGGGAAAGGAGACAGGGAAGGGACAAGGTAAGGATGGAAGGGGACATGGCAGGGGCAGGATAAGGAAAATGGGAGATGATGCTGGGGTGATGACAAGGCAGGGGTGGGGATGAGGGAAAGCTGCAGTCAGCGGGGACGAAGCAGGGACAAGGCAGGGAGCCGCCACCCCCCAGCTCGAGCAAGCAGAGACCCCACAGCCGGAGCAGCCAGAGCCGACACCAGGCACGGACCCTCCCCAGGGAAATGCCCCCAACCCACCCCTCCCAGCGAACCCTGCCACCCCCCCGGTCACAAAGCCACCCCCGGGGGCAGATGCCACCCAAGAGCCAGCCAGGCTGGGGCACGAGGGGCTGGCACCCCTCGGCCCGTGAGCTCCTCTCCCCCGCAGCAGTAATTGCTGCTGTATTTATCCAAACTGGGAGGGGGTGCCAGAGAAAGACTTCGAAGAGTAATTTTCCGGGAATTCTCCTCGGTGTAATTGTCTTGATAATAAATCCAGACGCTTAGCCTGTGTATGAATTGCTTTTTACCATTTTCATTTATTATTGAACACAGTGGGGAGAGGGGGAAAACGCAACATGGCTCTTTCTTGTGAGAGAGAAGGGGAGAAGGGGCTGAGGAGACAATTTCTCTGCAGATCCGGGAAACCTGGATGTGTTCATCATCCTGCTCTCTGCTTTGCTGGGTTTTTTTCTCCCCTTAATACTTAGCCCGTTTCCCCACCCCCCACTTTTTTGGGGGTTATTGAAAACTAATTAAATAACCCGTTAGCTAACAGGTTAAATTAAGATCCACTCTTGGATTTAATGATGTCTCCGGAAGAATTGACAGAAATGTGAAGACAGACTGTCAATAGATTCCTTCCCCTGGTTAAAGTGTATAAATGTGATTAAAACAGATCTCCAAGAAGGGTGTCCCGGCACACAGGGATGGAGCCAGCGGGGCACCTGCGAGCTCTGGAGGGAAACATCTCCTGATGTGGCTGCTGAGTGGGGACAAGGACGGCAGGACAAGATCGCTGCTCCCTGGAGGACGAGGAACCACCCTGAGCCATGACTTGGGCTGGAGGGAGAGCCTGGAAAAAGCTCTGGGGGAGAGAGGAACATCTCAGCCATTGCCAGGCTCGGCGCAGCACCGGGGCTGCTCCTCCATCCCCCAGGGCAGTTGGTGCCACCAGCACGGACTCAAAGCTGAGCCTAAGTGCAAAGCTGAGCCCAGGCGTGCAAACAGCCGGCGTGGTGAGCACACACCCACGGCTTTCTGCCTAAGCTCTCAGGTAAAGGTTACCTTAGCATCCAGGCTGGAAAAAATCAATGGCTGATACAGCATGAGACTCAGAGAGACAACATACATCTATCACTTAGGGATTCGATGGGCTTAGAATAGTCTTGTCAACAAATGATTGTTTAAACAGAATATCTCAACTGTTTATGGCACCCTTAATCCATACATCTGAGCACTACTGGAACAAGTCGGGAGCACGGATTGCTCTGTGGAAACCTCTGTCGTTAGGTCCGGGGCTGCAGAACACTTAAGCATGTGCTTAAGTCTCTTAGACTTCAAATTAATCATGCACTTAAGTGTTTTGCTCGGCCAGGCCTGGCTTAAGAACAGGGAAATACCTGTCATTATGTTAATGGATGAAGTTTTTGTTTCCTGCTCTTCATTTGTAAAGGGCTGTGCTCACACGTGGGCTCTGGACACGGAGGCTCCTGGCTGAATAATGCAGTGCAAACAGAGCCGGGGCCAGCCGGCTGTCCGGGCTATTCCACAGCTCTGCCTCTGCATGGGGCACCTCAGGGAGGCCTCGGGGCAAAGGGAGGTGCTGGGTGAAAACCCCCAGGGGCTGCAAAAAAAACTACAGGAGAGTGGAGAGGAAAAAGAAGCTGGAAAAGCACCACAGACCTGGAGCAAGAGCTCTGATGTTCACAGGGAGCTCAGCTGGGAGAGAGACGTTCCAGATCCAACCACCCTGGAGATTTTCTGTGGGATCTGGAGCCCCCCAGAGCCCCCCAGAGCCCTCAGAGACCCCAGCACTGGAGGTGTGACCCACTGGGGCAGAGGCAGCTGCTGAGGAGATGCTGTCCCAGGGCCCCTGGGATGTGATGTCTTGTGAGGGCTGAGCTAGAACAGAGACTAGACAGAGCTAAAGAATAAAGCAGGGATTTATTAAAAGGCCTCCATGGATCCACCTTGGGCAGCACAAGAGCCCAGCCAGGGCTGCACCCAAGATGAACCAAAATGGTCACAAAATGCACGACTGCTCATGGGTCTCTCACTTTTATAAGCTCTGCTCCATTTGCATATTGGAGTTCATTGTCCATCTCCAGCCCCAGCCCATGCAGTCCCATCCTGCTTGTTTTTCTCTCTCCAGCCCACGTTGTTTGTGCTCTTGGACTGAGATTTGGATCATTTGTCCTTGGTGCCCAGCTAGAGCAGGAATTGTTTTGTCTCCTGCTCTGTGCACAGAGCTCACCATCCCCTCATGTGAACCCAGACCCACCCACTAAAGCAGCACAGAATGTGAAAAATAGAAAAGCTCAAACCTTTGAGGCATCAAAGGGAGCACAGGGGCACCTCCCTCAGGGCACAGCTTGGCTCCCAGCTCTGCAATGACCTGATCTTCCATGGAGATGAGGATGTGGGGATTCTCCTGAGGATCTGCAAAGCTTATGGAGCTCTGGAGCACAGTGTCAACCCCTGCTCTCACACGGGCTGTGGACACCTCCCAGGCAAACCCACGGTGGGACACATGGTAGGCACAGGGACACCCTCCACTGATGCCTCAGCTTTTGGCTTTTCTATTTTTCACATTCTGTGCTGCTTTAGTGGGTGGGTCTGGGCAGGAATTGTTTTGTCTCCCTGCTCTGTGCACAGAGCTCACCATCCCCTCATGTGAACCCAGACCCACCCACTAAAGCAGCACAGAATGTGAAAAACAGAAAAGCTCAAACCTGAGGCATCAGGTGGCTCAGCTTTGACATGGGGAGCCCAGGGAAGTGGTGGAGCCACCATCCCTGAAAGTGTTCCCAAAACCTGTGCAGATCTGCTCAGGGCCATGGTTTAGAGCTGGGCCTGGTCAATGGTTGGGCTCAAATATCTTGGAGAGCTTTTCCAGCTTAACTGAGTCCATGAAGTGCCAGCAGTGCCACTCCCTGCATCCATCACCTGCCCAGCCTGCCCAGGGGGATCTCTGCCTGTGGTGCATTGTGGTGGGAAGCTGATAGGGCTGGTTGGAGCCTGCACTCAGAGCCATAAATACCCCATAAATACCCCATAAATACCCCGGGCTGCTTGTGCCAGCCCCTCCCAGCCCCTGGGCCTGCTGCCTTCCCCAAAACTCAGCAAAGACCACAGAGCACCCCTGCAGCTCCCCTGCAGCACCCAGTTTGGTGCTCAGGTGGATTTAATGTGGTTTTTAATGCAGCTCCTGAGGATGCTCTAAATTTGACCTGTGAAGGAAAAGCCTGAGCTTCGAGTGCAATGAGTGAAAAGGAGGAGGTTTTTTTCTCACTGTGTGGAAAAGGAAATAAAAAACTCACAGAACCACAGAACTGGGTTGGAAAAGACCTTGAAGCCCATCCAGTGCCACCCCTGCCACGGCAGGGACACCTCCCACTGTCCCAGGCTGCTACACGCCCCGGCAATAGTCCTATTCACAGAATCCCATAATTGTTTGGGTTGGGAGGGACCTTAAAGCCCATCTTGTTCCAGCCCCTGCCATAGGGGGGACACATTTCGCTATCTCAGGGTGCTCCAGCCTGGCCTTGGGCACTGCCAGGGATCCAGGGGCAGCCCCAGCTGCTCTGGGCACCCTGTGCCAGGGCCTGCCCACCCTGCCAGGGAACAATTCCTGCCCAAGATCCCATCCAGCCCTGCCCTCTGGCAGTGGGAGCCATTGCCTGGCTCCTGTCCCTCCAGGCCTTGTCCCCAGTCCCTCTGCAGCTCTCCTGGAGCCCCTTCAGGCCCTGCAAGGGGCTCTGAGCTCTCCCTGGAGCCTTCTCTTGTCCAGGTGAGCAGGCCCAGTTGTTAAGCCAAGCCCCTGGTTAAGCTTCACCCCTGATGATCCCACTGGAGAGGACTAGAGGAATTCTGTCCCCAGATGTCGCCTTCCTCTCTTCCTACAAAATCCACATCCCAAGCTCAAACCCAGAAGCAATTCCTGAGCCCATGGACTCCTTCACCCCCCCCCGATGAAACCTGAGCTGGTGCCCATGGCAGTCAGGGGGAGGCTGGGGCAGGCATGGCCACAGTGGGGACACCCCGAGGGGCTCGAGGCAGGAACCAAACCCAGCCCCAGCCCCCTGGATCCACCTGAATCCAGCAGCTGCTGGAGCTGTTCAGACCCAGAGAGCTGGGAAAAGCTGGTTGGGAGCACAGGGGAGCATCCACCCTGCCTGGAGGATTCTGAGGAGCAGCCCTGGAGGTTTCTGTGGCAGGGAGGACCAGGAATGTTTTCCTGAGATGCTGCTCAGCTCTCGGGGCCAGCTCAGTCTGTCAGATATCGAGCAGGGCCATCAATGCTGCAGCTCTAAGTGAAAGCAAAAATCAGTTAATGGTCTTGTCCAGCCCTGCTCTGGGCATGGGGAGTTCTCACAGAACCTGGGGCGGGTGATTTGTGAGGGGGCTGATTAGTGAAGTGTGTTGTAGTGAGTTTTTAGGTTCTATAATGGTTTTGTCTTTGTATCCCCTTGTTTTCCCCAGATTGTGTCCCCTCCCTGCACCTGTGTAATCCCTTTCCTTTGCTGAGATCATCCCCAAATCCCCTCCCTAGCTCTCTGTCACTCACTCAGCAACCCATCCCCTCCATCCAGAACTTTCCATCCAGGACATCGAGGGATCAGCCAGAGGCCAGGGCTCAGCCCCCCAAGTGTTACCCCACACCCTGTCCCAAATGTCCATCCCCAGTCTCCATCCCTTAGGGTCACTCACTGGTCACTAAATGTTTTCTACTTTGGGTTTCCACTTTTCTTTCAGTGTAACCCTGGCACCTCTCCCAGGGCTCTCAGCAGGAGCCTCCTGAGGTTTGTGGGGCTCCCCAAAACTCCTGAAATAAATTTTGGATTAACCTCTGCTAAGAGTCAACTCCTTCATCCTCTGCTGCTGTTCCAGAGTCTCCTCTGCTGCAGGGGATCAGCCTGGCTGCCTTTGGTACCATTTTAAAACCTAAACATCACCTGCTAGGATCAATAAGAAATTTCTAACCTGTAAGAAAAGTACATATAGGAAAAATATACAGAGCAAAACCAATGCTGGATCCAGCTCAGCTGGATCAGAGCTGCTCCCTGGGCTGAGGCACTGAAACCTTGGTGTGGGGAGGGAAGGGAAGGGAAGGGAAGGGAAGGGAAGGGAGAAAAACGCCAATCACTTGTTTTTTAAAATGTTAAAAGTTTAACAGTAATAAAATTGTTATAAAAATAGTAATATAATTAGAGTAATAATAATTTGGACATTTTGGATTAGGACAGTATGACACAATAGAAACAAAGAGTTATGGATGTCTGGGTACCTTTTTCTGGGCAGCATAAGCCTGAAAAAGGACACAGATTAACAGAGGATTAACCCTTAAAAACAACATGTTGCATATTCATACACCTCATACATGATGCATAAATTCCATTCAAACACGGGATTCTGTCTGGTCAGTGTCGGCTTCTTCCTCATAATCCTAACAGGGTCTTCAGGACTGAGCAAGGCAGGAAGAAGTTCATTTCTTCTGATAATGGAGCAATAAATTCTCTTTCTCTGAAAGATTCAGGTGTCCTGTGGCTGCCATCTCACTGCGAGTCCTTTCTTTAAAAAAAGTATCCTACATAGCAAAGTTTCTATTTTAACATTTTGTTATAACCTAAAACTACATTTAACACACTACTTAAGAGAATTAATACAGCATCACTTTCTAACACAACACATATAATATTCATCTTAATATTTGTGAAAAGCCAATCATAAAATATGCATTTTTCACAGTGATCATTCAGCAGCCATTACTATGTGTATAAAACAACATAGCCCAAAAATCCCAGTGGGAAGAGGGAAATCAGTGCCCCCATTGGAGGAAGGGCTGCTATTCATCAGAGCCTGTAAGTACCTGCTTCAATCCCATGGGAATTTGGAGAAGAGGTTTGGGATCTGACAGATTCTCCTTCTGTGAGGATTTAGGGGAATTTGAATGTCTTCACATAGGGAAAAACCCAGGAAATGGAATAAAGAAATCCCAGCTGTTACAGAGATTGTCAATCAAGGCAGGGGGTTCTGACAGGCTTTAGAGTAGCAGCTAAATTTAAGTTCGGGCGGTTTTTCAAATTTCCTTTTAGTGTAAATTAATCATGATTTAAAAACAAAAATAAAATCACACAGGGCTGGAAGAGGAAAATGATTCCTTTGGAAATGCTGAAGTGGAATAATCTGATGACTCCTCCTCTTTCAAAATGAAATGTTTGAAAAGGGAGATTTCAGGAAACAGTGGATCTTTTGGAATAATGATTTCTTTTGATAAAGTGGCATTTTTTTCTGATTTTCCAAACTTTTGGAGTATCCCTGACCTCTGCTTGGTGTGGAAAGGCTTCAGAGGCTCCCAGGGACAGAGCCCTGCATCAATAGGGCTCTCAACTTGTCCTCCAAGGTTTGTGTCCTGCCCTCCCTCTGGGTGAAAAAATTAGTGTAGGACAAGAAAATTCCAAAAGGGAATTGCAGAGGAGGAGAAAATTGCAGCAGCAGCAGAGTCAGGAGGAGTCCTCACAACAAAGGATTTGCCTTCTTTGGCCACCCAGAATGGGGAATTCAACCCTCCCTGGATGCCTGGGTGTAAAATCTGAGTAACTGCCTTGGCCTGAGTTATGTTCAGCTCTTCAGGATGAAAAACTACTGGAATTTTTAATCTACATTAAGATAATAATTTATCTTTCAGTATAACAATATATCTTTAAAATAGGAGAATAATCTATCTTTAAGATTGGATAATAACACTCATGTCCTCTGCTGCTTCTTCCCTGGGCTGAAGGTCAGAGGAGGGTCCCTAAAGCTGCCCACAGTGTTCAGGGGTTCAGATCAAAGCCCACCCAGGTGGATTTCTTGTTTTCATTGAGAGCCAGAGCCCACCCAGATGTAAGGCAGGCCCTTGTGGAAAAAGGAAAAGCTTCTCCCCCCAGTTTGACCAGGAACTGTTGTTGTGCAGAGCTCCAGAGTTGAGTGTTGAACCCCAAAATTAATCAGAGGGGTGACCCAGGGAGCAGCTGGCCCAGTGACAGTGTGGACATGGTGGATGTGCCACTGTGGGACCCTGGGCTTTACTGGAGTTGTGCCAAGGCTGAGGGTTGGGATCAGAACTGCCCCAAGCTCTGGGCTCATTTTCCATCTGGGGAGCATCCATGGGTGTGAGTTACCTCCTGTGGGAGCTGACCAAGGGTTGGGTTGGATGACCCCACAGAAATGGGGCCTTGCCCAGCTCTTGTGGGAGCCCACCTGCACTCGTGGAAATGAACCCACTTCCCATGGGTGCCTCCCAAGGGGAAACGTCCACTTGGGAGCACTTGTGGTCCAGTACTGACCCCTCTGTCCTCTGTCCGTGTGAGACAACCACAAAACAAGGGTTGTAAACCCTGGTAGAAGAGTTTGGGCTCTAAATGTGATTTCTTGCAGGGACTGCAGTACCAGGCACACACGAGGTGCCTCCATCTGGAGCAGGTGGAGCCAGAGCAGCATCAATACCTGCACAGCAAATACTCTGCAGCACCTGGGAAAGCACCTCCCCAGCCCTGATCTGCATCTGGTGAAGGAGCAGCAGAACCTGGGCACAGCGTTTAGGATGAGCTGAAAAGATTTGGCAGCTGGGGAGGCCATGGGAGCCAGAGCTCTGAGCCTCCTGTGGCCATTAGGATTTGCCTAATGAAGGGCTCTTTGGGAGGAGGGATGGACCTTGTCTACACACAAAATTGCAAGCCAAAATTGGTCTTGTGTAGACACTCTTAAATCATTTTAAAGCAGGTTGGTATTGGTTTGTATAATTCGATTCCTTTACCAAAGCGAAGCGAAATCGATGCAAATGGGGTTTACATTGATCCCAGTACATCCGCACAAAGGTTTTGCCCCAGTTTAATGAAATCAGTTTAAAAAGACACCTTTAGCTAACCTGGCATAACTTTGTGTCCAGCCAAGGTGAGCGACACAGGGAGAAGGGAGGACAGGAGTGTGCTGAGCCCCAAAAAGAGGTGATGGAGCTGGTGCAGGGGCTGCGGTGGCGAGAAGTGATAAGGAATGGGTCAATAGAGTTTTCTCAAAGATTTTTTTTTTAAAGAAAGGTTAAATGTGAGGTGATATCGATTTCCCTTTTCTCCTCGTCCCTCCTCTCGCCACCCCCCAGCCCCTTCCCTTCCTCCCTGCCCTTTCCCCACCTCCCCAGCACCCGGAGCCATCCTTGGAGGAGGACTCGCAGCCCAAAGTGGCCAAGTGACCAGGGAGGACCACGGTGCTGGCCAATGGCCATCCCAAGGAGCCCCTGTTGCTTAGCAACCCGCGGCAGAGAGAGGCAGGGAGCGCAAAAAGATGGATTTTCAGATTGCAGCAGCCAAGCAGATCAATTCTGCAACATGGGCTACAGTGGCCAAGCGGAATCTCTCTTGCTCCCAGCAGGTATTGATCCAGCCATGCTATAGGCATTGAATGAGCTCTAATAAGTCCTGAGTAAACAGGAACAAGGACTTAAGTGATAGCCCAGCAGTCAAACATCAACTCCCTTTGTCTTCTTCTTCCTCCTCTTCTTCTTTTTTTTTTTTTTTAATTGCTGAAGGGTTTGCGAGAAAAGGACAATAAACTTTATTGACAGAAAAATAGAGTCAGAATATCACTTCCTTTTCAGCCTGGGAGGTTTTGGAGGGGAAAAAAGTCCCTGCCTTGAAATTCCAGGTTGGCTTTGGAGAGCAGTGACCTGTGGACACACATGGTGAATGTGGCTCCCAGCTCCCCTGAGCTTCCCTGGGCATGGCCAAAACTCAATGGCAAAGACTTTCAAAGGGAATTTTTATGGAATCCCAGACTGGTTTGGGTTGGGAGGGACAGCAGAGCTCATCCAGTTCCATCCCTGTGCCATGGACACTTTCCACTAGACCAGGTGGCTCCAAGCCCCATCCAGCCTGGTCTTGGACACTTCCAGGGATGGGGCATGGAAGTCATGACGGAAAACTTGGAGTTTTTCCAGGGACAGCCTTGTGTCCAGAGCTGCCCATTTGAGGCAGTGAGCACATCCAAGAGTTTGGACTTCAGGTGGAATCTCCTCCAGATCTCCAGGGGAGGAAAGGGGAGGTTAAACCTCCTGGCAGGGAGATGTAACCCAGGCCAGCCTTGGGGAAGGGGCAGGGCGTAGGGAAATGACCCTTCTGGAGATGGCAGGACAGGCAGCACAGCTGGCAAAGAGCTGGAAGGATTTGTCCAGAGCTGTGGGATGCTGAGGAAAATGAAGAAGCAAAGGTGGCCTTGGCTGTGAGAGGCTTTGTTTGTTGAAGGGAGATGCCCAGTCTGGGAGTGGAACCCGGCAAGGAGGAGTCTGGGCTGGTCGAGGGCTCTGAGGTCAAAGAAAGGAGCCCAGGATGGAAGGGGGAATTTTGGGAGACATCACTGAGCTTGAAGGACCTGACTGTAAAGGAAATGTCTGGCTGAGACCAAGGAAAAGCCCAAAATAACTGAAGTGATAAAAACTTGAGTTGGCAGCTCCCAAACACTGGGAAAAGTGTCTCAATTTTACAAAACCCTCAACTGCTTGGACTTTTCCAGCTGCTCTCCACTCAGGGCTGCAGTGCCCAGCCCTTTGCAGCCCAAGAGCCTGGGGAACAAACACCCCATGGCCATGTCAAACCTGCTGCCCTGTCCCTGTCCTTGTCCCTGTCCCGCCTCCACTCCATTGCTCCCGTGCTGTAGGAAATGGATTTGTAGAGAATTTTTGAAGATTGATAGGAAGTTTTCATACAGATACACACTGTGTGAGCTTTCTGTCAGGCTTTGAGAATTCCCTACAAATTCATTTCCTACATTTCCCCCTCTCTCTTGAACGGGGGAGAGATTAGACACAATCTTCTATCACGACCATCTCCTGATTGTGAGGGTGTGAATTATCACAGATAATAGAGATGATACAGATGATAATGTGAACATGTGTATTGTCTCACCCTTCACACAAGACTGAAAACAAAAGTTTTTAAAACACCTCTCAGTTACCCCATCTCTACATCAGAAAAGGACTTCATCCAACACTGTGCCTCCTCCTGCAGCATCTCCATCCGCTTTTCCTTCCCCTCCCTGCAGTGAGGAGCCCCCCAAGCTCAGGATTCTCCATCTCCTGCTCCCTGTGCCTCAGGTTTACCTGTTCTCTCCTCAATTTTCTTAAATATCCCAAATTTCCAGCTCCATCTCCATGCACAGCAAAGCCTCCAGCCCCAGCTGTCTCCCAGCTGAGGAGCTGCTGCCTCAGGGAGGACCAGGATCCCACCCCAAGGGATGGATGCTGCTCCACCTGCCCATGCCCAGGTGGCACCAATGAAACACCTGGGGCTGCTCCAGGTTTATCCTGGTGTAACTGTGTCATGGTTTTAATGTAAAATCCTGTACCCCCCAAAAAAACCATAACGTATTTTTTATACCCTTTTTAATTTCCCCAGTAAAATTATCATGTTGTTCTTTTCATTGTAAATGAAAATATTATGTTATTTTTATTGTTATGTTTTATTATTCCATTGAGTTAATTAAGAGCATTTTTCTCTTATTCCGTACCGCCATTACTTTGCCTTTCTCCTAATCCTATCTCACAACAAAAAGCAAGTACATTAGTAATTAACCAACACCGATCCCACCACAATTTTTAATACATTAGCTAAAAAAATCTCAAAATTAACAAAATCTCAAATCAACAAACCATAACCACTGCAGACTGGGATCACAGGCAGGGCTGTCTCCAGCCATTATGGGACTGGAGAAATGAGAGCTCTGTGCTTGCACTCCTGAGCTCTCCCAGCCCACATTTCAGCAGCTTCATCCTAACAGGGCTGATAATTAATTGATCTGATATGAAGGTGGCTGCTGCCCGTGCTCCTGGCCACAGTTAAAGGAGTGAGACTGAATTCTGAGCTCTGAGAGGGAGCAAAGGGAGCTCTGGGCAGGGGCAGGGGTGTGTGGTGCCCCTGGGGGGGTTTGTGAGCCCTGGGGCTCCCTTACTCCAGGGTGGGAGAAGGAGCAAATAGCCAAGCACTCGCCCATCCCCTAAGATATTTGCCATTTTCCAGGATGAGGGAAGATTTAGTGTCTCTTTCTGAAGGTTTCTGCATTTCAAAGTAATATCAGAAGGGCTTGAAGCTTAATCTTTGTTACCCAGGAGGCTCCAGGAATCAGGCAGAAGGAGGGAAAAGATCGAATCAATCCTGCAGTATGAATTTATTCCCTGGGGGGTCCAAGGCACCAATATTTTCTCTCCCCTCCATTAAAGGGGTAACCCCAGCCCCACACAGGAGCCCCTCATGTGTCAGTGCAGGAGTTGGAACAGTGACCTGGTGTCTGGGTTTGAACACACAGGTGTGTGCTCAGGAAGGCAGGAGCCTCCCCTGAAATGGGAAATGCAAACCCCCTCCCTCTGAATTGTTATAATTTTGAAATTAAGGGGTTCTCAGGCAAAGATATGCGAGTAGGAATAACAGTTCTTTACTAAGAAAAATAAAAATACAAATGCAATAGTACAAACAACAAAAACCTATTGCCAGAGTCAGAGCAGGCCCTGCCCCCCTGTGTGTCAGGGGGTGGCACAGCTCCATCCCATGGGGGCTCAGCCCTCCTGCAGTGCCAGCTGTGCTGCTGCTGGAGCAGGGATCCTGCACAAGGGGGGAGTTTTCCTCTGCAGCTCCAGGGCTGCTGCAGATGGGCCTGGGCTCCCTCTGGCAATGCAGGGCAGCAGAAAGCTGCTCCTCTGGCAATGCAGGGGGCAAAGGCTGCTGTGCTGCTCCAGGCTCAGATTGGATCCAGGTAGGAATGCCTGGCTCCTCCCCTGGGCGCAGCATCTCCCCATGGGATGCTGGAATTGGATCAGCCCTGCAGGGACACTCAGTGGCCATGGACAGCAGAGATCTCCTGGAGGGAGGGTTGGCTGTGGGAGAGATAAAGAAAACTGCCCAATGGACAGCAGAGAACTGCCCCAGCTCTGACAGATGGGAATAGAATTCCCCTATTTCCAACCTAAGACACATGGAGGAGGTGGGATGGCATCACCTGGAGAGCTGGAAGGAGAACTCCTGATAGCACCAAACCCTTTTGTTTGCCAGGACTTTCCTGCATCCCTCAGCTCTGCTGGAGGCTGGGGGTGCAGGGAGAGGGGCAGGGATGCTGAGCAGGTGTCTCAGGTTGGAAATGGGGGTGTGCATTCTATTCCCTTCCTGCCCTGGGAAAAGCTCCTTCTGCAGGCACAGGAGGGGGTTCATCCTTCCCTCCGTGCTGCAAGGGCTGGGCCATGGTTTCACACAGTCAGAGGGCAGGGCTGGATGGGATCTTGGGCAGGAATTGTTCCCTGGCAGGGTGGGCAGGCCCTGGCACAGGTGCCCAGAGCAGCTGGGGCTGCCCCTGCATCCCTGGCAGTGCCCAAGGCCAGGCTGGACAGGGCTTGGAGCACCTGGGACAGTGGGAGGTGTCCCTGCCATGGCAGGGGTGGCACTGGATGGGCTTCAAGGTCTTTTCCAACCCAGTTCTGTGGTTCTGTGAGTTTTTTATTTCCTTTTCCACACAGTGAGAAAAAAACCTCCTCCTTTTCACTCATTGCACTCGAAGCTCAGGCTTTTCCTTCACAGGTCAAATTTAGAGCATCCTCAGGAGCTGCATTAAAAACCACATTAAATCCACCTGAGCACCAAACTGGGTGCTGCAGGGGAGCTGCAGGGGTGCTCTGTGGTCTTTGCTGAGTTTTGGGGAAGGCAGCAGGCCCAGGGGCTGGGAGGGGCTGGCACAAGCAGCCCGGGGTATTTATGGGGTATTTATGGGGTATTTATGGCTCTGAGTGCAGGCTCCAACCAGCCCTATCAGCTTCCCACCACAATGCACCCAATCGTTTGAAATTTAAAACAAAATGTAAAACAAGGAATAATGGTAACAAAAAAGGCTTAATTAATTGAAGTAAATTGCATCACAATAGCGATTTCTCAGTAACTTGGCTAAGTGCCCCATTATTCTGATTTCACTCAGTATTCATGGATACTGAATAAATCACAGGCCCTGCACTTACAGCCTGTGCAGAGGGCCAGGGGATGAGGTCCTGCCACCTCCTCCTCCTCTCCATCGATATCCCAGCACTTCCCAAGTGTCTGCCTTAAATGGCAGCCAGAGAAATGACCACCAGAAGGAATTAATTGTACGGCAGGGCTTTTTTTTTTTTTTTTGAGGTTCTTTTTCTTTCTTTTTAACCTTTACAAAAAATTTTCCCTGGAGATTCACCAGGAAGGTTTTTCGTGGTTGTTTCCCCTCGATGCTGGCCTGGTCTGGTTATCAATATCCTATTACATCCAGTTTATTTGAAATCATTTATTTTCTCCCTGCTTGAGCTGTGATGGGCTCAGCTCTGTGGCTGGCACCTCCCTGGGCATGGCTGGGTTTGCTGGAAGGGGGCAGTGAGCTGGTGAGGGCAGCTGGGTCACTCAGCAAAC